>NC_068363.1:1378360-1723360 GCF_020536995.1 Dreissena polymorpha | reverse complement strand
CTGATAAAACCGTTTTTAATGAATTCAAATGAAATACAACTTAAAAAGATAATTGTTTTATTTAGGTTGCATCATATTTACAATGCCAATAATGTATATTCATACAAAATAGTTTCATTAGCTGTTATGAAATTGTAACTGTACAAAAACGACCTTACACATATACACGATTAGATTGTTCACATTACCGAAAATATTGCATTACTGATAATACAACATTTTTTGCTAACAAACATTCATTCGTATTAGCATGTCAGGCTTGCATTAAGTTTATGTTTTAAGCCTACCTCAACGTAACATTGCAAGAGTATTACATTTATTAAGAGAAGCAATCCATGCATTTTACTATTTTATTTTCAATATACATTAGATTTCCCTTTGTTATGGAAAATACAAACTAACATAGGTAATTATTTACTCGATTCAGACAATAAATGAAAGCAAATAAATGAGTCACTAGTATTGCTTACCAGAATGAATACAACATTATAAAAAAGCTATTGCGAAATTAAGGATCATGTATTTACTCCAATATGTATACTTAGTTTTATTTTCATATTAATGTATTAACTTATTTGAGTTTTGAGGGGCAGACGTACTGATTAACAGAGAACAGACACATACGATTTTAATATAGCATATACATACGTTTCATGACATTATACATGATAAAATACAAACATAAAGTTGTGTTCTGTTTTAGAAACATTGAATTGATAGTTTAAATGGGATGACAATATGTAAAATATAATGCTCATATTGCCTTTTCATATTATAGCAAGTGTAATACAAGTATTTTCTAACATTTTAATAAAGAGCCGGATCCAGTTCGTAGATGGACGGACGAACAAACAGAGGTAAGAATTTGCGATGTGTTATTCTTTATTCCAATTATGATGACTCTGTTCCTCAGTTGATTAGAGTAAATATATTTATACCAGAGGGGAAATCACGTGTTAATCAAGAAGACGCCAATGACCATGCCGAGACAGTTAATTTGAGCCGTTTTATACCCTTTATTAATTTTGTTTATTTTTTAAATGACGCTCACCTTCCAGCCATAGCAGTAAAAATTAATTTCGTTAATTTCGTATTTGAATTCGCTTTAAATCTCGACTTTTCTTATCGCACATTTTCTTAGTGGAGCCCTAATTAGGCCATCCCGCTAAGAAATTTCGCAGCGAATAAATGCGAATTATAAGGTGAATATTATTATGAAATAAACGCAAGTAACTTTCTTGCTTATATCTCTGGAAAGTGAGCGGAATTAAACAAAAATATACAAGAAATATAGGAAATAAAAATCGGTGAAAAATACCTGCCTCGGCATGGGCGTCGCCATCTTAATAATCACGTGGTTTCCGCCTCTGTTATACATTGTTTTATTAATTATGAAATAATGCCAGTCACAATGATCTAATAAAGAGTGTCAAAGTATCGGTAAAAAATAACTATGTAAACTTTCTAATACTGATATTTAACTCAATTAAATTACTGTCTATTACACAGATTATTAAAAGACATTTTAAAATGGAATCAAAAAGTCTTAGTAAAATTATTACTATTATTTACTAACACCATTCAGTATTTATATTGAAATATTCAAATAAAAATGTTCATTGAGAAGGGATTTGTGCATGGATTGTAATAACTAGTACAATTTATTGATTTCATAAACAATGAACAGCTTGGCATTTCTCTGAAATCGGTATTCGCCCACGAACAATCGCTCCTACGCTACTTTTGACAAGGCGGACGTTCGCTCCGACGTTGTTTTGACAACCCGGACAGTCGCTCATACAAGGTTTTTACAACCCGGACAATCGCTCCAACATTATTTTTACAAACCCGGACAGTCGCTCCTACAAAATTTTGACAACCCGGACAGTCGCTCAGACATTATTTTGACACCACGGCCATTTGTTCATACAAGAAGATGCTAAACCTTAAAACATTGTATACGCCGATCAAAGGCTAATATCTATAATTAGCCGAAAATTAAATGAACTCTGTGCGTAATATCATAAATTCAAGTTAAATAAAGACCAATATTTCAACTTCTCAAACGGTTTGTATGTAAACAATGTAACGTTCTCGAAGATGAGTGTTATTTCTTACTGGAATGTCCACTTTTTAATAGCATTTGAAAACAATATGCATAGATATTCTGATTTATTTCTTAGTTTCTTAAGTTTTAAGAATTTCCATGACATCCAGTCAAATTGACACCATATACCAATATTGTGTATTAGTCCATACAGAGCAGCCATAAGTGTCATAGAATTTATGGCTATTTGGCTGTTGAAATGTGCCTTATCTTTGGATATATCACAAGTTGATTATTGCAGACAAAGAATGGTTTCAGATAAGAGATTAGCCCAATCCCAAGCATATCAACAAACAACCATACAATGTATTCCTATTAGACCAGTGCTACAGCTTAGCTTACCAAGAGGTGCAGTTCCATGTCCCACCAATGTCCAACTCTGCCCACTTGGACCTACACCATGCTATTGTTTTGATTGTATCATGTGATTATAACGGAAGTTGTATTTATCAATAAATAAATATAAATTTTCACACTGAAACTAGTTTTATTTTTAATAGAAACAGTGTTTTAAATTTAAATTTTATTATAAATATTTACATTCCGTTATAATCAGACATGGTGCAAGTATCCGTTCTAATTTTTTCATTATTAACCAGTGTTTGTGTAATCTTGTCGTATTCAACAGGCTTGTACTGTAGAATAACAATCAAAGAAATCGTTTATTGTTGTTGTTTTTTTACCGACATGTGCATGAAACAAAAATATATATTTACCAATCCGTATTGCCAACACGATGGTAGTCTTGAGCATCGGCAAAATTGTCCTCGCTGTCCAAGTCAGAATCAGAGAGTCACTAAATTTTGGCTCATACATGTACGGTTGTACGGAAAACTCATCATAATTACTAGCATCTTCCATTTTCATCAATTTTTCTAACTAAAGTTGCGAGAGATAATACATCCGTAGTCATAAAAGATAGATAAATAGATAGTTAATAACGCAGGTTCTTTATTGACAGCATGAACAATGAGAGCAAATGACGTCTCTTCCGGTTTGAATGAAAATGGCGAGTAGATCGGAATATGTGAAAAATCGCGACTTTGTCCTTTTCGTTCTCGCTAATAACACCGTTATTGAATTAAATTGAGATGGTGCGAAATAGTTTGTAGATGCACTTAAACGATAAATAACGGGGTTCTATGGGGTTTAAAAATCGCGGCACGTGAAATTAAATTTTTTGACATGCAATATAGTGTTATTATTATTTTTTATTTTATTGTTTTTTTAACAATCTGCAGATTATTATATTTTTAAGTGGCCAAATAGAGAGGAAACAGGCTATGTAATCAAAAAAGCTCAGAGCATTCAATAATAGCTAAATGCTCTTGCTACTCCGATTTTATAAATTTTTGAAATTTAATTTTAAATTAATTACGTATTTTTATGTTATAAAAAACTTGTGTGCATTTGGAAAGATGCAACGAAGATATTAACAATGGTCTTTACCCCACGGTGGACGGTTCCTGGGTAGAACCAGTACTTGTTGTTTGCGGGAAATCTAAAGGAAGCTCCCACAAAGCGGATCGAACCCATTGATCGCTAAATATGAAGAGACCGTACTGCAAATTAATCCGTTTCATAGTGCATGAAATACTGACGCTTTATTTCTCACAAGTTGTGTTTATTAATCATGTAAATGAATACGAGGCGCGTGCTATAATTGAGATAAGAAAACGAAAGTAGGATTAACTTGACATACATTTTAAGGAAGGGCACGCATCTGTATATTAAGTTCAGCTATATAAGTATTAAACACGCAGACATGCATTTGAAATCACCGGTTTCGGTAAATAAAACACTTAAACACCTACAGGGACCTAATGTAGCTTCCCCTCACTGCTTTTGTGCATCATCTTTCATATCTTCAAACCAAGAACTTTATTTTCACATGACATACACCTATAAATTTTGAAAACAAACCAGACCTTTCAAATGTTACAACAATCGTCAAGTAGTAATTCTTCTCCAAGCGTATTGGAACGCCCCTGGGCTTCCTGTGATACCCTGGGCTTCCTGTGATATTCAGGAAACATACTTGGAACAGTAGATATTATAAGGTGCTTATTTGTCCTTCGTAAACTTGTTTTTGCAATGACTATTCAAAGGCGGTGGAATCAGAACTTCTTTGTGTGTGTTTTTTAGCATGGTGTGTGGTACTTTGTTGTCAATGATTGTGTACTTTCATTTGTATGTGATAACTGCTGCATTAGTAAGGGGTTTGACGATTAATTAAACTGTTTTAAACACCGAATAATGTAAATTTACCCTTTCAAGTCAGTGAACCAGCTTAAGTTCTATTCTTATGATTAGTGTGATGTTTTATTGATTGTCCTGGATTGTAAAGACGATTGGTTTATTGTGCATGCATGCGTTTTAAAGATGAACCGCGAATGCTTCATGTACTTTTTTATCTGGTCTCATTTGTCAAACCAAAATCGATTCTATAGACATTTAAGAGCATTGTCTTCGGTCAACACTTAAGAACATCATATAATTACAGTCCATCATTAAAAAAACAAATCTTGTATATTTCCTAAATACACACATGACGAAAACAAATTCTTTATTGCAGTGAAACCGCGATTTTGTATATGGTACGTAATTAATATATAATGCATTTAGTTTACAATCAAACCTCATTTAATTTAGGTGGAATCGTTTCATGTTTAAATGATTATAAACTCAACGGGAAACAAATAAATAACTAGCATTTCATGTCACCTCGCTAATACTACATTATAGTTCTCTGAACGACTTATTTATACTATAGATTAAGCCTTAAAAAATATGTATACCGTTTTAAATTGTAAACTAAATACGGAAGATTTTGCATCAAGTACACTTAAGAAAATAAAATCGTTAAAACAAGTGTCAGATAATGAGTTCGGTAGGAGAAAGACTCAACTCAACTTTCTCTTGAAAGATGAAGATTGAACAAAACCTTTTTCCAACAAATGTATGCACATGAATGGTTTGAAAATTCAAATTAAATAGGGGGAAGAACTCAGGTATGAAAGAATATTTGAACAAAACCGAGTTCAGTTATCATCAATACAACATTTGCTTGCCTTTATGCTGCTGTGTAAGCATATTGCATCTTGTATTGCCTTTCAAAAGACCAAACTATATTTAACAACGCAATTATTTCCCAAACAAGAAAGTTTCAATACATTGACTTCAAATGCCTTCTACAAGTAGCCCATAAGAGCATGGGCATCCACACATTGGGATATGAATTGTATGCGTTTGTTAAACGCTTAAGGTGGGAACCACTAGAGATGAATCGATCGTTACTGACATGCTTCCCAATATCTATATCACGGCACACTTGAACACTTCAAACGTTTGGCTGTTAAAGATCGGGGATAGCGATTGTTGATGGTTTCGGATCTGGGGTAGCGCCGGTTGACGGTTCGTGATTTATGTGTTGAATATCTGACAATGGCTCGTTTGACACAGATACGTCACCACTGCAGTCGCGTTGTTTGCATTGTGGTGCTCCGTCGTCTTTAGATAAATGATTAGCGTCAGGTTAACGCTTGGGGCAGTAATTCCTGATGTCCATTTTTAAACATAGGATATATCTGATCCTGAATGTATACATGTTCATGTTGGATTAACAACAGGGTCACACAACGCAGACTAGCGGTAATATTTATATGATCACCATCAGGATAGAAACAATTGTAGATATAATAGATCATTATTTTGTCACGAAGCAACGAAATCAGTTTCATTCATGTATAGATTCTTCAACCCGCCATAACAATAAGCCCGTAATAGATAACGAGGTAAATGCAACGCACAGCCTTTGGGATGACCGAAGAACACGTAGCTAACATGGTAATATGGTAGGTGATGAATACATGTCCGTTTATTGAGAAAAATGTAAATACACCAGGCGCGACTCTCTGTGCAAGACTCTTCTCCAGGGCATGCTAGAGGGAAATCGACGTCAAGGCCATCAGAAGAAAAGCTGGATGGATAATGTAAAAGAATGGACATCCCATCCCATGGTTGAATTACTCTCAACAGCGCACAACAGACCGGACTGGAGGAGGATTTCTGTATCGTCGTCCCTCATTTCTCCCAAACGGCAAAACCGGTCAATGGATTGATTATAAAAAAATGAAGATGATGATGAGGAGGATAATGATGATGATGATGATGATGATGATGATGATGATGATGATGATGATGATGATGATGATGATGATAATGATGATGATGATGATCAAGCTCGCGTCCGTTTTGTTCAAGGATTCCTGTTCAGCACTTAGAACAAAACCATGTGGTTTAAAAGTACAAAAGAATATATTTTTAACTCCACAGATGTAGTAACAATCTCATGCATGAAGTAATACTAATTAGTTCTTGTGATCAAAATTTACCGAATCTCGAAAGATGTGGAAACAAAATTACAGAGTCTTCCCTCAATATGAGGCAACATAAGTATATATAGTCTTCATATTTAATTTGTAAATTGTCTTGTTCAGTACAGGTACCACACAATAAGATCACTTTGACTTATAATACAACGTCATTTGACCTTCTATTAAATGCAAATATCATGCAAATTTCTCAACTGTTGTCCCAGTATGTGAGCCCGTCTGTGGGCTCCTTTTAATATGGCATCACAAATTAGGTCAGAATTAAATAGCATTGTCATTTAACCTTGTTTTATCGACAAATGACCACTCTTATTGTTTCACCAAAAATCATTGGCTGTGAACAAAACGTAATATAATATATTCGGGATTCTTTTTATTAAAATCAAAACGTTTACCCTATTTACTGTGTGCACACTGAATGCTTACTACTGTATGTCCATTTGGGCTTTTGGCCTTTATTGTTTATAAACTTTTTTTAAACATCAGAAATCACCAATGTTTTAGTTACATGTACCTAGAATTACATTGTAAAATTTAAACTGCACATGTTAACATGACATATGTACAGTAGTATAACTTTGCACCATTTCTATCACCTTAGCCATATGAAATGGGTAACTAAATCGATCGTTATATTCATTTTGTCAGAGGCAGGCGTAGAATTAATCTGAAGGAACAGGTGTGTACCTCTTGTTACCAGTTTGCCAAATACTTTAATTTATAAATATATTCAATTACTTTAGATGAATTGCTAATTAATCTAAGGAGCAGTACAGTTTAAGCAGCTCTTTCAAACGATAACGTGATTGCTAGAATCGACTATGAAGTTGCAAGAAGTTTCGATTTGTTTCACTAATAACAAGTCAATGTTAAGTGTAAGGATTGTTTAAATTATTTGTTTAGTATACATGTAATGCTGCAGCGAAGTTTGCCTGTTCTGAGTGTATTCAGTGTGAATATATGGCAATTCTATTTTTTATAAAATAAAAAGATGTGTCTTAAAGTGTGTCTTAAAAAGAATTGGTCAAATTGAATAAAAAAACATAAAGAAGAATTTTGGTTCTTTAAGCGAGTATTTGCTTGTTTTTGTAAAAAGCGTACGAGCAATAAAATCGATGCGTAGTATTAAGCCTTGAAAGTTTGCACTGGCGTGGCCGATCTAACTGTTGCTACATTGTCATGGACTCGCTTTTTTATATATTAACGTTATTGGGTACATATTGTGAAAGATATGTACGCTTATTAAATTATAAAAAAATGAATAGCACAGATAGACAATACTAATACATTGGTAAAGATGGATTTCACGATTTTTGGTAATATGTGTAGTATCTATATATATTTTGTATACATGACCTGCATATTTTGAGATGGTATTTATTGTTGATGTATGTTGTTTGTTTTAATTTGCAAATTATTTGATCTTCATAACACATGCACTGCAAAAAAAACTAAATATAATATTATGTCAAAAAGGAACATAAAATATCTGCAGAATAGTTGCATTTTAACTAATAACTCAATATGAATCAAACAATAACGTGTCAGTAAAAAGATTATCACTTTGTCCATATGGCATTATCGATTGATTTCGTAAGTAAAAAAATGCAAATAGTACTATTGATAATGTAATAGAAAATGGTTCCTCCTCAAGATTGAAACACTGGTTTCACAGTTATGACTATAATAAACGTATATGATACAACCGCATATCGTGTGAACATCGTATGAACATCGACGAAAGCTGGATAAAATCGTGTGTGCGAAATTAGTTTATAAAGAAACACTTCCTTATATTTAATACTTTTCCTGACTATTATTATTTCAGTGTACGTTTGATGCGATGTTTTAACAATTGTTACGTGTTGTATATATTTTTTCTTGATATTATTTAAATTTATTAGTTTGTAATTAAAGCAGTCGCTCTCTATACTTGTGTATTATATATATTATAGGAATGTGTTTTAATAATGTTATTGACCATATAATGTGCTGTATTTTTAACATGAATGATTTAAACGGGCCTTTTCACTGATTTTTGCATGTTTTGAAGTTTGTCATTAAATGCTTTCTTTTGAGTAAAGTAAACATTTGCTCTAAAAAGCTCCATTAAAAATCAAGAATACAATTAAAAAAAGAATAAAAAAGTCACCCTCGACAGGGCTCGAACCACTGACCCCCTTGACCATTCTTCCGCATATAATGTCAGATGTATTTTATAATAAATATAAGCAATCATCGTAGTTTCACAACATATAGCGACAACAACAGAACTTTCCAAATTATCCAATCGTTTTGCGTTGCAACGCTTTATAATTTTCAGGTTTTTAAATCGTTAAAAAATGCATATAATTGCTATATTAGAGGATGGTATTTCTGTTTCCTCACAAATATCATAACTAAATCGAAAATTTGCGAATCTGAAACAACATTTTTTAATTTTGTCAATTTACCAAAACGTGAAAAGGCCCCTTTAACAGTTTTAACTTATTTCATAACTCAACTTGAATGTTTTCACAAGTACGGCATTTTGGCGTTTATTAACTGCCTGTCTGCCAGTCTACCTGCCTGTCGGCCGTTTGGTCTGTCTGACTGCCTTCCTATATGTCTGTCCGTCCGCCCGCCCGCCCGTCCGACTGCCCGTAAGTCCGTTCGTCCGTCTGTGCTTCTGTCTTTATGTATGTTTGTCTGTCTTTTTACCTGTTTATTTTCAAATTATTACATTATTTACATAGCGGATATTTATATTCAAACGAATACGTTATGACAATCTGATAACATTATTCAGAAAATGCCTAGTATCAGGCCGTATACTTCAGTTTCTTGTTTACTTGTATATAAATGATTCATAAACATGAATGATATATTTACCGTATGATTGGTTACTATCGCATTTCAATGGGGTGTGTCTTTTATTTAATCGAATTTGAAATTATATATTAAAAACAGAATGTTTTGAGGCACATTTTGAAGACAAATGACATCAAACCCTTGAGGCAATTTGTTAGACTTCAATTAATCAATAAAGTTATATTAATTGGAAAAATAAATGGTATCTATTGCATCATAGATTCCATTTCTAGATAACAATACATGTATATCATCATATATATTTGTAATAAATAGAAATAGGACAACAATGTGTCTAAGATTGATGTTTAAGAAAGCAGAACGCATAAATGCGTTTGTATTTGCATATAACGTGAATACCATGGAGAAAACAAACAACATCGCAATAACAACATGTATAACTTAAGGATATGTATATTCAAGCATACAATATCTTATGTTTCTTCTTAGACTCCGTCAGTTGCGATTACATATGTATTTAATGCAAATCAGGCTATTTCTATTGGCGAGAAAATCGACACAATTCAATCAAAACCTGGACAAGGTCATGAAGCTCCAGAAAAGTACGGTACTTCCCATGGCTAAATAGTGGGCTTAAATTACAGGAAAATAATCACTCAAAAATCTAAATATATTGCTTAAATAAGACCGCAAAGTAAAACTGACGAAATTCAGTCTGTAGAAGTCATACAATCCCTTTTGTATATGACATAATGATTAACAGACTGGCGAAGAGTGTTTTATAGATACTGAAAATTAAGCAATACATTGCTTTGAAAGATTTTGTGGTTGAGGATTTATTGTTTTCTTGTTAGATTCACATGTAGTAATTGTTAGCATTATATTGTTTTGTGTGTTTGTTATAATCCTCCACAGTCCATCTTCATCTCACATAACAAGTGTATGAATGTGTGCGTTAGGGGCTTGCAGATACTTTATTTAGAATGTAGAATGAAGTGGTAATCTTGTTTCTATAATTAGCATACAATTCCCTCCACCTGTCACCATGTGACAATACACTTGTGTGCTAGAGGGGTGAGTGGATTTGCAATATTACATTTATATTTAAACTCATACTACCGTCCTCCCTTCTCCATCCGTCTCCATGCCAAAGTACACATGTATCCTGTTATGATAGAGTGAAATTGTGATACTGTACACGCCACTTGTTAGCGTCAAGATACGAGCTATCAATTCGAACCAGTCTTTGGCTGAAAAGACCAACGTATACTTTTGTATTATTAAAATTTGCTTTAATCGTCTTGTCGCATTTGTGACTGGATTCGAACATGATGTTTTCATTTAACGGTCTATAAAATGTTTAAATGATGAAGACCAGATCCTTATCTGATTACAATCGCAATTAAATGTCGACCATTGATTCCAAGTTCATCATTGACCAACCACTGGAATGTTAAAACGACTTGTTTAGATAACGAAACAATATTTCAAAACAGGGGTAATGTCAGTGACCAATACATGAACATTGTCATGAAAATAATTTTTAATAAAAGAACGTTAGTCTGAGCATGCATTTTTATGCCTGTTTTTAATGTAATTCAATACTTTAAATATGTGCGTGATGTATGTCGTTATTGCAGTTCATGTTAAACAGGTCCGCAGTACAACACTGAACGTCGTTTGAACGCATAACTGACATCTTGCAACGCTTTCCAAGTATGTCTATAACATTGTGCGTTCAACACTTTAAAGTTTACAGGGGGTTGTATACGCTCTTCACAAAGAATATCGAAGTTCTGTTTTGTGTTAATAAGAAAAATATCGCGCCCATCACAGTCCGATCGATAATTTGTTGAAGTTCGTATTATCAAAACCCTGTTTATTCTTTCTATAATTTTTAAACATAATGTGCATTTACGTAATCGACGCGTTAGAACTCAATTGTGATATTGTGAACACATGTATTATATCTTGTTGTTAAATGCATTACTAAATTACAAACATTGAAGAGCCGCCCACTTACAGACTATTGAGTAAACAAATGATATTTGATATAAGGAAAAAATAATATTAGGGTCGAATACACTTCTTGTTGAATGCATTTCGATGCATACACAGTTGTTCAAAACATGCCTTTGCCATTGACGCTAAAAGTGTACATATGAACAAATAATAATTTTTTGTTATGTGTGTTAGTTAAAAACAATAAAATAAAAACAACAACATCTTTTAGATAGTTGAGTGCATAGAGACTAATAAGAATAATGTGAAAACTTAAGAACGAATACGGAATATGTTTATACCATATCTGAGATACACGTATGCGTTAGACCAACAGATTTATATGTATATATCGATACAATTCAACACAATTCAATCCTGGTTAATATATTTGTATCGATCAAGTGTATGCTCCGATGCGGATCGGTAGTTTCATGTACTTAATATATGCGTTGCGTTTGGCGAAGGGATTTTTAACACTTAAAAAGGGTGATCAACATGCAACTCTCCATGCAGTTTGACAATATGTATTTAATACAATATTGTATAAAGATACTAATACTTCATGAGAATATAAACAGTTGGATAAAATTGCAAGTTGGATATGGAAATGTCAACAAGTATAATTGCTTTAGAAATACCTTCAATTATTCAACTTATACACAACTATATACACGGGTTTTCGTTAACATACAGAGGTAATGAAGTTGTCATAATTGTTATTATTCTGTTCCATGCGTTATTGTGCATTAAACAAATTCTAATCGAATGCTGACAAAGCTGTGTTTATAGTTTCTAAAAATTACATATAAATTATTGTTCACTTAGAGATGCGTTTGAATTTATTAAAAAAACAAAGATTTAATTCACTGCTACCATAATTTATGCACGCACGCGATTCGATATTAACATCTCTTTAAATGTTGCGACATTTCTTATTTCTCTTCCCGGTCGGCCGTTAACAAAATAAATAGCTCGCTTTTTATTTAAATCACCGACGCTTTGTACTCCTTTATTGAAAAGCAGTGTGTGCAGGTAGTTAGTAGATTATTCTTGTAAAAAAATGGATAAAGGCCTCGGTAAGTCATATAATGAATGTAACATTTATTATTATTACTTGTTTCTTCGTGCATTAAATGATTAGGTGATAACACTTGACAATACAATTACAATCATAGCGTAGACATCTTGAAAAGATTGTTGGTTCGTGTTGCTCATTGTAATACTTACAGCTAACGCTTGCTAATGGGTGACAAATGGTTTATATAATTCCTAACTGTCAGATTGACTAGGGCCAGATTGAAATGTAATATTCAATAAATGTAACCATGGCTTCACTTCTTTATATTGCACTTACAATAGAAAATAAGAACATTCAATTAATGCTCATTTTTATGATGTTATTCTTGCACTAACGCCAATACGCTCCTTGCTAAGAGCGCTGGCCTACAACAGCCGTGTGTTTCATTCGATAACGTGTTTTTTTAAGTAATTGTACAAGAAGAATTATAATTTTAAGAAAGACTAGTTTATTAGTTGATAAGTATTTTCTTTCAATTTTGGATAAAGGAAGTCTAGAGCAGTTTTTTGAAGTTTCGATTTTCAATTAAAACATTTTTCTTCGCGAATACTTTCCTGACAAAATTAATTTGTTCGGCAACTATATGTATGGTGCTATATACATTCAGATTACATTGTATTTATATACGATAACTTTAAACGGTAAAATAATTCTCCGTATACTGTTTCTGTGGCGTTAAGCGAGGTTTATTTATGAAATATATATTATCGCCCAGGTGAAGGTCAGGGCTGGTCTCGCCGGCAGTGTATATGATTGTCGTGCATATAGGCTTGCATAAATATATCCCTCACTTATTATACATATTTCGATATATTGCGAATGTCAAGATTTATTTTTCGGGTATGATCGTTTACAATTTGTTTTTGCTGAGTTCCAAGAATTCTTATGATTTTTTCAGAAAATAATGATTGTGTTCCACTATTCCATATGATTTGGTACATGCATATATATTTTCATACGCATTAACTTACCAACATTAACACCATTTGTTAAACTTTTTAATAGTTTATCAGGTTCCATTTTCAGAAAAAAAGTCCAAAAACGCGTTTTTTTTCCAGACTCTGGATACAATCTGGGAGCATGTATTTGCTGTTTACTTCCTCTTTCATTCTTTAATACACATATGGTCTATCCTTCACTATTGATGTTGAAAATATGACAATATGTCTCGAAGCACATTTCATCTGAATGACAGCTTATTGCATGCATGGAAAAGTGTCTGCAGGCCGTAGGCAAACGCATCTGTTTTCACTTATAGTTAGACGTCCACTTTATTTATCAACATATGACAAATGAAAGTAAATGACATATATCTATGTATGTTTTCAATGATGTGTGTATGTTTTTGTTTTGAATTTTTGTGATACAAAAGTCATTTAAATTATTTAAGTAAGTGAGATTTTACATTTTATTTAATTTACATCACAATTGAAATTTACAGCACATGTTACTAAGTTAATATTGGTATCATCTGCTAGAACATTTTAAGGTTGCTTTTAAGAGATAAGAAAGAGTTTTTGTCAGCCTGTAGAACACTTCTAAACATTGTATAATCAGCAGAACAATAACAATATTTTAAAATGTCTATGATGACACATTTCACACTTATACAGCCAGTTGACACTTTTGAAAGGGCTCTCAATTATTCTGAGATATACGAGAATATTAACCTCAAGATAGACAACACATTTTCATAGTGGGCTTTTGTAAGTAAATAACCTAGGATGGTTCTACCCCAGGCATAATGCTTGACTGTAAAGCTTAAACGGGTACCTAAAAAGGGATTGCATGTTGTTTTGTTCGATGTGATATGCTAGTTCAGATTGAATGATTTGGATTGCGTGTCTAGATCTATATCGTGTGAAGCTTAGACGCATACACAACTTCATGCTTTGGTGTTCGTTAACTTACAATAATGATATATTACTTACCTGTGTTTGTATTTTGTGAATACATATAATTTTGAAGAAAAATTCAGTTCCCTAGATGGTTGTTTACTAGATTGCGATTAGAGCTACACATGACATTAACCATTGTGTGGGTTACTAAATAATACAATGCTGAATGCCTTGGATTGTTTATATTGTCTGATTGGAATCAAAGATTAAAAAAACATCACTCGTCCTCGAGTTGAAGAGTGTAATAATGCACTTCTGTAACAACAAAATCTTGGCCCAAAGCCGGAACTCAGTTGGTGCATACTTTTAGATTCATATCATATGAGTCTAGTTTTCAAAAAAAAAATGTTTTGTTCCCAGCTTATTTGTATCGAACAATATAGGATTATCAAAAGCAAATGACTTATCCCAAGTGTCATGCACATTTGCCCTAAGACAGACACATAATTTGTCCTTCCTTAGGAAGATTTATATCTTCCTTATGAACAATTAAATCTTCCTGTGCTCAGCATTTAGAGTTCAGATCATCATCATCATGTTCATAAAATCATCATCATCATCAACTGCATTTATCCTTTTAAACTTATTTGGCTGTCCGGTCAAAATAAAATAGCTAGCTTTTGCAGTTATCATTAAAAAATCGTCCAAACTTGAGTCTTAGGCGCGAAAGGACCTCGGAATATACACACATTTCCTGTTATGCCTCCTCCGTCAAGAGTTCGATCTCGCTATTATTTGTTCTTATATTTTTTTTTGATTATATTTAATCTGATTTATTGAATACCTGCATTAGTTAAGGGCATTTTATAATATATATTTTATATTATATATACAAATAATTCAAACACTTTATTTTGTGTTGCCACAGTCCCTGTTGAATAATTTTGGTTTGTATTTAATCGGATTTATTTACCTGCATTAGTTACGCGCATTTTATATAATATAGTTTTTATAATGATAATATCATAATAATTTTAATAATTTATATAAATAATTCAAACACTCTATATTTTGTTGTCATAGTCTATGTTAATTAATGACGTAATGAAATGAAGGTGCATATCTGAATGACTCCAATTAAGATTTAAATGACAAGAACTTTAAGCAATGTTTATATTAGCTCAGCGGCCAAGATGGTCACTTAACATTATAGAACGGAGCTAACTTCGAGTAATTTGTGGCATGCGTACACACTAGCGTTTCTTTGGAAATTTCCTTTCAAAATCGAAATCAAATTTCAATATTTCAACACCAAGGCATTTACTAGATAAAACCCCGGGCCATCGATAATAAATGACATCCTCTTTTCAGATAATTTGTGTAAAGTAGCATACATGTTTAAAATAAAGTATGCCAAACATGTCACATAATTATAAAGTGTTGGGCATTGTTAACTGAAATTGAAAGGATTGTTAATCTTCGTATATTGAAAGGCTCCGAAGATTTTTGTGTGATTGGCTGCGCGTAAAAGATTTCGTTTTTATAGTTGTTAATTAATGGCTTGAAACAGCTCAAAAAGAAGTCTCAATGAAGACAGTGTACAGTGCAAAATGGAATAAGTGATTAAGATCATTTTTATACTTCGGAATTAGTTAAACATGCAGCAAAAGGTTTGGATATCTGAGGGTAAACATC
Organism: Dreissena polymorpha; assembly: GCF_020536995.1. Classification (NCBI taxonomy): domain Eukaryota; kingdom Metazoa; phylum Mollusca; class Bivalvia; order Myida; family Dreissenidae; genus Dreissena; species Dreissena polymorpha. The sequence continues at coordinate 1,707,433 of NC_068363.1, read as the reverse complement.
AACAACAATTAACAACAACGCCATACTAATACAACGGAATGTCGGCTTAAGCGTATCATTGCCGAAGCGTACCACTTACCAGACTGACGCGTACCTCGCCACAGCGTTATTATATGATCTGTTATGTATAATCAGTGCATGTAATGATGATAAATGTCGTACGCGTATTGAAACATTTATAATATGTAAACTGTTTTAAAACTATGTATACATGAATTCAAATATTTATCAGCTCATGTTTTAAATTACGAGGTCATTTATTAATTAATGAAAGATTATAAAAATTCACAGTTTCAACTATATAAATCTAGTTGTATATAGATCTAAAATCTATGCTGTAATTGGATACAAATACTAATGCTGCAGCTGTTTTAAAGTACATTCGATAAATGAACGAAAAACTGAATACAATAAAATGATTCAAATACTACTTAAATACTATAATAATTTTACTAAATACAAATTGCATAATTTAGCGCTGAACTTCGTTCATAGTTTCATTTCATGTAAAATACATCTACATTAGGAACATTTTTGCATCTCATGGAGAATTCTAAATTCGTAGGAAGATTAAATAACCCGCGTGAAATCAAAAGGTTTGGATTGGCTGTTATTTCTGGAAAAGCCCTGATTGGCTAAAATATTAAAAGGAGCAATTAAATCTTCCTTAGGAAGAATTCAAAATTCATAGGAAGATATAATAGCGCGCGTGAAATGCGTTAAACGCGTATTTTGATGGGTTGTTAGTTTTAGCAGAACCCTGATTGGCCATAACATTTGTAGTAACAATTAAATCTTCCTAAGGAAGAATTTCAAAAAGTGGCACTGTATTATTTCGCTTAACATGGGTCTAAATAAAGTTTAAAAGCTCTTTTCTGATTGGGTTAAACAGTCATAAATCAGCCAATAAAGAAAATCGAGATATTTATTTTTCAGAATATTCAATGCCATGCCGCATCCAAGCTAATTAGAAAATAAACATCTTACACCAAAAAGTTTGTTATGTTTTTTATCTTATAACAGACAGTGTTTAAATCTGTCTTTTAATACTAAATTTATAAAGAGTATTCTTGTTATTTCAAATGTACTTGTGTAACAATCTTCTTTAAAATGTTTATTGCTAGTTGCGTTTTCTGTTCCTTGTTATAAACCGCTTAGAGTTGAAGGCTGATTTTTTTACTGAATTTGTTTCAAAACCTTCCGCATAACACAAGCTCCACTCAAAACGATAAATGTCGCACAATATAATAAGCGATTGCCATTAAGCATAAAGCGGTTTGTTGATGAACAGGAAGATGTGTGTTAACGGAAATGCGACAAACTTAAAAAAAAAAATTGCTCGCTGCATAGTATGATTTTTCCTTCCGCGATTGTTACTCACAATTTTTATGGGTTCTACTCATCTACTAATCTGTGATGTTGACATGTTAAGCAGATGCAAAAGTTTACACTCATCCCTATTTTACAGTGATTTTTTTAAGTTTCGACTATCTTGTCAATATAGTTTCAGTTTCAGTTTATTTGCAGAATCATCAAATACATTCATCTGGCCACATACTAAACAAATATACATAAAGATGACAAAACAAATGAAAAACTGAATAAAAAGCATTTCACATAAATAGATAATTAAATTAATACGTGAGTTAATAATTGATTTGCAACATTAGTCTTAACAAGAAGCAACAAAGTAGCATAGCATCATAGCATTCTAAATAAATATGGAAATATTTCTTTATTGTCTAGTGTTAGTACTGGACATCATAGATGTGAACTTGTTGACAGTATAAAACGAATGGTTAACATTATACTTTATTATTAAATCTTTATAAAGCGTATATATACATAAGAAATGATATTGTAATTTAACCATGAATCACACAGTCTGCATTTCCTGCTTTCTATAGCAATGTTATTGTTTCTACCAGTTTCAATTTCTAACGAATGAGCTCTTAGTCTAAATCTTGTTCGAGCTTTGCTATGGCCATCATTATCAACACATTCCATTGTTTCAAATGTAAAATCCTTTTTAAATTTCAAATTTAAATATGATTTACTTTGCGAATTTATCATATCATACCATGACTTGAGGAATTGACCGCGAAGTCGTTGTTTGAGTTTTGGATGATGGTATTTTATGTTAACATTCTCATGCAATAAATAAGTAAAGCCTAAATTGTCAATAAAATATTTGCTAGCTTTTGCCCAGCATAGTTTTACATAAGTGATATTCCTATCGTACATAGATCGTATTAGTGAGTTTGGTGAATTAATAATTTTGCAAGAGAAGTTAAAAGTCCTCACTTTTCATATAATAGATAATATAGAAATGAACCTTGAAATGTCTTCAGCTGAAACAGTAATTTTCTTTTCAACTAGACGTTTAAGAGCTGTCTTAATTGTATTGTATCATTTGTGTTATAATTATATTCAGCTTAAATGCACATATGCACACATTTTAGAGATATACATACAATTTAAAAGCACCAAACCTTACTGAATTTTTTTTTTTTTTACAAATATAAAATCATCAACGCAATTAATGGAAGACTACTTGAAAACGTGTAAGAAAACTCATATAGTATGTAAAAATGTACAGTGAATCCGGACTAAGTTATCAATATGTTGAAAACAGTAATCACACTTCGCATGGGTATTAGAATCAAAGTGCTGTAGGCGCTGAAGGCCTGCGGCTAGATTTAGTGTGACGTAAAATGCATTTAGGATGTTTTGTCCGAATTTCTCCCTTTGTCCGCATTTATACGGATTGGCCCAAGCGGTTGAGTGCAGAAGCTCAGAGACTGTAAGAAAACACAGTATTTGTGTATATACTACAGTGTACAGAGACGGTGGACACGATACTGGTTGTGAGAACGATAACCTTTTGTTCAACTCTACAGATCTGCTAGAGGTTCGTCTACATAGGCGGTGAAGATACACAACAACAACAACAACATGGCCGCAAAAAAACGGCCGTTGTTTGCGTCAAATAAATCACTTTCAATAGCCAAAAATAGCTTTCTATTAAATAATTAACAGATCAGGAAAACACTCATACTCCCTTTGTACTGTGTACACAAAAGAAAATCCACTTTAGCACAAGTCTCACTATTGCCAGTAGAGCCCCGGTCAATCCCTGTTTGCTAACGCCGGTCGACCGGCGAGGATCGGGATGATTCTAAGAAATGTTTTAACACAGTCACAATATTTCCCGGTTCAGCCCCGGTTGAAGCCGGTCAACAGCCCGGCAGAGTCCCGGTCTACCCGGACTGGCTACGGTTTATCCCGGTGAAGCCCCGGAAGAGCCCCGGTTGTCGCCGCTAGTGCCTAGGTTGAGCACCGGTGAAAGCCGGCAGCGTCCCGACATAGCCCCGGTTGTCGCCGGTAGTGCCCCGGTTGTGCCGGCAGCGTCCCAGCAGAGCCCCGTTATACCGTAACACCGCCGGCACTCACCGGGGCTATAACGGCATCATACCCCGGCAGAGCTACGACAACGCTCCGGTTTCACCCCGATCGTCGACGGTAATGCCCCGGCGGATCCCCGGTCAATGCCGGTGGCGTCCCGGCACAGCGCCGTTTTACTTATGTACCGTAGCTATACCGGGACTCTAATTGCATTCACCGGGGCTCCTACGGGGCGTTGCCGTAGCTCTGCCGGGGTCTGTATGGGCCCCGGTGGAGCTACGGTGCCGTCCCGGTTGTTCCTGGTGCCATCCCGGTAATTATCGGTGCCGCGCCGGTCGTTTCCGCTCCTGACCGGTGACTCCCGGTTCATCCCGGAGGTATTGAACGTTTAAATACTTTCCCGGAGGAACCCCGGTTTTCCCTGGTTCATCCCGGTCGTCCCCGTTGGAGCCCCGGGGACGCACCGGGGATCCGCCGGCATCATAGTGAGACTGGGCCTTTACCCGGATAAAGAACGGTGTACAGATTGTGTACGTTGTCTCACGTAGAACCTTTCGCGCTCGATTTGCGCGCTCGATCTGCGCAGTGAAATATCATGAATATTTGTTGTTGTTTTTTTTTTCTTTTTTCTTGAATGTCTCGTTTACGTCAAATAAAATAGCATCATCTTAAAATATGCTAAATATAATGTCTTCAAAAAATGTATCAGAAAAAAACTGTCTTACTGTTTCCGTAAACACTCGTATCTGTTTTGCCAAGACCGTCAAGTGAGGAACTTATTCTCGCATGAATATGCAAACAATTTTACATCCATCGAGATGTTTGCTTTTGGTATCTGTCTTGTTGAGGGATCGCGCATTTGTTGCTCATGAACAGTTCGTCGATTACGCAGTTTATCTCCAATTTGTCCTATGTAATATTTATTGCAACCACTATTTACTGAAACATAAATAAAAATTTTAACATGGCATGACATTTCTGTTTTTATTTCAAATATTTTACCTTTAAATTAAAGTTGTCACCTTCTATAATGTAAACACACAGCATCTTGGATCGTTACCTTTTTTCACACTGGGCTGGACTGTGTTAAAATTAGATTATGTGAGTAACTGCTTTCAATTGATTCTTTTTTTTACACTTTATTATTTTTGCATTTTGTAAAATTTGGTTCATACTTGAGTAAGCTTTCAAAATGTCAATATTATTTTTCTGTTCACCGAAAACTTCTTTATTTTTAGGTTTATATGTAGATTTGAACGGTATAAAATATGTATTTTCCGCAGGTTTTTCTGTTAATAAAAGTTCACGCGGAACCAGAAGAGCCTGCTGGATACCTTGTTTAATGACAAATTTAGGGTATTCTCTTTGTACAAGTGATGTAAAAGTAGTTTCTTCTGGAACTTGCCTAGGTAAATGTTGAATAATATATATGTTATTGTTTACATTACTGTCTATATGCTGAGCAAAAGGATATAGCAGAATATCTAATAAATTACTTAGTCTATTAGTTTCACAACTTTGACCCGCAACACTAGGTCTGAAAATTAAGTGTTCTGGGTCTAAAAGTTGAATATATTCTGAGTTACATTTCTTAACTACGTCCTGGATGATTTTTCTTTTGTGTATTTTTGGGAGTCCATAGAATGAACTTGTTTTCCATTTAAAATTTAAGATATAATTTATTTCATCATTAGTTAATGTAATATTGATGTGATTTAATGTTCGTATTTTGGTGAATGTTTGCTGACAACCAGAATTTGGTATTTCTTTAAAATAATCAATATCGTTTAAAAATTACCTCAAATGTTCTTACATAAAAATCCGTGTTCATAATGAAAATTACACTGCCTTAGTCGGACTCTATAATTATTATATCGTTAAACAATATCGTTATCGTTATATTATAATCGTTATATCGTATTATATCAAACGAAACTATCAATGAAAAGGTTGTACGAGAAAGATCAGTCATGAACGATTTTAAGATGCAGATAGAACAGAGGTATTTCAAGCACAGATAGATGGCAAGTTTGCAGCCCTTAACATCTTTGACAATGTCATCGACACCATAACTAACAACATCAATTATGTCCAACTGGCATCGGCCGTAGAAATGCTTGGGATTGAGAGAAGGAAGAAACAAGCCATGGGTGACGACCGAAATCATGAACCTATGTGACAAAGACGAGAGCTGAGGCGTGAGAAGTACACCAGCCAGGACTGAGGCAAATTACCAAAAAGCAGAGAAGGCGGTAAGAAAGACGATTAAAGAGGCCAATGAGGAACGAATTGAGGAACAATGTATCAACATCTACAAAGAGATGACCGCAATCAGCAGTAAGAAGGCATACAACACCATCAAAGCCTCCACAACTACCCGCTTCAACATTGAGACGGAGTTTGTGGAGGCAGTGCCTAGTCTTAAGGCAGGAAACTCTTTGGGACATAACAACGTCTTTTCCGAGCTGATTAAACGCAGAGAAGAGGCAGCGACTTCAGCAATGACGGAACTTTTCCAACGGTTCTTGAAGGAGAAAAGTGGCCCAATGAGTAGATCCAGTCCCTGGTCATACCCCTACCGTTAAGGCAATTTCAAGTTGTGCAAGAATTAACGCAACATCAGCATCATTAGTCATCTCAGCTAAGTTATGCTACGCATCATCCTTAATCGTTAGAAAAGTAAGGCAAATTAACTGCTGGCCGAAGAGCAGGCTTGATTCAGAGCTGGACGGAGCACAGTGAAACAGATTTTCAACTTCAGAATCATAATTGAGAAACACCTGCAACACCAACGTGAGCTCTTTCACAACTTCACGATGCTTCCGACCGCGTAAGTCATAATGGCCTATGCCATGTTTTGAGAGGAATCAACATTGACGAAGTGTTGGTGCAAGTATTGCAAGGCCACTACGGTAACGCAAGCAGCGCAGTAATTTCTAAACGGACAGTGGAGATACTTTTTCAGGACATCAATAGGAGTCCGTCAGGGATGTCTGCCCTCTCCAGTTGCCATGAAAGGATAATGCAGGAGAGTCTCCATGACCACCACCCTCTATCTACATCAGTGAAAGAACAGTCTCTAACTTAAGCTTCGCTGATTGACCTCGTGGGTGGCATCAGCACTGAACTTCTAGATCTCAACAACAGATTCTATTAAAGAGCCGGAGCATACGGGATGGGAGTTCAGCACGAAAAATACGAAGATCATGATAAGCAGCACGACCAACACTAGTGCAGACATCACCATGACCGGGTGACCTGGCCGCTTCACGCGGACACAGAACGCAGGACCCAGGCATTTGAACATCAATCTCTCCAAAGACTGCTCTGCATCTCTCACACCAAAAACACGACCAATTCAGTTACGCACCTAGCAATACGGCTGTTAGAATCTTTTAATTTTACGAATTTTAAAGTTTTCATCCTGTTAGTAAAGAACATTGCCGGATCCCGCTAAATTTGAAACAATTGACCAGTTGTACACATAATTAATAAATCAGTTCACGCAGGTAGTTTAAAGCTTTTCCTAGTTGAAAAATGGAAAAGTCATTTAAATATTTGTATCTTTACTTCATACCGTATGTGATTATATTCTTTCAAAAAAGCAGAGTTATAAACAATTTGTAAATATAATTCAAATCACAATCTTATAGCTTATTGAAATTAATTATATTAGCTTTGTATAATTGTTTAAATTACACGTAAAGTTGAATGCTTTATCTATACAGTAAGGTGACAACTAGCTCTAAATTGGTTGCGTCCTCGTTACAGTGGCATGGGAATTTAAATTTACTGGAATTTATTCTGGAACGGATAAAATCTGTTATGTACATTACAAGTATACGGCCAATGGTAAAGACAGGGTTATATTAAACCTTAAAATAACTGGAATTGCGACATTCCGTTTTTCTTAACAAATATAAAATACTAGCAGATGTGATTGAAATTAAGATGTCTCATCGTCATTATCCCACTTTTCTTGACGTAAATCTCTAAGAAAACTTACGTGTGAAATAATAAATATTCCGTAAATTCAAATATTCACCAATTCATTTTGGATCAAACCTGGCCTTCCTGCCTCTATCTACATCAACAGTTTTGTAAAACATTCTGTTTAATTGCAGCCTGTATATATCCAAACCATTGACGTTTTGTTATTGGCTCTAGGTAATAATACTATATTCTTCACCCTTCAGGCTAAACATGGGTTTAGTTATACGGGCTACTGAATTACATTAATTTCAATGACGTGAAGGTGCAGATTTGACCCAACGGATGATTGCGTCTAAAAGCTCGTCTGGAACCGAACATCGCTTTTATACTAGGTTTCCAGTATCGTGCGATTTATTACGATTTATTTCGAATGAATGTCATATATTTTCGCGGATGTTTTTTAACTACAGTTTAAATGACAAAGAAATGCGATAAATTATATTCCAATACGATGTGTGGCGCTTCTTTGGGATAATGTTCCACGATCTGTATAACAAATTGGTTTCCAGTTCAGATACAATCAGAACTTGCAAATCGGATTGTTTTGATGTGGTCTGCGACTATGCCTGCATCTTGCACGACAATAACCACTGCGATCCCGATAGCATACGACCTTACAGGTGCAGATTCATTACTACTCGTTCATCACGAATTCAAGCGCTCAATGCCGATATGAATTGACAGCATAAACAATTACGACCACGACTGGATCCAGATGGATATAAATACGGCCGAATTGTGCATGAACATCACTATGGAATCATCTTTAAACGGAGCACTCCTTAAAGATGTATAATGACAGATGCTGACGACGTATGATTCGTACTATAACAATATGGGTAAAATACATCGTATTAGAATGATAGACTAGCTACCACAACACAAAAGGCAGTACAGTACAGTACATTACGCAACCGAGGGGGGGGGCGGGGGGCAGTGTTCTTGAAAATAGATAGGGAAACGGAGGAAACAGCAGCGCTAAGTCATATGTCCAGCCTCCAGAACATTCATTTTCGGCTGGAAGATTCAGTCACGATTTACTTCTTCGATGAAATCGGTGTTCTCAAACAACTTGCTATCTTATATAATTGTATGCACAACTTGCATCTTACAGTTACGTTTTTAAAAACATGTGTTTACAACTCTCAACAAATCAAGAAATAATTGGTGCTAAATGATTTATTACCTACAAGGCTTTATTAATAAATGAGGTAATTTGTATTAGGAACATATAGTGATACGCATCAGACCGTGGGTGGTCTGGTATCCTCGTTACTAATTGTATCAACTCGCGAATGATGTTTCAATATTTCATAAGAATATCAGTCATTCTCGGCAGGTTTTGAACATTAGGATAATGCGAAACGTTATATCTCGTGGTTGAGCTTGTTCGTCGTCTTGTTCTAGGTCGGCCATAATCACTAAGATGTCATATATTCTGAACAAGGACCGTTGAATTGCTAACTTTGTCTGAGCCATCCAAAACAAATCTGTTTTAAAAACACAATAGATGCCACTTATGTTATGATTTGATAAGATCTGATAAGGCCTAACGATTGGTCAACAATAACCGCAACGATTTGTTAAGTGATGATAACCATAAAAATTGGACATTGGAATAAGCATGTCATGGATAAAACGTTAACTGCTGGAACTTTAGGAAAAGCAACCTTAAGCATAGCGACCGACATCAAAAGCGCCTTAAATGGCTTTAGGACAATTATATGTGGGAACCGATTCTAGTCACCGTATTTCATACAACATTACACTAATTGCCCAAATCAAAAGTAAAATGACATTGGGAAAACACTCGTAGATATATTTGAAACCTATGTGTCTTTATTGCAATGCTCGACACATATAAGTACTCTAAATGAAAAACAAATACAAATGTATTTTGATATCTTATATTGAAGTGTATTTCATACTTAACTGAATATTCACACACTTTGATGTAATTACGGGTCTCTGTAAATCTAGTGTATAAGCATTAGTACCTGTACATCGTTTTTTTTTGTTTACACCCGAACATGTTTGGATGTTGCTAACGTTGGGCTGTATTTAGTTTTGTTTGTAAGTTCGTCACTTTGTCATTTATATTTATTTGCAAACAATATTTGTATCTTCAGTTATATTATCATATGTGTTCTTCACAACGGGTGTGGTCACAGCTTCATACCAAGGATGTAAGTAAGCTACAATCAAAATTATTTAATTGTACTATCAAATGTTGCTCTAGACATATAGACACAACCAATTATTTATTAATCCAACCCAGCGATTAAAAAAAAATAATAACGATGTAGTTTTAATATTTAGAAGATGGTTGTCTTTCGAATGTAGATAACTTCACCGACAAAGACATCCGACTGATTGGTGGTTACAGCGCATTGGAAGGACGAGTTGAGATCAGAATACATGGCGTCTGGGGAACAATGTGTTCTTACGGTTTCGATATGAATGACGCAAATGTACTGTGTAGAATGCTGCACATGGACCTACGGTAAATAACTAACTACACTACAATGCAAGATGTGAGCACAAATAATAATTCCATTGTCTATACGTATACACTATCTAGGATGTTTACATTAGAACACTTTGAAAGTGTTGATCAATTGCACACTCACATAATGCAATTAATATTTAAGAGTAGTGCATGTATAAAGCCATTTATTTATTTGTTCCACTGCATACCTATTGATAAACTGTCTTGTATAAGAAATAAAAAAAAATGTTTTTGCAAAAGTTGAAATGAACTTGTTTATGTGAATATGGCATCTGAAAGTAACGCATCGCAATCCGATGAAAATGAATAAGTGTATATTTTTTTAATGAAGATCTGCTTTTAGTAATGCTTTAACAGAAACACGCAACATATACAGATAAACATATACTTATAGTAACACATATATGTTAAAAGTAACACTTATAAACCCTTCAAGTAGCTTACTTTGCATGCAATTGTATTTTGTTTCTTTGATACAAAGTTCTTTAGACTATTACATCGACGGAAGATATGGGGTCGGACGTGGACCTATATTTTATCTGCACTGCTCGGGTTCAGAACAATCGACAACTGTCCCCGTTCCCAATACAATTCGTCCGGATGCACACACTCCAACGATATTGGCCTAATGTGCGTCGGTATGTTTATCTTATTAGAAATACTAATAGCATATATTTAAAGGGGCCTTTCCACGTTTTGGGAAATTGACAAAATAAAAAAAAAGTTGTTTCAGATTCGCAAATTTTCGTTTTAGTTATTATATTTGTGAGGAAACAGTAATACTGAATATTGACCATGCTCTAAAATAGCGATTATATGCATCTTTTGACGATTTAAAAACCTGAAAATTATAAAGCATTGCAATGCGACACGATTGAATAATATGGTGTGTTCTTCGAGGATTGCTAATATGAATTATAAAATACATCAATCATGGTATGAGCACGGATGGTTGAGTGGTCTAAATGGGAGTCTTTTTACTCCAGGACTCTAGGGGTCAGTGGTTCGAGCCCAGTTGGGGGTTACTTTTTTTTCTTTTTTTAAATTTTTATTTTTGATTTTTTACTGGAGATTTTTAGATACAATGCTTAAATTTATCAATATAAAGTATTTAATGACAAACTTCATTAAATTCCAAAATCTGTGTTAAGGCCCCTTTAAGATAGATAATAGTTGTTTTGCAAATGGAAGAAATATGATTATAAACTTCACACTTTAAATTCCAAGTTAACATTTATTGACATATTGTGTTCTTACACACGTGTTATCTATCGAATATGAAATAGTCGTCATCAAGGAGTATGACCACTCTTATTTGATAACCATTATTTAATCAGGTTGTCAAAATGCAACACTAGAAACGTCCCATGGTCTACTTGAGCACGTTAACATAACCAACTTCGGTGATGTATACAGCGGCTCGTGTATTCACGGACTGCCTTCACAAGAGTTCATGTTTACATGCACCCCATTAGGCGGATGGATTGAACTAATAAATCAGTGTACAAATACAGGTAATGCATACGTAGTTTTCCTCAAACATTTAAAGTCCTTTTACGAGTGAGAAAACCAGTTATTTGGTATTCTAGTTTATCGTTTCTATATCGTTTTTGCTGTTCGATAGTCGTACGCAATATTCGCCTGACGGGTGACTACTACATGGAAGGGTTTGTGGAGGTCTCGGTAGGTGACACGTGGCTTCCACTTTGTGGTTATACGACAATCAATCGGAACATATATTACATAGACGTTTCAAAGGCAAACATTGTTTGCTCTATGATTGGAAAAAGGTGAGTTGTAAATTACGTATAAATTTTACATTAAATAAATCGATCCGATTTATCATTTATTTTCGGTCGCTTAAAAAATAGTATTGTTCTAGCATAGTTTGTTGTAGAATAAAAGACGGTCAGGATAACGCACATCAATGTTCCGAGTCGGGCATGTTCTGTCTAGTTTTTAAAGATATTTGTATTTTGACGATGCTGCTTCAGCGAAGCAGCTCGTCTAAGTTATCATACCATAAACAAGTATTCACACTGCCAACCTATGTAAACGACCGAGCCAGTCCAATTGAGATAGCTTAATTTTCTCAATCAGCATACCTCGCTGATTACCGTTTACAAAGGCAAAGGCAGCTTGGTTCCCGTCCTCTTTCAAATTTATCAGACGTTCGGGACACGACCAGTCACGAAACTGCCAGGTGGTTGTGACGCTGGGAAAACCCCAAATGTAGTTATTTTTAGATTTGATCGAGAATATAACCCGCCTCCCAATTTCGCTGAATGGGTCAAGTTCCCCACGGGTACTACTTCCCCGTACCCCCAAATTCTTTTTCATACCCATTTTTTTTCGTACCCAATTTTTTGTTCGTACCAATTTTGTTGTCGTACCCAATTTTGTTTTCGTACCCATTTTTTGTTCGAACCAATGTTTTTTCGTACCCAAATTTTTGTTAACCCTAATTGTTTTCGCACCCAAACTTTTTTTGAAAACCCAATTTTTTTATACCAAAATTTTGTTTTGGCATATTTTTTTCGTACCCAAAATTTTCGTACCCCAAATTTGTTTTCGTACCCAAATTTTCGTACCCACATATACGATTATGGTGATGTAGATAAACTTAAATTGATGCTTTTATATATCCTCTTCAAAAGCATCGTCACACCAGTACTGTCAGTAATTTAATTTAGAAATGAGCCAATAACATATAAAAAACTCCTCCTTTATTGATTGTGTGTTTTGCACTTTAAAGGTATAAAGCATCCAGTTACCTAGAGAAATTATTAGTGAAACCAGGTGTCACCATAACCAGTTGCATCGGTAATGAAACCAGCATAAGCTTCTGTAAGCATTTAAAAGGTCACGTCTGTCACTATCAGGCATGGATAGCATGTCAAGGTAACATTAAAAATACTCGCAAACTACTTACAACGTACAAAATACTTTTCTGTAGACTAAACAAAGGATGAATAACGGCATGAATAATTGTAAACTATCGATAGCCCCCCCCCCCCATAAATGTACTTCCATCAATAACAGTATAGGTAGCGATGATCATTTAATGCATTAGCTAACGGTTAGTGGTTGTTAACTAGTTGAAAACTCGCTCTAAATATTGTGGTCAATTATTACTAGTTTAATATTAGTAAACTGTAAATTGAAATGAATATATTGACAAAAATAAAGTTATGGCCAAAAACGCTAATATACATGATATAAAAATTCCATTATTGTTGTACCTTTTCAGATAATAGTAAATACAACATTAAAACAATACAATTAGAAAACGGGCCAAGTCCATACGAAGGTCGCATTGCAATAAACGTGGATAATGCAACTGGTACAGTGTGTTTCGATGGATTTGACTATGAAGATGCCAAAGTCGTTTGCAAAATGTTAGGATTCAGGTGATGAAATGCGTGCATATTTGCTCTTAGAAAATTATGATGGTTAAATAAGTCGGCAGTGTGTTCAAAATCTTTTCTTAAATTAAAATGACACGTAAGTATAAAGATCGCGATTGCACACTGAAATTGCACATATAGAATGTTGCGCTTAAAGTTTATCGGATAGGGTAAAATGACTGTACTTATTGAAACTCAAGCAATTGAACAGTGTCTTCTGTTAAACTCAGTTAAATAATATAATATTACGCCAAACACAGCTTAAAATTGATAAATATTTACAAAAATAGCCATCTTAAACTAATGTGATTTTGTTCTAGTGCTTCATCGTATTACGTCGATGCCTACGCAGTAGCGGAAGAACGATATGCAATGATAAAGAACCTTGCATGTAATGGAAACGAAAACCATCTCCATAACTGTTCGTATAGTGTGCCGAGTTTTTTCAATAAATGTCATTCTAAATCAACGCGGATCCTCTGTGTTGGTACGTAAAAGATCTTCATAGAAATAATATAAAAATCATTGTATTATTACATATCTCGTTATATTACAAGTGAATACGCTTTAAGTCTACTTTGATACGTTTTTAATAAAACGAGGTTGTTTTTGTTAACTACACATCAACTACACATCAAAAGAAATGAACGCTTTCATAACATTTAAATACTGATATATTAAAACAACGGGTCCTAAGTAAAATTATACAATCAAATGAATTAACTTTTTATGTTTCAAAAGAATGTGGTCGTCTGAATGTTTCAAATGGTTACGTACAGTCATACGACTACACGACAAATACTGCAACCGTTCGATGCCATACTGACATTCCACGTACTGTCCAGTACATCTGCAATAGAACAGGGTCATGGACAAGCACTTCATCATGTTTGTACAAATTGAATTGTTTTTATTTTATGATAGTGAACACCAAGTGGAATTTTAAAATAACGATTTGGGGAGGTCGGGTAAAATGTTTTATTTCACGAATTTAAACGGTTTATTGTTATGACCACGTTAAGTTAAAATAAATAATGCTAATCTGCCTGTAAATGGAGTAATAAGATACTTTTTATTTCAGGTAGACCAATACAAATTCAGGGCGTACGACTCGTTGGCATAAATAGTACTTTACTCGGAGGAACGGTGGAACTTAAGATTAACAACGTGTGGGGAACTATTTGTGATACTGGTTTGGGACGTGCTGAGAGACAAGTTTTATGTAGAATGATGAATTACAGGTCAGGTCAGACATCGCGTCGTTATCATGTTTTAACACAAATGTGTGCGTTTGCAAAATTACTTCCTGTTGTAATATTGTTATTTTGCATCAGGTTGACGTGTTTTGAATTTAGTTTTTTACAATTTGTTTCACAGGTATGCAGGTTATGATTTATATGATTATAACACCCATAGTAATGTCGGATTCGGCCCTGGTTCCGGTCCGATACACATGGAATCGTTGCGCTGCAGTGGTTCAGAAAAGGACATAAGTGAGTGTGCATTTACTACAGAGACTACATGCAGCCATTCCAATGATGCCGGTGTAGTATGCGGAGGTACATGTAAGTTTATGCTGAGCCTACTTTCAATGTTATACTCATAATAGACTTGTCATAAATAAAAAAAAAGATAAACGCATTGAATACATGCATGAACTAGCGAATAAAGTGTTTATATATAAAGTTAATGAAATCGGCACATCCGTTTTGAGCAGTAAATGATTTTATGAATGCGTGTTTAAAAAAATATAACCCTAGGTAAGATTTATTCCCCGGTTGAAGCCACGAGCAATCGTTGACTTCAGCGTTACCAACTGTACTTTTTCCTTCGGGATGTTTATTTACATTTCAACCCGCTCGATGGAATCCGTACTTTGTGCAGCTTTTAATACGCTTTATAACAAATGCATTAACTCGTTTAATAATCATGTAATGAAACGACAACTTGTGGAAGCAAATGCCTTGCAAACGTATTCACCGCACTTCTAGGTAACATGTGTTACACAAACATGTTAACATCGGCGTATCTTTGTCATAACCAAACAGAGCGCGTGCGTTATCCACTTAATGTCAACTTAAAAGTCCCTGTGCATTGAGAGTTAAAATGACCAATCGTCTGCCACCACATAATAAGTAGAAATTATTATAAACGTAAATTAGCTTCTTTGCATGTATGTCAAATGTATCAAATGGTTAACATGCTCCTATTGATAGACCAAAAATAAATAAGCATAATGTTTAGTACACACGACAGTTGTGTTTTTTTCAAGTTGGGTAATGTAGTGCCATATAATACATGTACAGGAATGTCGGTCATTAGTGATAGAATGCATTTCGCACTCTTAAAGCGAGATTATACGATAGTTTTATATGTGTTTAATTGTAATATATTGATAAAATATGTTACAAAAACACAGATAGGCAAGAAAATATACATTGAAGACGAATTTCATAAAATGCAGCACAGACAAATTTGCGCCCCGAGCCGATTGTGACGAAGATATTTCATACATATTTTCCTACAATAACCGAAGCATTCGTCATTTTAGTTAGTGTTCGTGTGTCGTATGAATAGATATCGTTGCAGGAATTACAAATGAACCGTTTAACTAAAGTTAGATTCACATCGTGCATGCATGATTTACATGCTGGCGAATTCGACCGTACAGACATTTCCGATTTCAGAATGAAATATCTGGCTTATTTTGCATTTTTCGACACATGTTCGTCTTAACTTGTATTTTACTTTATATTGAAATATATGTTTAATAAATTTTTTACACATTTTATATAAATTAATAAATATTTTACAAAATCGTTTAATCTCGCTTTAACTGAAAACTTGTTTTGCTAAGGCGATGTTGACTGTTTTATATCATAATCGTGATTAAAGCAGACACGTTGACTAGTAACCTAAAAGGCATATAAACGTTAAAACAACTAAAACACATCTTTCTGTAAAACGGAATCGTGTATAACAAATAGTTTGCGAATTTTAGTTATTAAGTAAATGGACTCATTATAAATGATCCATGTAAGGTATTTAACATAAGTATGTTTTTTAATGTTTCTTACTTGTTTTAACTGAGTATGTGTAGTATACAATATACCGTTGATATATGCGCTTTATCAATTAACAGTTTTATGTTCTTTAAATTGTTTTTGGTTACAGATTGTATACAAATAACTAAGCATAAATGAGTCACGGCATAAAAGCCATGTGATGATAATAATTAGAATACTATCATGTTATTAATCGTGCATTGGTGCCCCATTCTGTTGTAAGAGCCACGTCATTAGCATTGTCTCAACCACATTAAGGAAAATTAAAAAAAATCTTATTTGGTCGATAACAAACTGGTGGTTTTGTTAAAGGGGCCTTTTCACAGATTTTGTCATGTATTGAAGCTTGTCATTAAATGCTTTACATTGATAAATGTAAACATTGGATCTAAAAGAACTTTTGTAAAAAAAAAACAAGAATAACATTTAAAAAAAGAAAAAAAACTAACCCGCAACTGGGCTCGAACCACTGACCCCTGGAGTTCTGGAGTTAAAGTCTACCACTTAGACCACTCGACCATCCGTGCTCATACAATCAGGAATGTATTTTAATGCTTTATATAAGCAATCCTCATAGTTTCACAAAATAAACGCCACAACAGAACTTCTCCAAATTATTCAATCGTTTCGCGTTGCAACTCTTCATAATGTTCAGGTTTTTAAATCGTCAAAAGATGCATATAATTGATATTTTAGAACATGGTAAAAGTTCAGTATTACTGTTTGCCTCAAAAATATCATAACTAAAACGAAAATTTGCGAATCTGAAACAACTTTTTTCAATTTTGTCAATTTACCAAAACGTCAAATTGATAGTCTAAAAGATAATGTTTTATTTTATTACTGATATAATTTTGTGTATGATTGATCTACATAAAGGCAAAATCATAAGTTACCTGCTCAAAATACCACCATGTAAAAATTATACTAGTCTTCACGTTTCGAAATATGATGTGATTGTATCTTTGTGTACATTGTGTGGGGAAGTGATTTGTCTTTGAATAGTCAAACATCATATGAAACCTTCTCATATTCTACACACACAAAATCATTTCAAAAGACGTCCGTTCATAAGCATCATTGCAGAAGTTATCTTGAGCTCGTTTATGAATGCACTTTCAATTAGATGAGGCGTCGGAGATAACCGGTGGCATACTTATTATACCGTATCGAAGATCTTCTTTATAAACAATGGGCATTTCTAACAAGAAATAATGTATTCATTTTGCATAAGCGCATTTAATTACGATTAATATGTCTATTGCAATGACGTCGTACTTGGTGATTGTGCAGTTTGATAGTTTTAATAACTGTATACCTTGAAATAATCTTGATCAAATAAAGGCATATTTTCATTATATAATAAAATCTACCCTTAAGAATTTCTCATTTTAAATTGTGGCATCTGTTTTAATATTCAATGGCTAAGAAAGCGGACTACGTTCATTAGTTGTTTTTATAAACACCCGTTCCGAGCGATATTAGTAAAACCCGGTCTACTTTTGACACGCACAAGACATTTACTTAATTGTGTTTGTCATACGAAGTATTCATGAACGTCCGTTTTTGCACAACATGATATTTTGTTTCTATCTTTTAATTATACCGATTAAAAATTGTGTTTTTAGGATATTTTAGATTTAAGACCGCGTTAACAGCCAGTATCTTTTGTGCTCCAAATACAACACGTTTATCGCCTTTTAGATGGCAACAGTAAAATGCTTCCCCCTGTTTAATCGTAATAAATATAGTAACTTAGGGCTCATTGGGTCGACCTGAAATGGCCCACAAGTCACCCGGGGGTGACTAGAAGCCGATTCATGTCACCCTGAGGTGACTAAAAGCCGACGCTAGTCGACCCCGGGTGACATGAATCGGCTTCTAGTCTACGCTTATTGGGTCATTGTCGACCTGAATCGGCTTGAAGTCTCCCGGTGGATGACTCGAAGCCGTCATGTCGGTTTCTAGTCACCCCGGATGACAGGAATCGGCTTGAAGTCACCCCAGGGTGACATGAATCGGCTATTAGTCAACGCTCATAGTTCATTGTCGACCTGAAATGCTTTGAAGTCACCCGGGATTGACTAGAAGCAAATTTATGTCACCCTTGGGTGACTTCAATCCGACGCTAGTGTACCACGGTTGACTAGAATTGGCTTCATGTCACCCCAGGGTGACCGTCAGAACACGATGTATATGAGCACAGATGGCAAATAGTAGGGTCAGGTATAATATTTACAAGAGTTATGCCAAAACTTGTTAACAGTGCAACATTACTATACAGCCGTTTAATTAGGTTTTTAATTTTTTATTATTATTTTAATTAATGCCTATATATATATAAATTTTAATTTTAAGAAATTGCAATAAAAATATTGTTATATTGCTTTAGTCTTCTACGAGACTGTAAATATTTCCGGCATCAGGTTGGTAAACGGTTCAAGCCAATTTAACGGAGTTTTGGAATTGTTACATGACGGTGTTTGGCGTTCATTGTGTGGGCATTTAAATCAACCCATAGAAATGTGCAGCACGATGAACATGACGTAAGTTGAAAAATATATTTCAATATGGTTCAGGTTAAAAAGACATTTCCATTAAATAGACATATTGATAGCTTTCTGTTGAAAAAATATTTTTTGGAATGCATGTTCACTTCATTATATAATTGTTCCAGTTATATAGACAACCGTTGCTGTGCTAAACATGAACATAGAAGTGGTTTGATATTTGGACGTTATTTGCATTGTGCTTCAAAAGATGCATTCATCGGTGAATGCAGGTATGAAAACCGTCGGTATATGCGCCATCTGAGGGACGGCTACTGTGACGGGTCCGTGATACTTCTTTGCTCAGGTAAAATATATTTAGAGAACACAAATAACAGTTTTGATGCACTCTTCAATACATGACATTTCGCAGTTGAAAAGTATTCTATTTTATTGGAAATCGTTAATTCTTAATTAGAATGAAAATAGTCACATGAGTAGTTGGATTATAAAAAGGTTTTAGTTTGTACCACGTACGCATAATTCTAAGGAAATCAGCTACATTCTGCCTGAGTTTACTCGAGAATTATACGGCTGCTATGTCGGTGTTCCTGGACCTTTTCCGCTACTTTATCAATATGCCTGTATATGGTATTCATAATTATCCATTAAACACTGGTGGATATCCTTGCACAACATCAATGAATAATAACACTCAGAGAATAAAGTTTGAAATCAGCATACTATGTATTACGTTGAACTTGGCAAATACGAATAATTGTTCCCAAAAAGGAAAAGTTCAATTGGGTGAATTTTTTCTCTTTGCAAACTGAAGGTTTCTTAATGTAGACGACAGTTCTCAATATATATTGACATATTTGCAAATATGCACTTCATCTATTTTTTAACATAAACAGTTATTGTTATGTTCCATAAAATTATTTCAGAATGCCCAAAACTAAATGTGTCGAGAGGTAATCTTGTTTACTCTGAGGATGGGACAACAGCTAACTTGATATGCAGCGAAGGATACTTTTCAAATATTACAGCATTTAGATGCCAAAGTGGCAAATGGTCTGCCAATAATGTAGAGTGTGTCTTAAGTAAGCGGTATATTACATTTTCTAAATTTGATTGATTTGTACATATGATCTTGAATAATGGCAGTAATCGATTACAAAATAGATTTATATCATATAAACTCAACGTTGGATTAATACTAGATATTATATATATATATATATATATATATATATATATATATATATATATATATATATATATATATATATATATATATATATATATATATATATATATATATATATATATATATATATATATATACACAGTTAAGTAACGAACATACAAATTAATTTTTTTTTTTAGTTCCATCTTTGAACGTAACACATGTTCGGCTCGCTGATGGTCCTAATACAAATGCCGGAAGATTGGAAATAACTGTGAACAATGCATTCGGCACGATATGCGCCAATGAGTTTAGCTATTTGGACGGTGATATTGCATGCAAATCTATAAATCTAAGGTTCGAATATGTTAATATATGTATTCGTGCATGTGAATCTTGCATATTTATACGGGTTTATCGTAGTTACGAAGCACTTATACATTTTCGAAAGTTTAATCTAACATTAAGATTGCTGGTCACTAACCTTTTGTCTTGTTTAATAACGTTTGGCTACTAAAGTGTTAAAGATACAGAGTTGAGTCTTCTTTAAAACAATATCGCAAATAAATTACTGTTCTCCGAGGAAAATGAATTACATAACGTTTTGTTTTTAATTGAATAACATGCAGTTACCTCCTATGTATTAATAGTTTTAAAAATACAAAATATTACTGTACGGTTTGGCATTTGCCTATTTGTAAGTAACATTACTTAAACAAAAAATATTATATATCTAAACTCGATTACTTGTTTAGTAAATATAATATTTCATGGAGAATATATTAACCGATCAGGTATCGTGCTGCTGCTGTCTACAATGGCTCGTTTTTCGGACCCGGTACAGGACCTATTTATATCGATCAGCTGGACTGTACATCTGATCGTACAAGCATTAAGGATTGCCTGTACAGGACAACAGGTGTTTGCAATCACTCCAATGATGTTTCATTGGTTTGCAACGGTAAGTAAATGCTTCATGTTTATAATATAAACAACATAAACAATCCAAACGCCTAGGTAGAAAACTCTAAACACAAGCAACGGTCGATATTTTATGGCAAGTGATAAAATGCTATCATACGACACACTACAGTACAAAGTCCGAAAACAAGATGGCACAAGTACCGATACATGTATACTTTGAATTTGCAATTGAGACCACCTGCCTTCCACATAGATGACAAGCGTTACGTGCTCTTCTTTTACAGCATGTATATAGTACAGTCCTATTGTAGCAATATCTTTAAATTTAAACAGAACTCAACCAATACAAAGCATATTCACCAATAATTGTTTAGTTATTTCTAAATGTTACTATTTGGTGATGGTTGATTCAATGCATATGATATGTATTTTTTATTGTGCAAAAAGCGTGTTGCTGTATTAATGTTTGTCCTCTATATGTAGCAGCTTCAAACGCACACTGATACTGACGTTTTTTTATAACAATTCAGAATGTGGCAAACTTGTCACCAACTTGGATGACAAGTTGTTTCTATTCAATGACTCGAACATAGTAATGTACGGCGATTGCTCTTTCTACAAGTCCTACTTTGGTCAGCTGCGCGCGATCTGCGAAAACGGCACGTGGAAAACCATCGGAAACTGCATCGAGTACAGTAAGAAATAATACACGTGAAGAAATAAAACACATAATCTACTAAATATATGTACGAATATACCGCTATTTTAAACAGAAATATTTACGTTTAACATATCTGCAAACAGTTATTTTAAAATAACACTTAAACAGGAACTGTCTTAATACGTTGATTTTTTTTACAAAATAAATTGATTCTTTGAAAGTACAATGTTGAGTAAAAAATCTTACATTATCTTTTAAAACTTATAAAAATGTCCGATATTATATTTAAATACAAGTTGCATTATTTATATAATTATGGTCATATGTGTCTGTATGTTTTTAATATGTTTGACTTATACGAAATATAACAGTCCGAGTCCGTATGTACGAATTCCTTTTCACAAATACGTCTGCTGCAAAGGTAAACCCCTGGAGGTGCAAGGTGTTCGTCTTGTGAATGGAAGCAACCCAGCCGAGGGTCGGGTCGAGATAAAAGGGTTTGACACCTGGGGCACCGTATGTAGTGATGACTTTGGGATAAAAGAAGCGGAGGTGATTTGCAGAATGCTGGGATACTTGTACGTATATTCAATCATTTCCTTTGATAATACGAAACATTTATATTCAGTGAACACACACGTTGATTTTGTTGTTGTTGTTTTCAACAAATGTGTGTTATAAAAACTCAAAAATTTCCATTAAAAAGACAAAATTAAATCTACACTTAAAGCTGAAGAATACATGGTTGGTGCTGAGATATAAAAAGTATCTGACACAAAGGAAATAGAACATAATCTACCCGCTTGAATGGACTCTACGATGTCAACATTCATGACGGCTGATTAACTCTTTGTTTTCTAGCAGTACATAGTTCAATGTTTAACTATAGTTTCAAGGTTTTATAAGATACGTTATGAGTTATCTTTATAAAAAAAATGAAACGATAAAATACTTATCTTATTGATCGTTTATCGCGAAATTGAGCATACAATTATCACAAAAAATAGTTTAGATATTCAGTAATCAGTCCACGATCGTTGACTACAACGCCTTTGTTGCACTGTACGGTACTTAACCAGATCAATAGAAAATAAATTTCAACGAACGTGACATTTTATAAATATACCTTAAGGATTCGAAGATATTAACGATATCCATCGTTTTTACAAAATAATAACACTTCAACAGGTCTTTTTAATTCATCATTCATTTTGAAAGATACCGACTGCATATGGTGCAAACGGTGAAGACCAGAAACATGATTGTGTTTGCAAACAGGCTTGACTAGTAAGAACGTTTCATTTTTAAAATGTTGATCTATTTGTTTTAAAACGTGTATTCAATCATTAACACTGCTTTCCAAAACAACGTTACACAACGCTGATCATAATGGGTTCGGAGACTCTATTCATCAATTGTATACGACCAATATTACAAGAAACTTACAATACTGTGTACCGATGCAAGCCCAAATTTAAGTGAAAATGTGTTTCGTCATTGCTTACATTTTTGTCGACATTCGTCACCCATGTTTAGCTTTGGTCGCTTAAAATATATAATATTCATATCTGCATAATATTTAACCTTTATGTGATGCGAGAAATTTTGTCTTTGTTGTTTATAACGTATTAAAACCAACGAGGTTTACAATTTTCGATCGAGCACATGCTTCATGCGGAATAATTTTTAATATGGATTTTGCTTCCTTCAAACCTTTATTGTTAGCAACTTCATTATCATTCAGTAAAAGAACGTGTACTTACTTACAAATGTTCACCTGTGAATCTGTCATTAAGACTGACATTTAGAACAGATGAATCTCGTCATTTTATAATTTAAGTTTGCCTCGGTAGAAAATATCATTCTCGGTATAAAATACGTTGTATCAAGAAGTGTGGTATTTGTAAATTAATGGATTGTTTATCACTTCCAGTACATAGTATTTCCGTTCTGCAAACTTCCGTTAAAATCAAATATGGTAATGATCCTTATCGTAGGAATACCCATAAACTGTATACGACACGTCACGCGATCTAATACCGGACTAACGCTCAGTGCTTTCTTAGGTCAATGCATACGAACGAAGCAGGATCACGCAGAAAAAAAACACGTTATGCTAAATGATATTTAAAAACGGATCGCCTTCTTCAGGCATGCCAAGTCCGTTGCTGTCAAAGGAAGTTATGGAATTGGATCTGGTCCCATTTTCATCGACGAACTCAACTGTGGAGACGATGCCTCTCATATCAACGACTGTGAATACAACACTTACCATAACTGTTCTCACGAGCATGATGTGTCTGTGATTTGCACTGGTATCGTTATCTTTATTGACACTTCGCATATAATACAGTTATTACTTCATGTTTTCATGTTGTGATCACTTGTAATATTTATTTATAAATTTTCGTCCATTGGTTTAATTTTACTAGCGACAATTCCTCTTTATTTTATTATGTAAATATAAAATTAATGATATTTGCTTCAGATTGTGACAACGTTGAAATACACGAAGGGCGCATACAAACTTATCCAGTCATGACAACGGTCAATGCATCTTTAACGTTTTCTTGCAATGAAGGATTTGCATTGATTGGGGCAGATATTATAACATGCGAACTGTCAGGAAAATGGAGCAGTTCACCACCTGAGTGTACGAAGAAATGTATGAATAGTTCTCTATTCGAGTTTGTTCCGTATTAATTCAGTACAATATAAAAGGCATCACGTTTTCTTGTGTCGAACAAAAATGTTTTGTTTATATTGTTTTAATGTTCAAAAGTATTTGCAAATTCATTTAACATAAGAAATTATACAAATGGAAATATCATGCCTTAAATAAGTGCCATTTGTTTTTTTTAGCAAATCTGACTCTGATACTCGGTGAATCAATTGGTTCTGGGATCATGGTCGTTATGGCAATTATAGCTGTTTCCGTTGTTTGCTTCATGCACAGAAGAAATCTGACGTTGAGCAACAGTAAGGATTATAAAAATGATTTGACAATCCTGACTGAGTTTCAGATAAATAAATGCACAAATGTTACTCTTAATGCTGGAAAATAGTTTCATATCCTCCAATTACATTGAGTCGGTTAAGGAAACAAGTAAAATAATTTCTAAATGAATTCAAACTATGCCGCAATAAACGATGTACCTTTAAAGATTTATTTCATTCCCATTAAATCCATGTCAAAATTGTTTTTTACAGCGTGTTTAACCATGCAAAGCCGATAGTTTCCTACACACCCGAATATTACATACACTACGCGCGTTGTTTACCTTGAGTCGAGAGGTCACATCCGAAAGCGAAATTACTCGATTGCAATAGGCATGAGGTCAACAAAACTTCGAAAATTCGATTCACTAAACAAATTTATAGAAATTGAAAGGTTAATTTAACTTTTTCATAACTTCTATTTACAAGTTAACAAGTTTCTGTTTTATCGGTCGATCTTCTTATGTGCAACATTGACACGAAAAAGTGCTCAAGAATTGCAAAACAAACAACGTTCGCATTTTTTTCAAAAAAAAATTTCGGCATATGTGTAACTATTTGAAGATTTGATAAACTTATCATCCAATCGGGACAGGGTTTACCCACTAAACGTGTGTATATCGTAATATCACCTATTTTTGCGATGTGCGCGAACAGATTGTTCCATGCAACATATTCTGGGTATCGTGAAAAGTAAAAGAATTTTCTTAAAAATAAATCAAATACATGAAAGTGTTGTGTTTACACTAGTGCAGTGGTCTGCAATTCATGTGTAAGTTGAATGAAAAGTACCAAAGCAATGCACGGAATAGGCATAAATTAGGATTATTTCAATTGAACTCAGATTTTTAAATGCAATTTAACTGATTTTTTCCTTATTTAAGTCATGTCTGTAATTATTTTCTAGCGTAATAATGTAAGTAAAACAAAATACTCGAAGCGCATGCGTGTGACGTCGTCACGAGAGCCGCGTTCTTAATGTAAACAAAGTGATCGAAATTAGTCAATTCTCGAAATAAGGGAATCGCACGATTCCTCTAAAATAAAAAATAAAGCTTAAACAATAAGCACACATATAATATGTTCAGATTATTAACCTGGCAATATACAACAGATTATTATTTATTTTAAAAAATGAATAATATATTGTTCTTTTTTCAGTTTTCAGAAAATCGAAAGATATGAGTGTGACGACAAACCCGAATACCTATGTGTACGTTTGGTTAACAATAACAGAATTGCATTAATATATGAAATATGTTCAAATTGCTCAGTTTGAAAGTAAATTTTTAAATTATAAAAAATCAAGAAGATCGAATATTATAAAGAACTGTGGCGAGTGTTTAATGAAAAGTTAAACGTTTACAATTTTCTGATCGCTCACTTAAAGAAACACAAATTCATATACCATTCTATTATCCTGCGCAACGGTTTAAGGATATACAATGAAATGAATCTTAACAAATGCGTTAATACATTGTGCCTTGTGTTATCAACTGAAATTGATGTAATTGAACACAGGTAATTGAGCAATATTTAACATTTCAGATCATCACTTAACAGGGCGAATGCTGGTAAATTCTCTTTATGTTTTTGTGTTTGTTTGTTTTGAAATATTTGCAACTTCAAAATGTATGAAGTCATATAATTAAAAAGAAACAGCATAAGCTCCGAATTGCAGCTCAACTTCCGCTCTTTCAGTAAAATATGAAATATTTTTAATAAATGTATTGAAACAGTATTTATAAATGCTATAGCAACTTAACTTGAAATGAATTTGTCTTAACTAGTATTGTATACATGTATACATTTATAAAGCGTGATTTCGCATCAATAATATATGCATGCATTATGATAGGAGCCGATCGAACGTATGTCAACTCAGGAATGGACAGGTGTGTAAATACAAGTATCATTTTTATATTGTAAAATAAACAAATTGTTTAACTTCGTTTTTAAAGAATGTTCCAACGACAAATTAGCACATGAATAATAGACCCTTTTCACAATAAGCCAAAATCGATAAGAGCGCGAAGTCACGTGACTCGCAGAAATCCAGAACGAGGCGAAACGTGATGCCGTTTATAATACCACGCAATGCCGCATCTAATTTCAACGCATCACGCTTTTGACGTTACGATATGGTCAACGCAAGATGACATCGTCTGTAAATATATACTTCCCATTTTATGTGTCAATACATTTTTTTGATTAAAGTACTTGTTTTTATTCACATGTTTGCACAAATTTTGACACTGTTAGTTTGAGCCTTTTTATCGCGGTGTTTAAGCAAAGATCTATCAATAATCGTGTTTATTGGTATATCTGTTGTTTAATCGTCCCTTTGTTCAGCACAAACCCATTATCTCGTTATGATCAGATACTGTGCCGACATATATTAAATAACAGCAAGGTGTCATAAACCACACGTTGCGGATGTCTGGTCATTTCCACATAATTTATGATACCCCCGTGTCTTCTCGTGGTAGTGGTATTGCATAGTCATTTCTTAGAGTTGTTTAAAGCCAAAACTTAACTATTGCTTTAATTAGATATGTAAGATTTTGTAAAAATTGAAAGTTATTTTTTCCAAACAGATTGTCAGAAACTAAATACTGTATAGATATTAGCAGTTTAATCATTATAATGAAGTGCTTAATACCCATACATTTTTAATATTTTAACAAATTAATTGCTAAACATTTAACGTATTCAACGGTAACTGGTAAAATTAAACTCCGTCATTACGTAGTCCTATGAAGAGTGTACGGTAGTGTACGAAACGATTCCCGGACATTCGTTCCCACGGTCAATCGTTCCTACGCTAATTTTGACAATAAGGACATTCGTTCCTAAGTTTTTTTTCATCCCGGACAATCGTTTCCACATTTTTTCCCAATCCGGACATTCGTTCCAACGTTATTTTGACAGCCTGGACATTAGTTCATGCATTAAACTGACAGCCCTGACAATGGTTCATTCATTATTGTAAGCAATTACATTCGTTCCTTATTTACATTTACTAGAATAAGTGAAACAAAACTGAACGGAATAAAACCATTAGAACCGCATAAGAAGTTGATATGTTGTTCTTTATTTAACTTATAATTATGATGGTTTGCCTAAGAAAGGCATCGAAGAGGCTTTTTGTGAATAACCATCGTAGTGTAGAGTAAAACATGAAGATTTATTTTTATAATAGTCTCAATTACATACAATACAACAATACAAACATTCAATTATATATATATATATATATATATATATATATATATATATATATATATATATATATATATATATATATATATATATATATATATATATATATATATATATATATACAATAGACAATTGTAGGTAAACTTTCTAAATTAGAAATATCAGAGACTTTTGCATTTCCAATCATGTAAACCCATATATATATACATGTATTCAATCACCAGAGTTCCAATTCTGTACAAATCAGTTCTATATTACATGATAAGTCTGTTGCCAATCATTTTTTTAAACATCGTTAAAATAATTGATTTAAAATATTGAGTTCAAATACGAGCACTATTGCGCAATAAAGAAATTGTTTAGAAAATCGAGTATCACACACATGTGTTTCTTTGAGTACGAATGGCCAACAGACAGACCGCGATTGTTCGTTTGAAGTTATATGTTGGAAGTGAATTTTAAGGAATGGGCCATTATTCAACATACATATTGTTTTCACAGTTTCCTTTTTTAAAGTTATATAATCGACAAACTGTTTTTAATCGGCTTAGAGCTAACAAGTTGCGTTAAATGCATTGTCGACAAAATGTCAGTCAGTTAATTAATTAGTCAACTAATCAATTAAAATCATATCGGCTGGCTTATTCTGAATCGGCTTACTGTAAACAAGATTGGTTAATTGAATAGGCTTATCAAAGAAGATAAGCTTTGCTCGGAATATTGCTTTTTTGTTTAGTTTTGCATTTACTTCTAGGAACCAATGTCAGGACTGTCAAATAACAAAAACTACAACAACAACCTTTATAGCATATAAGCACAATACAATGCTTTTTTTGCCACAAAACAGAAAGTTACGCAATAACATAGGAGCGAATATCCGGGCTGTCAAAATAATATTGTCATGTTTGTTAAATATAATATTCGAGCGAATGTACGCCTTGTCAAAATAAGCGTAGGAATGATTGTCCGTGTGAACGAATGTCCGGATACCGTACGGAACTAACATAATTAAAATAAGCATTTTCGTTTAACCACAACGGGGTTAAACATTTTGATATAAAATGCTATACATTTTCACTCATAATCTCTTATAAAGAAATTTCATTATACATGTGTAGACAGTTCAATTTCCACCACCATGACCACGTCCGTTTGTTTCACTTGGTTATAATAATTCTTCAATATTGTCATTCACTCTAAAATACATTTTATTTAATGTAAAAGAAAATTAACATATAATTTAAATAGTGTCATGTACTTCGCGTTTATAGTGCTTTGTCTTATGGTTGATTCAACACCGCTTACACGTTCGACAGTTCATGAAAAATAGCGCACACCAACACACCCATACCTTTGAGAATTATAATCATATAATACTATTTATTTTATTTTTGCGGCTTTTATATATCTTTGTTTTGAGCAATTATCGATGTTAGGTCTTCAGACCACCTTTACTCTGATGTTAACGGGTTATTCGTATTTGTATAAAGATGTGTTTTTTTTAAATATTCACTATTTGTACTAGATAGTATGTCGTTGAATTATTATTATGGTTGTTATAATGTTTATTTAAGAAGTGTTTATCAATGTATTGACTCAACACATTCTGTAATAATGTTATAACCGTCCCGAATGTAAAACATTACAGTCAACTGCTCTATAATGATCGATATTCTCAACCATTCGCATAACATAGGCAAAGAAAGTTGTCACGTTCCGCCTCGTTCTGAGATTCGACTCGTCACGTGATATCTAATAATAGCAACAGTGTTCGTATTGTAAAACTGGTCTTTTGGGGTTTCTTCAAGTAATTTCAAATCCCAAAGACTTTGTTCCAGGGTGTAGAATCAACGGGGTTTTCAGGGGTTTACACACGAGCTGGACAGAATGTAAACACACAAATAAGAACTTTATTTTTTTCAAATATCTCAAGTTATTGAAATACATTTGCAAACATCTTTAGTGCATGAAAGTTTTTTGCAGTTTATCTTTAAGTTATTAGAATAAATCCTTGAATACGTCTGAAATCGGTGACACAATTTTACGTTGCAAAGCGTACAGTGCACAATGACTTTTTTAACAAGAACACAGGCTTATTAAATAAGTAATTCTGATGCATTTCATATTGTCATGAGCAGCAAAGCATCCACAATTAGCAATTTAAGTTAAGCACTAGAAAATTTCAAAATAAATTGTATAAATCTATTAATAAACATAGGTACGACTATCACTGAATTTTTTATTCAATGTTACCGGTATAATGTATAAAGTGTTATCAGAGATAAATAAATACTATAAATGTTCAATTCAATACACATTTTCGTAAACCTTTATTTTAAACAAAGTCATATTTTAACCCACGGCAATATTGATTTCGAAGCTTAACATTCATGTATTTCTTATTTGAAGCTCCACGGAAGAGTATGTTGTGATGGACGATATAACTCACCCGGACGAAAAACGAGGTTTATTGCTCTTATATTTATTTAATTTTACCGTTTAATATACATATATTTGATTGTTTACACTCAAATGCATTTCTAACGAAACACTTTCACATCTTTTTTTATTTCTTGAGTATTTATCAATTAATTTGTAAAAAGATAAATATGAAGAAATAAATCCTATTTAAATATTACTGTAATTAATCGACGAAGTGCAATATTACATTTAAACAAAATGACGCGATCCAAACATATTTATGATCAGTAAAAATATTTCAATAGTTTATCTATATCTAACATTCACATAATAAGGATCCATTCATGGCGGTAACATTCATTGCAACTCATCGCTCAGATGGCACAATTTCGCATTTAATTCCGAAAGAACCCATAATATCCGCCGATAGGTATTGAACGTACAATCCCGATTTGAATATTCGAACAATCCCGAATACAGATCCATCCAAGTTTTCATTTGCTTGAATGCCTTGTCTGAACAACTCAGCCGTCAAAATTGTGTAAATACTTTTTGGATGGGTTAATTTTGATTGCGGAGAAAATGTTCGTTTTGTTTGATGTAATTCATTCGTTGCATGTGCCGTACTTGTGTTTAACAGCATTGCACACACAATCATTCTTACCAACTATAACATTAATTATACTTTATTGATCATATCGTCCTAAGGAAATATTAATATGTAAAAGATAGCTGGATTCATAATTTGAATGAAACATTGTTAAGTTCGATCTTAAATATCTTAAGAGTTTTATGATAAATTAGAATTATAAATGTGTAGCGTAAGAAGTGCCTTTGATTTATTTTGTAATGGTATTTGAATTAAAAGGCAATTCATGGGATATTGATTAGTTATAGTGTAAAAAGAGTTTCATGTATATATCTATATACAAAATCTTTTCAATACTATACTGTATTATACTATACAATTACACTTTGAAAAAGTAACCAAATTAAATAGTAACATTAGTATTATAACTAAACCCAATCATTTACATAATACATGAATTATATTTGGTATATCAAATGTATTAATATCGATATTTTATCCTTTCAGAGACAGACAGGTAAATGTTTCCAACTCATAAAAATAAATAAGAATAAAAAATTGTTGTCTTTATTTATAAGCTTTATAATATTGGCAAGCAAGTGTCGGTGTTCATAAAAATATCAATTTTAATGTTTACCATCGGTATTTGGGTTCATTGTTTTTGTGTATATAAACTATTTATAACGATTTATTACAAAATGTACACTCCAAACCGTTTTTCAGTCAAATACACTTCCTGCATTGTTTGTTTTACTTTCAGGCCAAAATCGGCAAAAACAACTTTCTATGAAACACTTTCTGGTAAGAAAATTAAATTTCCCGGAAATATCGGAATAAATGTTAATAAATTGATGTTATAATTGTGCATATTTCTTGAAGACAATATAAAACATATATTATTATTATTAATTGTCAATTGTATTTGCTTTCAGATGCAACAAGGGCAGAGTAAGTTTTAAAGTAATCGCCTAAACGCTTCAATAGTGTCTTTATCAAAACATATTTCTTGAGTATATGAACTCCATTGAAAGGATACTTGTAATGCTATATGCGTTCCAATAATTTTACATATGGGTAGGGAATAAGAATAATAATAAGAATTGTTTATTAAACTAATCACGGGTTACATTAATAATGACATATGAATCACATATATATATCAGAATTGCATCAGTAACACAATATTCTAGTGCAATAAGGATATAAAAGAAACAAAGCTTAATTCGTATTAGATGATACACAATTAAATCAAGTTTGATAATAAAAAACAAAACAAAAAGATTTATAAAACAAAACAAAAAGCAAATGCCTTTACTCAATACTACATATTTCTTATAAATAGTACATGAATGTTAAATGTGCTCAGTATAAAACATATATTAACTCACAAGTAATACTAAGAGCCTACTCTAAACTATTATTCAAGATTTGCATAATCATTATTCATAAATAGTATATATTATTATACGTAGTAGTAGTAGGGTAACGCATGTATTAATAGCTTATAATACGATGTGTTGTAACAAACATGTAGTAAATTCTTTATTAAACTATGCATACAGACGATCCGACGACTACAGTGCTATCGATCATGCCTCAGCCAATGTGCATAGTGCAGGTAAAACACATTAAAATTATTATATTATTTCATGTTTTTAAAAATACCAATTAAGTAGGTTGTATAATATTAAAACGTGTTGAATATGTTTGTTCTCATAAACTCACATACCTAATTAAATTACAAATTGCTGTAACGGTGTTTAATTTCAAAATGATAAGTTTGTCTTTTTTATTTAAATCTTTATCTCACCTCAATATAAACTTCTTCTCTGTGTTATCGAATAAAGGTACCAGCTCCAGAGTACCAAAGCCGAAAGGAAATCGAACATTACCGAACTAAGTGTCCGCGAAAAATAATGTTTTTTGTTTTGTTGTTGTTGTTTTCTTCATATTAAGCATTAAACGGAAAACAGCACTCATGCACGTAAGCGCATTTGATATAATATCAATTATTGTAGTTATTTATGGTTGGTTGTTTGCGTGTTTCATACTTCTTTGTAGAGTGTATGTACTATAACTATGTGTCTCATATGCAGTTATAGTGTTCATACTGTTCAATATAATTGTGTATGTAAATGAACTGACTCTTAACCAGACATGTTTACATAAGTTTTACATATACTAAAATTTTAAAACACTAAATGAAAATTTTTATGTGTTCAACTTCGTAAATATTGTGTAAATTATTTATAGTACAACTCGTAGCAGTTTATTAAAAGCCTCGTTCGCAGCATGCGATGTAAATACGCTGTACCATATTGTAAAATGTAATCTTCGTTTGATTAAATATTACACTGATTCATGTGTTGTGAAGACTTTCATGTTACGTTATTTGTCACAACGATGACTACATGTATATAAAACTTTATTAAATAGATAAAATAGAATCGTCATGTCTAAGTTTTGGGACGGGCGCTTAGACATAAGCCCATATTCCTGACTAAGTTGAAATCTCTCGAGAAAGTACGAAAACGATTACTAACGTGCAAATTGTGTTCTCATATGAAGCAAAACATAACAATTATTATAAAATGTAGCAAAACTTTTAAAATGTCTTTGTTTGGAGTCACAATGTGCCATTTTTCTACAGAAGTTGTAGAAATGCTTGTTGCTGCAAAGTAAAGTATTTCGATATTCCTCTAAGATATGTTAGTGTAAATAATCGTCGACGCGACACAATAAAGATATGCTTGCATGTCAAATGTATTATGCATGAATAAGTCCAATTATAACGTGAGAAGCTTTCTTGTTCCTGACCCATTAAAAAATCTACCGTTAAGCTACGGAGGGGAAGAGTTTAAGATTGGTCTTCGTCCATTCCTCCGTCCGTCTGTTATAAACATACCTAAATTTCGTGCACCCCACGATGGCTTTTCATGAAACATGGCTACATGTTACGTTTATCAATGGGTTGTGCAAAAGCCATGTGCGAGTCACGCCGTCTAATGGTTAAGGTAACTTATATGTGTCTTAGTGGTATGGTCCCTGAATACCTTTCACGCAAGTTAAATAAATAAAGGTAGTTTTTTTTAAACTATGATGCATATAGCGTAAAAAACTATATAAAATTCCTATTGCCGGTTTATGAAACTTGCTTATAATCAAAAGTCTTACTTGGGATGTGTGATTACCTTGTTCGTAATTGCAGACAAAAATAACATGTTCACATGTGTCGATTTTCAAGTAACATTTGCGATTTTTCGTCCTATATGATGGGTAGTTTTATCTTCGTTGTTTTGTGCGATTGTGTGCATGCGATGTTTTTGGCACAAAGAAGGGTTGTCGCACGCTCGATACTATTTGATTAAAGAGAGCGAAAGAAATAGACTATAAAGTCCATGAACCACAGTGTCTGTCCGATGTTTAAAAAACACACACACCAAGTGTAATTTTCTGCGAATGGCTTGACTTTTTTTAAAGAAAAGAGCTACATTTCCTAAATGAGACATGACTTACTTTAATAGTAATTGCCAAATAAAAGTTCGAACATTCATTTAAAATAATGGTTCATCCCAGGAGAGTTCGTACTTGTGAAGCATGCGCATGTGTGGTGCAACAACGACAGTGTGACACGGCAATGACACGTCCTTGAAAAAAACACGATAAATATACTTGGACAATATTGATAGACGGTGGTTGTTTCATCACGTGTTAGGGTATATATTTGTTTTATCATAATATGTTGCATGCCCTATCTCGGTGGAAGTTTTCGCTGGTGATTGTGTGTAGCTATTAGTTACACTAATCAGGTCAATCGTTAAATCGTGTAATTGAAAACTTTAACATTTTCGTTTCGAAGTTTTAAAAGTCAAGCAAATTGGGACTGTTTTATTTAAGAAGCATACATTGTACTTAATAATCTTATTTAAAATTAATCATGTTCTTATTTATTCACGTTAAATATTGACTAGTTGTTCCTAGACATGCAAGTTTATGATTTACTTATCAAAATATGTTTATGTAATCTTCCTAGCATAAACACATAAACACATATTCCTTAATTGAAGTGAAGCGTTAATGCTTCATATCGACTGTTTATTCTTACAAAAGCAATATTATACGAATTTACTGATCCGAATTTTCCCTGAAAAAAAAACAAATGGTCTTAACAAAGCTTATCTGTGGGATCCCAAAATATGTTCTGATGATAAACAATATTATGGATTGCCTATTGTCACGATGAATGACTGAGGGATTGCTTGTCTAAAAGCCAAATGGTAGAAAAGGTTCTGTACATTTCAACATCATAAAATAAAAAGAATTGGTGCATATATCGGCGCTATATTAACAGTTTATTTTTCAAGACAAGTAAACCAATATAAGGTATTATCAGCGTTTCTGCAATTAAATTATTCGATCATAGTCATGATTCATTTATTTAACTAGACTTAATTTCCCTTTATCTCTAGCGCGATAATTATTTTATAAATATGGATGATGTAATAAAAATTTATGTGATCTCAGAACAATGTCTGTGTTTTAAGTATGAATTTTAAATCATGTTCATAAAGAAAGCAATCAGATTCGTCCTTCATCCATAATGTTAATGTAATGTCCTCCAAAGAATCAATAAAACAAAACAATTTCAACAAGAGCTTTCTTTGTCTTCAGCAAAGTATAAATATATTATTTCATTTTAATGAAGAAAAATGCCACTGAAATAAGTAAAGTAAAAAAATGCAAAAAATTACTTCAAATGATAGGTAAATTATTTAACTTATCACAATTAAAATCATTCAAACTGGAAAACAAAAACGGAACTAAGCGTTGAAAAACTACTAACAAATTAAAAAAAAATCTATAGACCTAAACCAGATGTATTTGTAAATATAAAAATCATTAAACGTAGACTGTGATGTTTCTATGTCACTGTTGTTTTTCTTTATATTTTAACTCTCTTTAGTAAAAAATAAGGTTTATGTATTGTTACAAATACAACTAATACTATACAAACATTGCACTTTCAAGTCAGAAGTATTTGCGTCTTAATTTATAAGATTGAGTCCAGATAAGTTAATGTGATCAATTTTATTATAAAATTCTCAAAAGCATTTAACACTTTCATGCTTTACATTTTGAAGTGTCAACAAGCCGTGTTGCTCAATTAAAACAAAATGTACTGTACTATTCACAACTTTAAAAAATATATAAAACTGTTACTGGAAATTATCTATATTTTTATATTTAAACATGTCTAGAACACATGAACAAAATACGACTCTGTTAATTTCACATTAGTATGTGTTTTATGGTGGGATATCCAGGCAGTTGCCTTCTGCACTTATAACCTTACCTAGTAGCTTTGTTTCATAGGATTGTCATACACTGCAATAATCACAGGAACAGATTCTGTAAAAACACTTAGCCACCAATATTTGGACATGCAAAAGAAGTCGGCATTGAACGTTCAAACAAAACTCCTTACACTGATGCCCCGTTTATATTCAGTCAGATATCAGTCTTAAATGCCTTAATGAAGGTGAGAGCACTAAAGATGGCTTGTTAAATGAGTTTGAAACAGCTTCGCACCTTGACGTGTAATGATGCAACTCTGCTAAACAAGAGCAGTGTAAATGAAAAATTGGCATATTTTATCCACTTTTTACCGTATCTAATGTTCCAATAGACTTTAGAAGTCATATGTCAGTTTGTAGTAATTCGCTTGTACAAAGCTGTGAAAGGAAAGCGAGCGCAATGACAAATACATATGTATATCTAGTCATTTAATGAATTCATATTTATCGTTACGTATCAATGGGCCGAATTAAAAAAGACGCCTGGAAGCCAATCGCTCCGCCCACTTAATGCAATAATATAGCGGTCAGAAAACCTAGACAGGCTAAAACCAAATTGGCGTCTATGCTTATATATAACACGATATTCTTGATGATTTTAATATTATTTTATTTCCTTATAACAATGGTAAAATTATTTTGTATCACTTATTGATTCGTAAATGCAAAAAAAATATTAGTTTTTAAATTATATTAACTATAATGGGTATATTGGTAAGTAAACAATACTCTCAGATGATTGCACGGGTACCGAAAAACAAACAAGTACTACTAGGTTTAATCCCGCATGTTTCTAGGTTTAATGTTGGTATTTATGATTAATAACACTTTAACAACGATTAAGCGATGTTATTTACGAAACTATTAACAAAACATTGTATGCACGTGCATCTGACACGAACACGCGTTTTATAACTGGGATTTCGAAAAGTTAACCACGCTCTCAGGCGCGGGTACCGAAATCCGCCATGTTGCTAGGTTTAATGGTGGTTACAATAATAAATAAGCACTTCTACAATGGTATTTACCGATGTGTATTACACAATGATTAATAAAACATGGTATGCAAGTGCATCTGACAAAAACAAGAGTTTCATAACTGGGATTTCGAGAAGTTAAACCCGATTTCCGACGCCGAGCGGGTACCTTATCCCCTTCGTTATTACTCAGAGAGGTGATATTAATAACATGAAACAGTGCTAATAGGACCTCTGTGAATCACTTTATTTAAAAGTTTAAAGGGATCTTTTCACGTTTTGGTAAATTGACAAAATTGAAAAAAAGTTGTTTCAGATTCGCAAATTTTCGTTTTAGTTATTATTTTTGTGAGGAAAGTGTAATACTGAACATTTACCATGGTCTAATATAGCGATTATATGCATCTTTTGACGATTTAAAAACATGAAAATTTTAAAGCGTTGCAACGCGAAAGGATTGAATAATTTGGAGAGTTCTGTTGTTGTCGTTTAATTTTGTGAAACTACGAAGATTGCGTATCTATAGTATAAAATACGTCTCTCATACATACATGGCCGGATGGCCGAGTGGTCTAATTGGTTTTTACTCCAGGACTCCATGGGTCACTGGTTCGAGCCCTGCTGCGGGCTACTTTTTTTTTCATTTTTTTAATTTAATTCTTTATGTTTTACTGGAGCTTTTGAGATCTAATGTTCACATTTATCAATATAATGCATTTAATGACAAAACATGCCGAAGTGTGTGAAAAGGCCCCTTTAAAACAACTAATCCGTTTTATCATTTTCTAAAAAAACACGAGGATTTCAGTAATATTATGCATATTGACGCTTCCAATAGGAAAAGCTCGCTCGTAAACCGACAAATGACCCCATGTAATGGTGGCAATAGCATTAAATAACCCTTCTTCTAGGGCAGTTATGAATGTTATTTATTAAAATATTAAGTCAATATTGTTTTCACTTGTTTTTGGCACAAAATAGCGATTTATATCGAATAGCTTGTATCGAATTTATATCTTTTTTTCGAAGATCAAACAAAATATGGTTCCTGTAAGAAATAATATCAAAGTATAGACATACGCTAAACTAGTTTAAAATAAAAGTTTAAAAAATCATGTTGCTTTCAAAAATATTCAGTGCAAGTGTCACTGTTTTGTAGTGTTTATAATATAAATAAAATACTTCGTTGCACAAAGTTATTAAACGAACTTGTTCATAAATTGTCTTATTTTTAAAAAATATTAAATTCATTAACTTACAAATAAGTATTATTTTGAATTGCTTTAAATAATTATAGTATCAATAAAGAAACGCTATATTTTTTTTAAACAATTTTCATTGATTATTTTCATTCAACGAACAAATATTTTTAAACTTTTTTAGCCAATACTCTTATTTTGCTTGTCTGAATATAATGCCTATATTATTTTTGGAATGGATAACAATCTTTTTTATTTGTCATTTGGATTAACTGTGCACAAGTGCCTTAAAAAAAAGGTATGCAGTGTGATTATTATCAATATTTTATGCGATATACAGGTACTATGCAAATGTAACAAGATTATTTTTTACTTATTTTTTGTTTCATATATCTGAACAATTATATTAAACGAACCGGACGCTGAAGATATATACAATATATATGTTACAATGTAATCGGCCTAGCGGCAACAAAATAAGTTTTTTTATTCACTGGTTATGTAAAATATCAATCATATGGGCATTTACATAGCGGAAAGGAAAAAAAATGAAAAAAATATTCTGAACATAATAATAAAATAGGCAGAACAAAATAATGAGATAGAAATATTAATTTGGTCGCGCTTGTTGCGAATATAATCACATCGAGCACTAACCAATATTTATATGCACTCTCCATTGAAGGTTACAATGTGTGGCAGTTCGCCTCAAATTTCAGAGTGTGTTAGGTTGCTGTTAAGATTTAAATAGTGCTATTGTTGTTCAGATAATACAAATCCCAGCTTTTGACCCTCCGGTTAACGAGATTTTCTTAGGAAACGCTTCCACCCGAAATCCAGACGGCACTTAACTAGGTAAAGTAGGCAACATCAAATAATTATTGGCATTAATAAACACAAACAGAAAATACATTTATCATTAATTCTCATATTAAAACAACTTACTTAGCAAGGTGTACTCCCAAAATAATGCTATTATTCAAAGTTTCAAACACGCCAACGGTTTACGAAAACGTGTCAGTATTTCCAAGAGAAAACGCCGAGTATTACATCGACTTTCCCCGAAATCCACGACAAGATGGATCTTGTGTCTAATCGTGCTACACCGACAGTATCCCGAACCTCCGTAAGAAAGCTTGAATTGTCAATTCAAAACTTCGGTGTTCGGTGATTACGGTTTTTATCAACGTTTTGTTTTGAGAATTTAACCATAAAACATGCAAATAATCGTCGATGGTAAAAGGTTTTGTGTTTGTTACAATGTATAAGGTTAATTTAATTCGATTTTTTAGACAAACTTTAGACTTAAACGCCCAATGCCGATTTCATAACGAAAAATGCTATTTTATAAATATGTATATTCTAAAACGATTGTAATCATCAAGAGCATTGGCAAAAAATATTATGAGACTAAAAAACAATGATCTTGTTTTCCATAAACCGCTCGGTATTTCCGCCACCTAGTTTGGTTGTGACGTCATTTTTACACAACGCGCATGACACGGAAACTCGTCCATTGTTATTACGGATCGAAGCGTGAACACTTCGCGCTTTACGTCAACATTGACACTTAATATCGTGTTATATTAATACAGTTCTTTTTATTCAAGTTTTATTAAAAACGTGTGCTTTCCTGTGTGTTTTGTTGCATGACAATCGTTATTCGACATGGTTCAGTGTGTTGCTTTCGGGTGCAAAAAACGTCCGGAAAAGGGAAACAAGGGACTTTTCGGTTTTGCCAAGGATGATGTTACTCGTAAGAAATGGGTAAATAATATATTATACGCATGTAGGTGGATAAGAAACATTAAGTATTCGAAGACTATGATTAAACAAACGCGTGATTAAGATAAACCGCGAATAATACATACACTTCGGACCACAATTCAGGACAACTTATAATTAAGTCCATCATTAAAAACCCACGATATTGTATATTTCCTAAATACACACATGACGAAAACAAATTTTTCATTGCAGTGAAACCGCTATTTTTTATATGGTACGTAATTAATTTATTATGCATTTATTTTACAAACAAACCTCATTTAATTTAGGTGAAAGCGTTTCATGTTAAAATGATTATAAATTAAACGGGGAAAAAATAAATAACGACCATTTCATGTCACCTCGTTAATGCTACATTATAGTTCTCTACACAGCTCAGTTATACAATATGCGTAAAAAAGATGTATACAATTTTACACTGTAAACTATTAACGGAGGATGTTTCATCAACTACACTTAAGAAAAGAAATTCGTGAAAACAAGTGAAAATAAGTTCGGTATGAGAAAGACTCAACTCAACTTTCTTTTGAAAGATGATTATTGAAACAAAAACCTTTTTTCAACAAATGTATGCACATGAATGGTTTGAAAATTTTAATAAAATAGGGGGAAGAACTCAGGTATGAATGTATATTTGAACAAAGCCGAGTTCATTTATCATCAATACAACTTGTGCTTGCCTTTGTAAGCATATTGCATCTTGTATTGCCTTTCAAGAGACCAAACAATATTTAACAACGCAAATATTTCCCAAACAACAAAGTTTTAATATATTGACTTCATATGCCTTCTATTAGTAGCTCGTAAGAGCACGGGCGTCCGAACATTGGGAAAAATGCGGTCAGCTGAATCACTGCACCTGGACATCGGTGATCTGGAATTCATGAATTGAACAATTGGATCAGAATGACCCCGTGTTAGTTTCACACGAAAAATCTACTTTCATTTACATGTAAACAAATCATGGATGCGGTTACTGTACACTTTAAATGCACTCAACACGTTGTCTTAAATATGATTCATTGGCGTCAAATCGAGGGGAGATTAAAACATTTATTCAGTCCACGAGGTCCAGTGAAGGCGACGTGGTTAGGATATTCGGCTTTAAAACGGTCTTGTTCAAAATGTTCTTTTCCAGTCATAGTCGAGTACCCATCGTATCCTTTTCCGCGAAGCTTGTTCAAGTTCAGCCGGTACATCTTGCACTGTATTACGATTGTCCCTGCAAAAGTTTATGCGTTATTCCATCCAGTTCTGTAAATCAAAGTAATTCGTCTCTTATGACGAGTTTCTCTTCATCGAAACATTTCAGTCCTATTAAAAGTTGCTCCGTTCCCGAGATACCCGCAGTCTCGTCCGCTCACATTGAGCATCCAGTTGAAGTGTTAGCTGCAGTACATGTAACACTATCATCCCTCACAGTCTCTTCACATAGACTAATCAGTTCATTTTGGATTCGATTCGAAGTATATTTCCATTATCACTTGCGCTTTCCATATGTCACTTAAGGAAATCACCACTTTATACGATTCGAAACCATCACTAAACATTAAAATTGCCGGATTTGGAATATTTACCCATTTAGTGTAATATCATGGTTACCACAAAAGATTATGTTCTACAAAAATGGAATTATTTGTGCACGGTTCTTTGAAACATTTTCATGGAAGGCACTGTCAACACGACATTCTGGATTGCTCGAGTTGGCAAGGAACTTGTAAGCATCCTCTTGAGATTGATGATGTCAGGCACTACGCATAGCGTAATGGAAGCGTTATACTTTCGACAAGTTTCACTGATGAAGGCGCCAGTTATGTCCAGTGAACTGGTTGCAAAATAAGCACACATAGTTTACATACCGGCCCTTTTAGCAAAGGTGAGTTCGCTAGCCACTGATATTTTGTCAACTAAGGATGACAAATGCATCTATTACCATTTGAGTCTTATCGGAATTCGTAGTAAATTTGAGGTGTGTATGCGTTTGTTAAACGCTTATGGCGGGAATCACTAGAAATGATTCGATCGTTACTGACGTGCTTCCCAATATCCATATCATGGCACACTTGAACACTTCAAGCGGTTGGCTGTTGAAGATCGGAGGTAGCGATTGTTGATGGTTGAGAATCGTATGTGTTGAATATCTGACGTGGGCTCGTTTGACACAGAAACGTCACCACTGCAGTCGCGCCGTTTGCTTGGTGGTGCTCCGTCGTCTTTAGATAAATGATTATCGTTCACGCTTTGTGCAATAACTCCTGATGTTCATTTTTAAACATCGGATATATCTGATTCTGAATGTATGCATGTTAATCCATGATTAACATGTATACATTCAGAATCAGATAATATCCGATGTTTAAAAATGGACATCAGAAATTAATGCACCAAGCGTAAATCTGATGCTAATGATGATGAAACAAGAGGCTCACACAAAGCAGGCGAGCGGTAATATTTATATGACCAATATCAGGATATAAACAATTGTAGAGATAATAGATCATTATCTTATCACGAAGCAACGGAATCAGTTTCATTAATATATGTATAGATTCATCAACCCGCTTTAACAACAAACCCGTAATAAATAACGAGGTAAATGCGCCGCATAGCCTTTGGGATGACCTAAGAACACGTGGCTAACATTAATGGTAGGCATTAAGATTTGTATTATGAATAAATGTCCGTTAATTGAGAAAAAATGTTTATACACCAGGCACGACTCTCTTTGCAAGACTGCTCTCCAGGGCACGCTAGAAAGAGATCGGCGTCGAGGCCGTCAAAAGCAAAGCTGGATGGATAATGTAAAAGAATGGACATCCCATCCCATGGTTGAATTACTCTCAGAAGCGCACAACAGACCTGAGTGGAGGCCGTCCTAATATTACGACTCGCATGTTCTTGGAACAAAACAAAGTGGTTTAAAAATACAAAAGAATATATTTTAAACTCCACAGATATAGTAACAATCTCGCAATTGAAGTTTTACTGATATAAGTTCCTGTAATCAAAATTTTCCGAATCTCGAAAGATGTGGAAGTAAAATACAGAGTCTTCCCCAATATGAGGCAACATACGTCTATATAGTATTTTATATGTAATTTGTAAATTGCCTTTGTTCTGACTTGCCAGCACTTACTCTTGTTATAATAGTACTTTATAATAATATAATTACTTATTAATGTTCAATACAGGTATCACACAATAAGAACACATTGACGTATAATACAACGTCATTTGACCTTCCATTAAATGCCAATATCATGCAAATTACTCAACTGTTGTCCCAGTCTGTGAGCCCGTCTATGGTTACTTTTAATGCTCCTTTTAATATAGCATCACAAATTAGGTCAGAATTAAATAGAATTGTAATTTAACCTTTCACGACATTGTTTAATCGACACATGACCACTCTTATTGTTTCACCAAAAAATCATTGGCTGTGAAGAAAAGCGATATATAATATCTTCGGTATTCTTTTTATTAAAATCATAACATTTACATCATACACTATTCACTTTGTACACACTGAATGCTTACTATGTCCATTTGGGCTTTTGGCCTTCTAGATGTATTGTTCAATAAACTTGTTAAACATCACAAATCACCAATGTTATAGTAAAATGAACCTAGAATTACCTGATAAAATTTATGCTGCACATATAAACATGGCGTAAACATGGCATATGTACAGTTGTATAAAATTGCACCATTTCCAAACTGTTGCTACACATGTACATTGTCATGGACTCTTTTTCAAAACGTTTCGCTTTTTATATTTTAACGTAAGTTGGTTCATATTGTGAAAGATATGTAAGCTTATTAAATTTAAAAAAATGTATAGCACAGATGGACAATATTTATACATTGGTAAACATGAATTTCACGATTGTTTTTAATATATTTAGTATCCATATCTTTAATACAAAACCTGCATATTTGTGCATGCTATTTATTGTTTATGTATGCTGTTTTTTTATTTTGAAATTATTTGATCTTCATAACACATGCGCTGTAAGAAAACTAAATTTAAAATTATGCCAAAAGCAGCATAAAATATCTGCAGAATAGTTGCATTTTATCTTATTTCTTAATATGAATCAAACAGTAACGTGTTAGTAAAAAGATGATCATTTTGTCCATATTGCATTATCGATTGCTTTCGTATGTAAAAATGCAAATAGTATTATTGATGATGTACTAGAAAATGGTTCGTCGTTAAGATTACAAACACTGATTTCACAGGTGTTACTATAATAAACGTATATGATACA
This sequence comes from Dreissena polymorpha, assembly GCF_020536995.1. NCBI lineage: Eukaryota > Metazoa > Mollusca > Bivalvia > Myida > Dreissenidae > Dreissena > Dreissena polymorpha. The sequence continues at coordinate 1,662,973 of NC_068363.1, read as the reverse complement.
ACCGCATATCGTATGAACATCAAAGAAAGCTGGCTAAAATAGTGTGTGCGAAATTTGTTTATAAAGAATCACGTCCTAAAATTTCATACTTTCCCGACTATTATTAATTCAGTGTTCGATTTATACCATGTTTTAACAATTTTGACGTGTTGTATATATTTTTTCTTGATAGTATTTATATTTATCATTATGTAATTAAAGCAGTCGCTCACTATACCTTTGTACTATATCTGATACAAGAGTGTGTCTTGTTTTAATAATGTTAATGACCATATAAGGTGCTGTGTTTCTGTCTTTATGTATGTTCGTCTGTCTTTTGATTTATTTTTTTTTCAAATTATTCAATTACTTACATAGCGGATTATTATATTACATCGGATATATTATGACAATCTGATTACATAATTCAGATTCTTGTATAATTGTAAATAAAAGATTCAAAGTTAGGAATTATAGATTTACCACATGATTGGTTACTATTGCACTACAAGGGTGTGCGTCTTTTATTTAATCGAATTTGAAATTATATATTAAAAACAGCATGTTTTGAAGACCACTGACATTAAACCTGAGAGGCAATATGTTACACTTCAATAATCAATAAGGTTATATCAATTTGCAAAATAAATGGTATGTACACACACGTATGGCTTCAGAGATTCCATTTCTAGATAACCATATATCATCCTATATGTTTGTACTAAAATAGAAATAGGTCATCTGTCGTAGGTTTGTGTTTAAGAAAGTAGAACTCATAAATGCGTTTGTATTTGCAAATAGAGTGAATCCCATTGAGACAACAAACAACATAGTTATAACTGTAACTTAAGGATATGTATATTCAAGCATACAATACCTTATGTTTCTTCAAGCACATGCTTAGACTCCGTTAGTTAAGATTATTAAATGCAAATGAGGTTGTATTTATTAAAAAGAAAATCGACACAATTCAATCAAAACCTGGACAAGGTCATGAAACTCCAGAACAATACGGTATTGTAAATACAAGGTAGCTGACTTCCGTATACAGTGGATGGCTCTTCTGTCAGCTGTCATTCTGAATATTGGAGTTTCAACTTCCCATGGCTACATATTGTGTTTACATTACAGGAAAATACTGCCATCACTAAAAAAACTAAATGTATTGCTTAAATAAGACAACACAGTAAAAAGTAAAACTGACGAAATTCAGTCTGTTAAAGGCAGGTACAGGTACTGAAAATAAATTTCCTTTTCGAAGATTGTGTTGTTTTTTATTGTCAATTTTGTTAAAATATTTTGAGTCATAATTCACGCGATCATCTCGCGGACAATGTAAAACGTCACGGCAAGACAAGTATACTACTTAGGTGCAAATGTACATTATGTTATCAATATTTAAAGTGATAAATTATCGTCAATTATCTTGCAGAGATTTTTCTTTTTCTGATGGGTGTCAGATACGCGACTGCGACCAAATGCGCGTCAAGTCTTGAACTCATGATTTTACAAATGTGAATCGGCGCTGCTTATGTAAGGTCAAAGGGCGCTGTATCTCCATCTGGAGATTCATGCCACACTTAGCGATTAGCCTTAATAACTAAGTTGATGTATCTCTAGGCAGGGTGTGATAAAAATTACGGCGCCGAATCCGGTTACAAATGGTCGAAGTGCGCCGACACATTATTGCTGCCCATCTTCGGCCACCCATCGCCTTGAGCATGATCCTTATCTCAGTCACGATATGGTTAAAATATTTCCTAAAATAACGTACAATTTAAAGCGTGTGTTTTCAACTCAATTTAAAAAAATGGGTAGATTGTGCTAAAATTTAGATTAAACTTAATATATGATCAATTTTTGCAAAATTGAGTCCTCAAACCTGTGTGTGTTCCAACCCCTCAGCAACGGCGTCATGAATCCTCTTAAACCGTAAACAGCTGAATACCCCTAGTGTTTGCATGACCATTAAAAAGGAATTCTCATTGTGGTCTGTTGTATGTGTTTCAACTTCTCAACATATAAACACAAAAATATAATGTACACTGCTCTTTAATTGGTTGCTAGGTATCGCTATAATTATCTCACAGCTGAATTATCTTAATGTGTAGATGATCGTAGAAAACGGAATTTAGTCTGCAATTATTTATTTTTTGGCACTTTGTCTTTTTGTCCACTGTTGAACATACAATGAATTTGTCTGTGTCTTCAAATTGGGTCGTCAATGTCTGTGGCATTTGTTTAATTTTTATGTTGGTATTTAAAGATAAAAAAAAAACGTGAATCTAGCTTCATGTTTTATTTAAAAAATGTATTTGTTGTGTAAGCTCATTGCTCTATACGATAGTGTTTTATAAATTCGCTAAAAACAGTTTGAAAATAACAAGCATGTTTAAAAAATGGATGAAATAATTACAATTTATTAAAGGTATGATTGATATTTTTTGCAAATAATTTTTATAAAAACCGCATATCCATTTTGACACTTGTGAAATTTCCTTTAAACGGCACCTTTTTAAAAAAGTGCTCCTCAGATTTAGCATTTTATGCGATAGAAAATGATATAATAACACATTTCTAACAACAATTCGTGTTGAATTTTATTTATAACTACTAAAAGGAAAGCCAAAGGCAATAAATCAAATATTTAAATTGTAATTGCCTTTCCTTTCTTATAGTTAAAATCACGGTTTCCGGTACCAGGTTCATGCTTTCTTGACCGTGCCTTTAAACATAATCGTGCTCGAAGTAAGTCCACCGGACATGTCATATTTCATAGACGTGGTTTCATCGATTCCAGGTTTGTACAAACCATTAAGGTTTATTAAGTAGTAACACGCATTATACCACCAGCCACCTTTGAACGTTTCGGCACAATTTGTCGCAAAGTTGTCAACATCATGATCATACGTACTGAAGGCACTTCCAACGGGTGTATGTGCCGAGTCTGTGAAGAATGTGAGACTTGAATCAACTGGAAAATAAGAAAGACACACATAAATTTATCGTTTAAAATGACATACTTATAGAGTGAGGCTCAGATTTATACAGCCTTTAATATATTACTTTCGCATAACATTAACAAAACCGTTACATTATTACAGGCAGCACATGTTTTCCTTAACTGGTTCAAATTGCAATCGAACGAATGAACAAGTGAATGAAAAAGCAAACAACAAGAACATGCAAACAAACAAAAGCACAAAAGAGCAAATATAAAACAAGCAAAACAGCTAACAAACAGTTCATCAAACTCATGCGCATAAAAAGTCAATAATAACCGCCTTGTGACTTTACACGTTCCCCAAGATTGAGTGTATAGTTGGTTCCATGTTGAAGACTAAAATTGCTGTATACATCATAACCTGTTCTTTCGTCATATTTTTTTATGTTCAAAGGAAGTTGAAAGGAACCGTTTGATGTTATTTCGTAGATGTATTTAAGTCCTGTGAAATCCAAAAACGTTAATTTGAATACTGATTGCATAAATATCAATAAAATGTAAGTGCAAAAACAAGGCAATACCAAATGCTTTATTCCGCTTAGAGCCCCTGATCACAATAGAACAATATTAAACAGATGTAACAATGAGGGAAAAAACGAAATAATTCATCTAATGAGCTTGTTGTCGAAGCCCACTAGATATTTCGGTATAACTACATTATATCTCGTGGAAGATTTGATTGTCAGAATGTTATTTTAAAGCATGTTATTAAGGCACATTTTAAGTAATGAAATAACAGGAACTTAAAACCAATCGAATAAAGTAAAGAAATCTACATATAATTGGTCAAATTTTAAATATTTAAAACGACAAAGGCTAGCACCGCACAAACGTTAAGTTGATTTTAAATCGCGTCATGTAATACACAACCTGATGTCAAATTAATGAGTACGAAGTTTTCATACGAGTCCTCTCATGGTCAATCAAGAACCATAGCGTATTTGATAAAGAGTGGGTGCTGACGACGGAGCGTACTAAATATTTCTATAGTGGTTTGTTAGTACGGATATTCGCCGTTTCATAGTTGCTCAGTCTGTCACGTGAACTGCTCATACATTTTCAGCTGTTCATCGTCGATATAGTCACTTACTTGTACATGCAAGTAATATCAGTGTGCAGGATCACGTGACTTTATGTGATTCCTCCTTTTAACTTTCACGGATTTAAACGACAGTAAGTGGTGCTTTTTTTCAAATAACTTTTTAAAACAAGTTTTCTGAAGAATTTCAATTAGTGCATAAAAGACAGATTTTTATGCTGCTTATGACAATGTGCAATAAATCAGAATTACTTTATTTAATAAGCATATGTTCTTGTTCAAAAATTCCATTTTTACTGCATTCATTGTACACGGTTATGTGACACGCAACTTGAAATTTTGTCACCGATTTCAGACGTATTCAAGGATTTTTTTTATTTTTATAACTTAAGATATCAGCACAAACTGCAAGAAAACCTTCCTTTTATGCACTTAAGATTTTTCAAACGTATTTTAATAACTTGAGATATTTGCAAAAAAATAAGTTCTTAACGGCGTGATTACATTCTGTCCAGTCCGTTTGTAAACCGCTGAACACCCCGTTGATTCTGCACCTGAATATACCCTTCTTGAAGCGAAGCAAATTGCGGTATAAAAGAAGTTGTTGACAAACCCGGATACAAACTTTTAAACCCAGGAGTAACAACCAAATGATATCACAACTGAACAAGACGTCATGTATAAGATACCGGTAATTATGACATATGCAGTAAATGATTCTTATATGCCACTGAGTTAACACATGTTCTAGAAGAGTTGTTTCAAAAACACATGAATCGTATGTAGAATATTTCTTAGTTACGTTCTTTGATCGTTTTCAAATTCACAAATACCAGATGAATAAATATATTTAACAGTGGCATACGGGAGTAAAATATGTATTTTATATTTTCTAAATGCGTCTACGTGCAGGTCTTTACGTGCGCACGTAAACATCTTTGTGTACCGACTTGTACGTGCACATGTTGATAACTGTTATGGCGAATGGACGCCATGTAAAGCAATCACATAACGAAGCAATCAAAGTTAGGGTATTTTTAAATGGTATTATTTATAAGGTTCATTTTACTAGATAGCGGCAATACCATCAAATACTATTTTATTCCGATATATATGGGGGGTTTAAAGTATAACTAGAAGTCCCCTCGACTTATTAAGACATTCAAAAACTTACTAAGTCGATCGCGCAGATCAGTTAGTCGATTCCATGACTAAATGGATCAACATTTTATGATAGGAGGAGGTTTAAGCCATGCAATACATCTTTTAAAACCAAGTTCGTTATTGATATTATTATAAAAAGGTGTTTATATGCGTTCTTTTAATTAAAGTGATGTATGTATTTATAAAATTTACCTAGCCAATATTCACCAGCCACATGACCGAATCCGTGTTCATAGTCACTAAAGTTTCTATAAAAATCAACACTTCCGTTGAAACGTCTTTGAAATATCTGAAAAAATTATGGTAAACACATATTAACGCATCTTCTATAAACTTGAAATTTGGATTCAAAACACAGGAACATAAATTTGTAGTGATAGTAAGTAATAAGTAAACGCTTCTTATGGAATTTTACTATTTAAAATGTATGTAGCTCCAATTATCCTCACTCCGTTTCCATGCTAAAGCTGACATGTTTATTCATGTGATTGGGATTAGTGGGGATATCGCATTTATAATTAAACTGATATTACGGTCTACCCTCCTCATTGCATGACAAGTTTACAGAAGAGTTTATATGTATCTGTGTGTGCGTTAGAGGGGTTGTGATACTTAATTTATGATTAAATTTGACAAAACCTTCCATCTATCTGCAGCTGTCTCAATATCACAAAGCTCATCTGTATTTTGCTGTGTGCAAGAGGGGTGGTAACATGTTTTATCCTATTACCAGATGAAAATCGATAGTATAACAACGATCGTATAAACTTTACCTTTATACTATCGCTATGTTTAGACCATGGTTTTCCGATCTTTATCTTAAGAACACTATATGTTTGAATGTGACGTCATAGCAAATGATGACGTTGAAGTAAACAAACACTTCGGAGTCAACTTGGAAAACCAGCGCTGTTTCTTTGAATTTTAAAGTATTTTTACTCTTTTTGAACGATAAACGACCACAAAATAATAGGACAAATAGAATATTATGTGAGTTTTGGATAAAGATCAAGTTTATCATGCTCGGCACGAACCATGTTAGCGCTCGGCAAGCCTCGCGCTACATCGGTTCTAACCCTCGCATGATAAACTTGATCTTTATCCAAAACTCACATAATATTCTCTATATTCAGTAAACTGATCATACCGTCCAGCCTCCTCCATCAGTGTCCATGTCACAGTACACAGGTACCTTTGCGTGAGTTAGAGGAGAAGTGATGTTGTACACGCCACTTCTTAGCCTCGCGTCATGAACCAACAACTCGGAACAGTCTTTTGCTTCAACAATCAACACATTATTTCGTAGTATTAATTTTTCCTCAAATTGTCTTATACCCTGTGGGAATGGATTGAAATCTTATCTTGCAATGACCGGTCTATAAAATGTATTTAATTATGCAGACCTAATTTTTAGTTTAAGGTTATTGACAAATTTTGAACAAATGAAACAGCTGTACCCAAACAGACTGAACAATGTGTAACTTCAACCGCAAGACCTCTGCAGTTTCGTCCATCATCTTCTGGAGCTGGATTGTTGGACGACCGTATTCTTATCTTATTACAATTTACATTACACATCGACCATCGGCCCAACGTTCCCCATTGACCATCCGCTGGAATCGCAACACGGCTTGTTTAGATGAAGCAACAATGTTTCAAAACAGAAGTAATGTCAGTGTTCAATACATGAACAATGTCATACAAATAATTATTAAAAAAATATTAATAAAACAAAGAATACTAATAGTTATGCCTGTATTTGATCTAATACAACATCTTAAGTATGTGATTAATTTATATTACCGCTGTTATGGCAGTTCCTGCTACAAAGGTCCGCAGTTCAACACTGAAAGCAGTCATGAACGTCGTATGCACGTATCGCTGACATCTGACCACGCTTTCCAATTATGTCTATCGCATGAAGCGCACCACAGCTCTACACATATGCGTTTTTATGTAAAAGATGAGTTATATAAGCCCTTCACACAAAATACCTTAATTCTTATTGTTTTTAATTTGAAAGATATCGCGATCATAATAAGTCCGATAACTTGTTGATGTTTGTTTTATTCTTTCAATCATTCTTACACATGATAAGTATTTGACGGTATCGACACGGCAGAACTAAATTGTTATATTGTAAACACATGCATTATATATCGTTGTTAAATGCATTCCTATATTACAAATACTTAAGTGCCACCCGCTTACAAACTATTTAGTAAAAAATGGTTTGTTTGTTTTTTGCATAATGAAAAATTTGAGGGTCGAACATACTTCTTGTTGAATGCATTTCGATGCAAACACAGTTGTTCCAAACATGCCTTTGCCATTGACGCTGCATATCTAGATACAAATGAACAGACAATCATATACTGTAATATATGTATGTTTTAAACAATGCAATACAAAAATTGATCATAGTAACATCTTTTTTATGATAATTGTGTGCACACAGAAACTAACAAAAGCATATTTTTACAATTATGAACGTGTTCAAAATAATTTCGAGAAACAGCATTTTTATCTTCTAACGAAGTAAATCCATCAATATTTATTTGATGTTTCTTGACTACATATTTGTTGAGTGTATGTAGTGTTACCTCGCCTTGTCGACAAATTTCAATTTGAAGAAACCGACCTTCGGGTACTGCGTCCAAACAGTTGTAACATACGGGGCCCCGAGAATCAGGATAACCTTCAAGAATGAAGCACATTACCTCGAAAATGGTAGCACCAACAAAAACATGCGTTTTATTCATCAATGATTTAACATTTTAATTTAATATGCGAAAACACAATAATAACAACCCTATACAATTTACGTCACGTCATTTTAATTGTACATGAATGCAGATTTAGATATTTTTTTATTGTAAGGCATACCTGGTGCGCCACAACCTTCCTGGTTACACAGATCTTAACTGTAACAATGTGCGCAGCGACTTGTCGACGATATTGATGTTATATTTCTGCACACCTATGTATACACGAATGTATTGAAAGGGTACCGTGATTACATAAATCGACGCTCTAATTTATAAAAAATAAAGTTTACTGATGCATGCAGTCAAGACAATGTGTATTATTTAAATATGTTGAATATCCAGTACATTCCGATTCAGGGGCTTTGCAGAAACAGTTACAAAAAATATTAAAATTGTAATGTTTGTTTACATCAAGTGCGATGTAAAAGAAATGTATTCGCCATTACTATACATACATGATCTCGCATACAACCAAGAGCGTAGCGTTCTTCACCAAATTAATTCTTCTTTCAACAAAGCACACCTACACATACAAATTGGTTTAGATTAAATAACTGTATATACAAATACTTGGTAATCATCGATGCAAAGGTTACAGTCAGTTATTGATAATAAACATATTTGTTGTATTATTATTATTATTAGTTATTAATTAATTAATGTTACACGTAGTTATGTCTGCCTAATACAAGGTTTCAAAATCAAAACGAGCCGCAAGGTATAAATGTCTTAGACAAAATTAATACCAAAGTCAGATATTATTACTCACATAGTAGGATGGTAGATACATTTTATACACAGAACGAAAAGAGTGCACGCAATCAATTTAATAAAATCAAATTATTATATTGATTTCAGCTGGTTGGATCCTAATAATTTAAAGCTATTGTTTCAAGTGCTGACTAATATACATGTGTATTATTCCGGATCGTGAATTCCATTCCTTCTGTGACGAGGGGTGATTTTTTCAGACTATTTTTTTCCATGTTTGTATCGGATATTGTATTTCATTGAACCATTTTAGCATGTTTCATGAACTTAATACACATGCCTCGATAACGCTTCAATACTTAATAGTATTTTTTACGAAGATAAAGATGACATTGACAATGGACGCATATTATTCAAAGTATACAATACATGGAAATATTTTCAGATGCCGATTTTGTATATGTGATATGTTTTTGCATTATTGTCAAAACGTTTAATACGTGCTTACGTGTAATAAAATTCTATATTTGAGACCAAAAATATATATTACGTATTTTTTGCGGCTGGCATCACAATCCGAACAATCCTCATTATCATAAGATAGATGACCTTGTGGTCATGCAAAGCATTTGTTAGACATGAGCAATACGCGTGGTTATTTCGTTATAGGTTTGGCAAATCTAGGGCATGTGACTATGACATAAGTTGATAAGATAGTTTATCCTGAAATTATAGTCTCTAAATAACAATGTGTGCATTAAACTGGAAAATGATGCAAAACGTGCTAATGAAATTATTTAATACATATATTTTTATTATTTTCTTTATTTATATTTATTTATTTAGTTTTATTACTATTATTTATTTATTTATATTTATGTATATATTTTGTATCTGACAAATGTGAAGTCTGAAATGCTTACGTCAATATCTGGACAGGTCATGACCGTTGCGCAGTGGCGTGGCTGCACAACGTCGTTGCAATTTAAACACGTCAGGGCTTCCAAAGGTGAAATACAATGTAGTTCAAATCATTAAAATAGTTCTTCACATTATGACAACTGCACATGAAATAAACCCATATCGTGGAGAAAAAAAGCAAGCTAATATACAATTATTTACATTTTATAAGTCTGGTTAGAATCTTCGCATATGTATTATAAAACATTTTACTATAATTAAGTAATATCTTTAAAACAAAACCATTTCAATTAATTAAATGCTAATTACCTCTATGAAAAGGGAATTTCCACAGCACTGTTATGAGAAGTAGCAAACGCATGGTACCTGCAGAGTACTTGAACTATTTTATATCACCTTGATAGAAACTTAATTCTTTGCTCGTAGCATCGACATTTGCTATCTGAATAGAATTATCTCAAACACTTAATAAATAAGGCCAGATGCGCTGATAAGGTGTGTTTAAAGACACTCTTCATACAGTTGAATGACATTCAATTATACGTAGTGGGTGATAATGACACAAAGATGAATTGAAAAAGCTAGCCCAGGTTTATAACACACAAGGGGAGACGCGCGCATGCTCCCTTATCCCACTCCTCCACAATCACACAAACACGCTCGCACGCACGCACGCTCGCCAATTTTAAATAAACCGTAGTCATTCTGAATCTGTGTTCGTCTTTTTTGTTTTTTACTCAATTATAAATGCCATAATTTTACACGATTAAAAAAATGTTCATATTATAAGCTCCATCGTGTTTCATCTGAAATGAGTCTTTCTAACTCTGTATTAATCTATATCTCACAATCTACGTCATCTTCATCATCATATGTTACTACCCAGCAAACGTTGAAGTGTGGTTTAAAAACCCACCATTAAAATGTATTTGTTTAAAGTTACAGCATGTCATTTCTCCATATAATGGTGCAGCTATGCTTGATGTGCGGATATTTCTTTGAGACATTCTGCACACATAGTTAAGTATATCGATATTTCTCTATGTGAAACACTCGTCAACGAGACATATAACCGTAATACTCACATGTGACATGAATGATAAATTAATCAAACTATCACTTTAGTAGATTATTTTTTCCTATGGAATTAACATTATTAATCGCTAAGCTAGAGAGGGGTAGGGAATAAGATTGCCCTCTGTCCACTGTCCGTCTACTATGAAATAGCGTTAAAGGGATCTTTTCACGGTTTGGTAAATTGGCAAAATTGAAAAAAATTGTTTCGGATTCGCAATTTTTCGTTTTAGTTATGATAATTGTTAGGAAACAGTATTACTGAACATTTACCATGGTCTAATATAGCCAATAAGTGCATCTTTTGACGATTTAAAAACCTAAAATTTATAAAGCAATGCAACGCGAAACGATTGAATAATTTGGAGAGTTCTGTTGTTGTCGTTAAATTTTGTGAAACTACGAAGATTGCGCATATAATGCATAAAATACTACAAAAAAGTATGTTTGGCAGAATAGCCGAGCGGGCTAATGAGTTTTTACTCCAGGTTACTCCATGACTCCGAAAGTCACTGGTTCGAGTCCAACTGCGGCTACTTTTTTTCATATTTTAAATTTTATTCTTCATTTTGTTACTGGAGCTTTTAAGATCCAATGTTTACATTTATCAATGTAAAGCATTTAATGACTTATTTAAAACATGCCAAAAACTGTGAAAAGGCCCCTTTAAGGTCAGTCAGATGATATGCAGAGGGCATGTGCCAGTCACGCCGACTTAAGGTCAATAATTATAATTTGAACCTAAATAGTGGTGTCCCTTTATACTATCCACGCAAGTTGAATATCTAAATTATTTTTTATTATACGTTATTTGACAAAATTATGCTTATATTTTTATAACATAAAACTCTGTATAACATTCATATGTCGGGTTTTCATGGTTGCTTTTACTCAAAAGCTATACTTGGAATGTTGATTCCCTTGTGTCGTTATTGCAGACAACATGACATTGTTCACATGTGTCGCTTCTCAAGTAAGATTTGTAATTTTGCGTGCTGTATTAAGGGCAGTTTTATCTTGCATTTTTAGCACAATTGTGTGCATAAGATGTTGTTGTATAAGTGATGGGCTGTCGCGAGTCAGTGAGGTGAGCGGTACAGATAGACCAAACAGTTAATGAACCCAATCATCTGTCAAAAAACTCACCGATTATGCTTCGAATTGGTTGACTTTTTAAGTATACAGCTTTGTTTCCTAAATAAAGTTTTGATGTTTATTGTTCCGGTAATTGTCAAATTATAGTTCGAATAATTATACAAAAAATAATGAACACCTCAGCAGAGATCGTACCTGTTTAACATGCGACTGTGTCATGAAACACGGAAAGGATGAACACCTCAGCAGAGATCGTACCTGTTTAACATGCGACTGTGTCATGAAACACCAACATGCGACTGTGTCATGAAACAGCTCAGCAGAGATCGTACCTGTTTAACATGCGACTGTGTCATGAAACACGGAAAGGACAAGTCTTTGAGCTAAAGATACATATAATCGGACAATTTTGATAAGATGTGCTTGTTTCGTCACGTTTAGTTTTATAAGTCACGTATGTTTCTTTCATCATCTGTTGCTTTCTCATCCTTAGTTTTCAATGATGATGTCGGAATACCATTTTAGTAACACATCAGGTCAATCGTTAACATTTAAAATTAAAAACAAGAACATTGCCTTTCGTAGTTTAAAAGTCAACAAGATTGTTTTATAAAAGAAGTATACTTAATTATTCTTTAGTGGCATTGAACAGGCCCTTATTAAAATTAATTAGCGGATAAATATGGTTTAGTTGTTGCTTTACATATATGTATATCTAAATACTAAGAATTACTATACTAAAATATGCGCATGTAATATTCCAAGCATACCGAACTTAATCGCGTCCGCTTTACATCGACAGTATTCTTGCAATCGCATTATTATACGCACAAGCTTTAACGGCCAGAAAAAGGAAAAACTGGCAAAGGATTGATTCTGGTCAAGAATGTCTGAGAGATGTCTTGCCTAAAGGCCAGATTATGTAGAAGGAAATGGACATTTTAATATCCTATAAGAGAGCCATTGATGTACCGTTTAAAACGGGCGCTATATCAGCAGTTAATATTACAACACAATTATAACATTAAAAGGTATGATATGATTTAATAAAAACATTGAAGGTCTGTCAGTTTTACAACAATAAATTAAATGCCTTATTTTCAAACGTACATAAGTAAACGCATGTGTACATTTATGTTAATACAAAACGTAGCATGTATAGATGATTCTTATAGCCTTACATTACCCCATTAGACAATCCTTAAATAACTCCGTTATAGAAAATTAGTTTAAATAAGGCAATGTAGAATCATTATTTACATTAACAATCGTAAGCACACAAGAACACGCTGGCAATGCGGATACTTCGATAACAGATGACACTTCAATAACAGAGAACAACAAAAGCCACTCGCGAGATGTAAGTTCCTCAGTTTTTGTCATAAAGATAAGTTTTGAGAAAAGACACATGGTCGAGTTAATATATGGTGTTTCCTTTGGTATTGTAAAGAAAAAGTTCACGGTATAATTGAAGATTTTTTCCCCCAAAATAGAAACTGTGTTCGGAAAACAGCATGTACTTGGTGAACAGTAAACATTTCAACAAAATAAAACTACTTAGAAATATTTCAAGAAATTGTTTTCTTTTCCATCATGAAGAGTAATTGCTGTGCTTCAAATACTGAAAATTTGATAGTATTCAATGAAATATAAACGAAGATTGAGCATGTTTTAATAGGAGGTATACATGATGTTGCGGATACGTTTGTTCCCGATGTAGGACACTTCGGATAACAGGGACTTTAAACAAATTGGGCACTCTGATAACCGAGTTTATTGTTATACCTGAAATGCATTTATGTATATTATGGCTATTCTTACCAAACATTACATGCACATGTGAAATATTACCAATGGTGTTGTTCGTTTTCAAAAATTAGATTACTATTTTGTATACAACTAATATTATAATGCAATTTTTATATAAGATTCATATGTTTATTTTAGAAGTAACGTATTCCAAGTGACGACCGGAAATAATGGTCTACATAATGAGCTTGTTTTTTAGTGGTAACTTTATTTTCAAAGAGATGAAAATACAACGGGCCATGTGGATCAACACGATAATTTTACTAATAGCACATCGCTAGATAACGGAAGCGAATGGGTCTTAAAGCGGTAAATACACCATTGTTCTTCATAAAATATAATGCACATTAGAATCGCATCAACAAGACGATACTCATGCATAGCCACACAATTTAACAAAAAATCGAAAAACCCCTTTATCTTGAGAGCTGCTTACAGGAAGCACTTCCCTTTACGCAACGATAACTTTAGCTAGCTCGATTCACCTAACCCTACATCACTTTTTTGGTTTAGTAAAACGAATTTCGGACCTGCGTGGCTGCTGATATTTATCTCGAAGTAGAAGCTTTAGCAGTGATGTTTCATGACATGCTATCTAATATATAAGTAAATTATCTTAGTACCTTTATTAGGACATACATGCTTTAGATCAACAGTTTGCTACAAGAACGTTAGTTAAAATTGTTTAAGCTCGTGTACTATGCGAAGATCCGGCGGTCGGATAACTTGAAAACTGGAAAAATATATGTTGATATAGACTGTACCCATCAGACATATCGACTTAGTTTCACATTTATCTTTCACATTTATACAAAATCATAATCATATTCCAAAGGGATAGGAACATGTCTCGCTAAGTCGTTTTTTATTTACTTCAGTACATAAGTTTGTATTGCCTGCTTACTATAGCAATATTCCGCATCGATTTATGCATTTCTGATTCACTAAAATGAGTGAATAAAATTTGGTAAAAGTGTCCACTTATTATATCGGGAATAGAAGTGGTTAAAGAAGTGTCCATGAAAATTTGGCATCCAACTCTTTAAACATTGGAATTTTTTCAAATACGTTAGTTAACTAAAATGTAACATATTGTAACATTAATGGAAATATTGATCTTTTATTTCGAAAATTAAGCTCGTTCTTTGGTTATTTCCAAGTATTTTTATTTTGTTGAAATACATGTATGTACTTATCATCCAATTCATGCTGAATATCGATGGAATTTGATCGTTTTTTGTTATATAATCCACCGTGTTTCTGCGAATTCCTTTCTTGGAAATGCCAAGTGCTTTACCATTAATCGACCAAACAATGCAACGTGTCTGAAAACCAAATGAACAGATCATAAATGCAAAAAAGCTGAAGAACTCTTCTTTCGTGCGTGGCTTTTGTTGTTCTCTGTTATCGAAGTACCATCTGTTATCAAAGTATCCGCATACCCGGCGTGAAGAACTTTACAATAAATACTGGTTATACCATCTCTTACATATAAAAAATGCATATATCAATGAGAAATTTTAAAAGAAAACAGATAGTACACCGATATGATGTACCATTACAAAAGTATCATTTAACTTTATATTCTGCTTATTGTCATTAATAATGGTTGTATTTTAGTAAAACATGTCCAGTAATTTGCATTTCCTTAATGAAAATAATGCACCTTACTTTTTTATTCACGCTGTCTTTATTATGGCGATAAATCTAGGTCAAACGTGAGCTTTAACACCTACGTCGAAAAGAAAACGACAGAAACTACCTTATAGTATATGTGATATCGTAAGACATGTTCGCCTACTTAAAACGTGTTGAGATATGTCAGGGGACGAACTGAATTTCGCCCTACGCGTACTCTTCTTTAAATAGATTAAGATGGGTTTTAATTGCAATTGCTACAAAGCAGGGGAGAGCACCCGAGATGACTTGTGTAATGAGTATAGAACAACTGCGCACCTTGAAGTGTTATGATGCCACTTAACTTAGCACGCGGAAAGTAAACAAAAACATAACATATTTTATCCACTTATTACTGTTTTTATATGCCCACATACTTAAGAAATCATATGGCGGGTTTGTTTGTCATGGACTGTTAAAAAACTGAGACAGGAAAGCGAGAGCAAGAACGACCACATATTGCGTATGTTCGACGAAGGGGTATATTCGACGATAAGGCATTATCCGGTATGAACATGCGTGTTGCGCTTGTCCGGCGTAAGTCACGTGCTTTTTCATTTGCAAACGCGCAGTTCATGAAACAGATGATCAAATTTATGTGATAATTGCAATTAAAACGATACATAAACAAATTCACGTTCGTACACAATAGTTTTCATCCGTTTCATTTAATCCTTAAATATTCCAACTCATCATTTTACATTTAAACAATATCTGACTGAATCCAAATGTTATCATTCGTCTGTTTTAAACACAGAACATTACAGGAAGTCAGGTGATGCTTTTTGTAGAATATATGGTATACTGTTCAACAGAAAATGGCTTCCGACGAAAAGAAAAAATTAGGTGCACTGGATTCCAATTCTAAAAGGATATTAAACACGTGCAAACTGTCCTAGCAACGAATATTCTGTAATAAATATATAGTTAACTTTCACATGATATGACGGGTGACAGATTTAATTTATGACTGCACTTGGCATTTTTAACAAGAATTGTTATAGAGTTTTAAATGATAGATAAAATGTGTCTATCGAGAGTGCACATAAGAATTTTAAATTATATTTGGAGAGCAACATGAAAATGGATATTATGAACATTACAATCACAAGTTTCAAATAATAAATATATTGCAGTTGAAATTGTTTTACAAATGTGTTCCTCAAAATGTGAATATGATTACTTCACTTTGAGTGTTGTTTAATTATGTTCATTGAGACCCTGCATGATGTGCAGAACATTTGCAGTGAATGACTGTCATTTTGTTCAAAAGTATACAAACTTAGACATGTTAGCAGTTGATATTATTATAAACTTATGTTGGTAATGTACGTATTTGTTTTGAATTAACAATATTAATTTAATGTGCTTCCTTCGGGTTTTTTGTTTCAAGATTGTATAAGTGGGAATAAAAAAGTTATTGAAGGAAAACCGTTCACCAAATGTGTTGTTTACTTACTTGATCTTAAAAATACTTAAAATATATGAGTTATAATATAATCAGCGTAGCGGCCAAAAAATAAGTTATTTGATCTCTGTCTGGTTAAGTAGGATATCGAGATATGGATATTTGCAACGCGAAAAGATAAGCAATGAAATACAAATAAATATTCGGAACATAATAATCAGATAGGCGAAATGTTATAATGAGATGGACATTTTTATTGTATCACGCTTTTTGCGAATAAAGTCACTTCCGAAAATGAATGTGCTTAAGCATAATAAGAATTTTGTACAGCGAGTGAAGTGAAGTCATTGTCTACCTCTGGATGATCATATGGCATGGCTAAATCTGTTTGGTTTGCATAACCCTTACCAAGATATACTTGAATTAAAATGCTTCATCTTAAATATAATGGTTAAAAAATTTAGTTGTCGTTCTCTCCATTGAAGGTTAAAATGTGTGGCAGTTCGCCTCAAATTTCGGAGTGTGTTAGTTCGCAGTTAAAATTTAAAAAGTGCCATTGTAGTTGCGATAATCCAACTCACAGCTTATGAGCCTCCGGGTCGCTGGGAGTTGTAACTGATAACGAGATTTTTCATGGAAACGCTGTCGCCCGGAATCCATGCGGCACTTTGATAGATAAAGTAAGCAACATCAAATATTTTCTGGAATAGATAAACACAAACAGATAATAAATGCGTCATAAATTCTCAGATTAAAACAATTTACTTGGTAAGGTGTGCTCGCAAAATAATGATATTACTCCAAGTTCCAAACACGTCAACGGTTTACGAGAAT
This sequence comes from Dreissena polymorpha, assembly GCF_020536995.1. Taxonomy (NCBI): domain Eukaryota; kingdom Metazoa; phylum Mollusca; class Bivalvia; order Myida; family Dreissenidae; genus Dreissena; species Dreissena polymorpha. The sequence goes on along the minus strand of NC_068363.1, from coordinate 1,645,490 downwards.
ATGTCAGTTTTTGCACTAGAAAACGCCGAGTATTCCGAATTTGAAAATATGCTTATGTATACATCGACTATTTTCGAAATCCTCTGCAAGATGGATCTCATGTCTAACCAACCAATCGTGCTACACCGACTGTCTCCGGAACCTCCGTCAGATAGATTGAATTTTTAATTTAAAACTTCGATTTGATTACGATTTTTATCAACTTTTTGTTATGAGAATTATCCATAAAAACACGCATTGACGTCGATGGTAACAGGTTTTGTGTTTGTTACAATGTATTAGGCTAATTTAAATAGATTTTATAGACAAACTTTAGACTTAATTTTTGACATGGAACTTGGTTTTACCAAGAATAACTATGAGCTGAAAAAATGTACTCATAATTATATTAAACGAACAATCAATAAGAACTAAGTGCTAAATTGCTAATCAGATTGTATTTAATTTTTGAATTTCAATATACACTTATTTACCTAATTGTTTTGGTATAAAATTAACATGTGTGGATCTGGATAGATACACCGAAGATACCTACAACGGTTTCTACTCCGCAGTGCACGGTCCCTGGGTAGAACCGTTACTATTTGTGTTTGCGGGAGATTTAAAGAACACTCCCACAGTGGGGATCGAACACATTGACCTCCCGGTCGCTAGGCGAACACTACCCACGGCGACCTCAGTAAGTGGACGTTAATATCAACAACACAGGCACTCGGCATTAGTTGCTGCCCCCGACCTCTGTTACTCCTCTCCCATCAGCTGTTACCCCCTTCCGAAAACAATCTTTATTGTCCATTTACAAAATATAAAACCAAAAAATACTAGTTTGTTTTATCATATATATATATATAAGTAAAAAATATTGGTGTTCTACTAACTTGTTTTGTTTTGATATTTTGTATAACAAAATGAAAATTTAGAGGGTTTTGGGAAGGGGTTGCAGCATGGGGGAGAGGATTAGCATGGGGGTAGCAAGTAATGCTGAGTGCCTGTGATCAACAACATCCACATTTTTTAAAGCGTTGTCTTTTACATCTTCAAATGGAAATTGTATTTTAATGTTCTCAGAAAGTATAGTACGTAAGAACATAAACTATATACCGCTAGACATCGGAAATATTAGTGCGCACGGTGCAAACGTCATTATTATGAAACACATGCCGACCGCGTTTTCGCTGTTTTTCTTGTAAATACTACTCTAGTTATGCGCACCAGTTAACGTTGAAAAAGTTACGCTTGAAAAGGCTGAAAATTATGTGTGAATGAATGGAAAAACCCATCCTCTACAGGGGAGTGCTCCCATGCCAAAGGGAGGAAAATCCACGACAAGACAAGACAAGACATGCTTAATACCGATATTGTATACTATGAAAGTATACAATTAATATACTAATAATATCCTATGTGAAATTGTAAATTGTTTTTTACTTATAGATTAATAATGCTAATTATATTATAGTTACCTTCCAAGTCGTTATTTGTGCGAACCTCCTCTCTAAATACGCACCAATTGAGAGGTCGCCAGACACTGCCGTTGATCCCCGTACGGGCAATGTATTCACATACACGCAGCACGGGACCCCCGACTCCTTCTGCGACCTCCGTCAGCTTGTTGAACACTGGTTCAATCTGTTCCACGGGAAGGTATGGAAGGGGAAGGGACATAATCTTCCTGAAGAACTGATACTTGTCCCCTTGCTGTTGGTAAGTGGTACTCAGTCCCTCGACGTTGATTTTCCTGTAAATCAGCTGTGTAAAGTGGAACACGCACTCCTTTATCACAGCCCCAGGAAACGCCTCTCTGATAGCCTGCCATGCTGCTGAAAATAGAAAATAAATCGAAATTAATAGTAATCCAACATGTATTGATTTATGTTATTGCTACAAAAGTGCCTCACTCAAATTAATTTAGTCATTTGAATAACTTTTATTTACAAAGAACATTATAAATTGATACTTTATGACGAACGTTATAAATTATTACTTACCAGCTTCAAAATCTAACATGAACCACTCTACAATGGGATCCCCCAGTCGGCGACGTAGACTCCTGAAGACCTGAAAATACGAACGTAAATATTATTTAGTTATTACAGTTTTGAAATGATTTATATAATAATATTGGTAATAAATATTACTATATTATAATTTTGAGATTTTTGCTATTATTATTATTATTATTATTATTATTATATTATTATTATTATTATTATTATTATTATTATAACAAATAATATTGCTTCACTTTTGTTTTCACACTCGGTTATAATATAATACAATACCTGAACGTAATCTTCTTTTCTACGGCGGGACATTAGAGCGTAAGCCAGTGGGATTGTTGCTCGTCTTCCTCCTTTTTCACAAAGGCGTGGATTGAGTGGAGCTGGTAAAACGGTTGTTTTCCTACCTTGAAGGTACCGTCCATATACGATCTCTTCGTCTGTCGCAGTAGGTCGAGCTGGCGTTGCGTTCCGAAGACGATGTGGCGAGCCCCGTCCAGAACGAGGTCTTCCACTATGAAGTCTTCTCCGATGAAGTCTTTGTCAAGCTGAAATAAAAAAATAAAATGTTATTTTGGTTTCAATTATATTATTATTATTGAAACAAAAGTTTAATAATTAAATAATTAAAAGATTAAAAGAAATGTAAGGAGAGGTAACATACCCCACTCTCAATATTTAACATTTAACATATAATATTTAACAAATTAAACATGATTTTATATATTTATTTGAATATATTGGGCTCCTAAAAAAACAAATAAAAAATACTATCCTGGGTACGTTACTTCCACCTGTGATTTAAATCCGATAATTTAATTAGTGCCAAACAACTCAATTAGTGTAAACGCTTATCGACTAAAGGTGCGATAATACCTATTTATACCAATTTACCGAAACCTCCGCGGAATTTACTACAGAACAGAACAGAACAGATATACAATATCTCTTGAGGGACGTTTTCCTGTCGAAATAGCTGTGATCTTGAATAATAGAAATACATTATTGTTGTGTCGCTACTATAGTGAAATAACAGTACTACAATGTTACCTATACACATAGGTAGATGAAGATCCCATCGATCATGGTGCCGTCGACAGGATACAAACAGATAAAAGTAACAGTAAAAATTCAATAACACTTGTTCTTCACAGATCTAGGTAGGCACTCTAGTTCCCAGCGTTATTCGCGGCTAAGGTACCAAACTGTTGAAACGGTCTCGTGACAGTTCGGCCATTTCACCACATTCCTCCCCGTTTTATAGTCCTCCTTTGATATCTCGGGCTCGATTATACTCAATTTCGGTGGGGGAGGGCGGTCAGTGACTTTATTGTTCCTTTGCCTCTCCAAGTACACGTTTGGAGTATCCTCATCACTTTCCTTGAATAGCGCGTTGTAGTCAACAATGAAGCGGTACATAATTTTGTCAATGGTGCCTTGGTCTTTAAGAACCATGAACCACTTGCTTGACATGAAGAATTGGGTCCAAACACAATTACCAGGGATATAGGGCTCATCTTGGTGCCTGCTGGTTGCAAGCGACGATGGTAAGGAAGCGTACCACGTGCTTCAGAAGGTTAATCTGGCAGTTCGTTCAGGAGAGGTTTCTGATGAGTCACACACGATTTGGGATCCTTCTGATACGTTTTATGTTTGGTAAGGAACTAGGGTCATCCTGACAGGAATGATAGTCAGGATGTGGATGGCCATGATGTCATCACACTCGTCCAGGTTGGCGTCTCCGCGCGAATCGAACTGGGCCCTCAGGTTCTCTATTGTGGCGTTGCTGCTTCTCGGCCGGAATATGCCGTCCTGGTTCAATCCATAATGTTGGATAAATGCAAGCAGATCTTCACAATGAACGACACTAGTTTCCTTACTAACGAGTTAAGAATGTTCGGGCACCTTGCAATGCGGGAAGGTACTTCCATATACAATGCCACATGACAATAAGTTCACGGGATATTTTACGATCAAACCCGCAGCCGAAACACTCTTTCTAAAGGCACAGACGTAACAAGTCCTTCTAGTGTTATCTTAGCAACAAGTGCCACGTGAAGATATTTGTGCCGGTTTTGTAAAAAGCAGATCTTCTTCACGATTAACGGCACATGATTAGCTTTGGATGCCCGGCTAACGAGGTCAGAAAGTGGGACTTCGAATGTTCGTTCACATTGCGGTACGAGACGCTTCATACCCGCATTCACGATCTTGTTTCTACACATCGATGCCTCAGATCTCATTGGCTGTGTATTGTATAAATTGTCCGTTACAGGGATGGGTTGGCCACTATGCCGGGTGGGGATTGTAATTGCTTATCCCAACAACATTCACGGATCCCATTCTGAACAGCATGAAGTTCTGAGTCCCGACCTTCTTCGCGTCTGACATGGTCATCGGTCGGAACGGTCCCATAACGGCTCGGCCACCCACCACACTCCTTCCCACCCTTTAGTCCTTTCTCCCAATTGAAAGATTCTGACCTCATGCCCATCCTTTACCCTTGTTCATGACCCAGCCCTCTTTTGACCTGTTACCTATAAATAAGCATGGGTCAGACTGACCCCAACCTATCTACCTGAAAAATCCCTGGCACGCATTGCATTGGTTAACCCGACCACTAACTACAGCATAGACCACTTTCACTTTACTAGATTTAGGCTCATATTTAAGACGTCCACATTTCCCCATACAGCATAGACCACAATGAGGGATCCTGTCACCTGCTCCATGGTTTGACCTTACTCCTTAATCATATTAATGACCAAAAGACCCACAGGATCCCTATGCGTGCCGCACCTAGATCGGATCCGTATTCACCACAACACACTCTTAGACCAAACATTCGGATCTACCAGCAACATCCTTGACCACATTTTGTGATCAGAAGACCCTAACCCCACGCGCACACCCTGTTCGAAGCGCCATTTATAGTGAAATAACAGTACTACAATGTTACCTAGGCTATACACATAGGTAGATGAAGATCCCATCGATCATGGTGCCTTCGAAAGGATGCATACAGATAAAAGTAACAGTAACAATTCAATTACACTTGTTCACAGATCTAGGTAGGCACTCTGGTTCCCAGCGTTATTCGCGGCTAAGGTACCAAACTGTTGAAACGGTCTCATGACAGTTCGGCCATTTCACCACGCTACTTAACTTTGCTGTTATTACAAATTATGTTTTAACAAGCATCTCAAATGTGGCAAGGGAAGATAACTAATAAGCACTCTGAATGTAAACAATTTAACGTTCTGACTTTTTATTTCGCTCAGGGACCTATATATGCATATTACTTAGTCAATTTGTTGTCAACTCATCAACTTAAATTTTAAGGTAGTTCTTCATATTCATAATACAAATGCGCTTCTTTACTTCGGCGATGTCTTCGCATATCAATTTAAAAAAAACATTAAATATACACCCATTTTAAAGGGGCCTTTTCTGTGTTCACATATTTTGGCATGCATTGAAGTTTGTGATTACATGCTTTGTATTGATAAATGTAAACACTGGATCTAAAAAAAACCCAGTAAAACTAAAAATAGAATAAAATTAAAGAAAAAAAGTAATTTCATTTGGGCTTGAACCACTGACCCCTGGAGTAAAAGTCTATCGCTTATGCTATTCACTTGGGGACTTTTCTAACGCATCACTTTTTAAACTTGAAAATCTCAGTTATGAGTAAAGATATTGATTTAAAATTTTACATACGATCATTTGACTACATTCTTTGCAAGCTTACGATAAAATCATTCATCCGTGACGATTGGGCGACTTGGTTGGGTAGGTGTGGTTCCATATTTTTGCACATAGAAATGTTAAAACGCGATTTAATTATAGTTTTATTTCAATTTTATTATTTAAGGTGGGTTCTTATACAAGGAAAACATAAAATAAATTTACAAAACAATTGTAGCTCGTATGAATATTTAGGAGCGCAATCGCGCACTTTGCACTTTACAGGCTACCTTTTGGACTTGCTAAAGCGTCCGATCGTCACGGATGAATGACTGTAAAGTTAGCTTGCACATATTGTAGTCAAATGATCACATGTGCAATTTTAAATAAAAAATATTTACTCATTCCTGAGATATGTCAGTTTTAAAAGTGTTGCGTTAGAAAAATCAAGTGTAGTAAAAGGCGAAATACATGTTATTCCAATTTAATTTCAATTTCATAATTCTATGTAAGTGTTTACACAAGAAAAACATAACATTAATTAAAGAAAAACAATATGGCTTGCATAAATATTCGAGCGAAATGGCTCAATCGGCATGTTGCAAGCCGGTCAGTTATTTAGACGTGTAAGTTTATGCGTTTTACTTTTCACATTGTTATTATTTAATGTTGTACGAGTTTGCGAATTTGACTTTTGAAGTGACGTTTTTAATTTGTTAAGTTTTATATTTTGATGTTTTTCAATTTCAATAAAATCTTCAGGAATTATCAGATATGTGTTGAATTATTCTTGATCCAAATTTCAACACAAGCAGTTCAAAAATAAGAGACCTATATTGATATGATTAAGTGATGCGTTAGAAAAGTCTCCAAGTGTATATAAGCAATCCTCGTAGCATAAAAAATATAAGGACAACAACAGAACTCCAATTTATTCAAGCGTTTTGCATTGCAACACTTTATAATTTTCAGGTTTTTAAATTGTCAAAAAATCCATATAACTGCATATTTGAGAGCATGGTTAATCTTACGTATTACTGTTTCCTCACAAATATCATAACTGCAACGAACATTACGAATCTGAAACAGTTTTTTTTTAATTTTGTCAATTTACCAAAACGTGAAAAGACCCCTTTAACAGGTTCTTACCATCCCGGCTTTGTCTAAATAATTGTAAAAGTAATTAGGTCAAGGACCTTAGGAAATTTATGAGTTGTTGGTCCATTTTAGTACAAATACATGTAGTACAAAGCTGATTGGCAGAAAAAGGTGATAATAATAAATTCAAAATCAAAATCAAAGCAGTAAAGAAACTTAAGCAATCAGATTTTTTATACTAGAACTGACTAGAGCTGTTTGATGAAGATGTTAATTTGCTTGGATTTTCTCTTGAAACCCATCATATCCATCTGTTATTTTCTGTTTGAAGATCCCCAGGTATTGCAACCATGGGTAGAAAAGATGCAAATAACACGCACTCAGCACCTGTGGATACATATAGGAAACAAATAGGTGAGCAGGACTCCAGATCAGGCCTAACAATGATGGGTACCATACATGTAACTCTTGAGCTCATTGATAAAAGGGATTCCCCCCCCCCACACACACACACACTCAACCCAACTGTCAGCTTTGCAGGATAATGAAGAATAGTAAAGTGTTTTTAAAAGCTTCAAATAAAGGGTAGTGAATAAGCATGACCGTAAGATCGAAGACATATAAATATTTTAAAGTAGTATCAGTGTTTTATATTATGCAGAAAGATTTCTGAAAAATAGTTTGTATTGTTGTTTTTCAACACTTACCAGAATCCCCATATTATGTTCTGAATATGTTCATGAGAAAATTAGTACCCCCTTAAAGTTAAAACTATTTATTTTAGCTTGATCGCATTGAAAAACCTAAGGCTTATTTGAAACGCTCTTGAGTCAATTTCCTGGGACTAGAACCGGTACTTTATGTCCTTTGGGGAGATCTAAAGAACGCTTCCACTGTATGGACTGAACCCATGACCTCCCGATGGCTAGGCAGACACCATATCCACCATGGCTAAGTACCCCTTAGGCCCACCTACACTATCGTGAAGGCGCATGCAAAATTATAATGATTATTTACACATATGAACCATTTAGCTACTGTTGAGAATTAAAAGTGTCACAAGCAGAAAACTCCTCTGACATTAGCCATATATGAAATTAAAACAGTTGTGTGCCGTCATGCTCACTGTCAGAAATGTAACAAGTTCACAGATAACTAACATGCTTGCCTGATAAATTTACTAGATGTCTGAACAGATTTCAACCCAATGTAACAGTGTGTCTGGCAAGCTCTGTTTAAATTTTGGTGGAGTCTTCAACAAGAAGTGAATGATATGGATATATATATTAAAAAATTCCATTTGTTGCTTTTAAGCTTACACAATGCCCTTTTACAATTTTTGTTGAAATATAGACTGTTCAAAAGTTTGCAGGTTATCGTGTTGAGTTATTTTTATGCCCCCAGTAGGGTGGCATATAGCATTTGAACTGTCTGTCCGTCCGTCCATCCATCAGTCTGTCCGAAAACTTTAACATTGGCCATAACTTTTGCAATATTGAAGATATCAACTTGATATTTGGCATGTATGTGTATCCCATGGAGCTGCACATTTTGAGTGGTGAAAGGTCAAGGTCATCCTGCAATGTCACAAGTCAAAAAATGCAATCCAAGGGAAGTAATAAGCTTTAAAAAGGAGATATTTTCTTAACCTGCCAAATGATATATTGAAATTTTATGTCAAAGGTGCGCAGTAGGGGCATTGTGTTTCTGACAAACACATCTCTTGTTTAATATACTTTTATTGCAGTTTCAAACTGTAACATTAATGATTTTTAAGTAGCTGGTGTACTTTTAATAATTTTTCCATTTTTGAAGAACATCTCTTGTTTAATATACTGTTATTGCAGTTTCAAACTGTAACATTAATGATGTTTAAGTAGCTGGTGTACTTTTAATAATTTTTCCATTTTTGAAGAACTATACAGTAACAAGCTTCTCTTAATATGTTAATGTTCATTATATTTCAGGAAAACATGATTATAATAAGGAGAAGAGAAAACTTAAAGCTGCAAAAGCTGCTGCTGATCTTAAGAAATCCTCATCACCTGTTAAGGTATCGATATTTTAATAAATAATTAATAATTACAGGTGTATGCTTAATTATTGTTATTCTTCTTGTTGTTGTTTCAATCTGTGTGTATCTAAATGAGAACATTTATCCGTAAACATGTGTCATTGTGAGCTATGATAGGCATGATTTACATGCATCTGATGAAGAACCAATATGGATGTAAAGTTATAGTTCCATGTCAAACAAGAACTAGTAATCCTGGTTGCATTAATCCAACTCCCAGCTACATGTATTGACCCTCTGGGTTTCAGCTGAAAAAGCATTGTTATACAATTTGCAGATATCATATTAAAATACATTTACTTATACACATAAATTGTAAAAAAAAATCATATTCATTCAGCTGGCAACATAGAAAATTATTTTCACTTTTATATAATTTATTATGTCATATTGTAATAATATCATAAACATCATGCAATGATGTTCCAGACGAACAACCAATGCGGTTTGTGTGTTTGAAGTGCTGGTATCCAGTGGGAAAATAACAATTTCCCTACAACATTCACTTCTAAAAAAGCATTCCTTACCATTTATTCACAATTAGAACTTTGTTAAATAAAAAAGCAGGTTTTAGTAATATATGTTCATTAGATGGTAATTATTTCTAGGCATCATGTACTGCATGTCCTTTCAGTATAATCCCAGATTAGCCTGTGCAGTTTCACAGGCTAATAAGGGATGCCACTTGCCGCCTAAACTAAATTTTTGATAGGAGAGTCTTATTTAATCAAAAATTCCATAAAAGTGGAAAGTGTCATCGCTGATTAGTGTGTGCAGACTACAGAAGCATTTCTGCTATGACTCTTTACGTTCATGTACATGCCTTTAACCCTTTAAGCGCTGGAACCGAATTTTAAAGGCCTTTGCAAACAGTTTGGATCAAGATGAGACGCCACAGAACGTGGCGACTCATCAGGATCCAAACTGTTTGTTATTGTGATAGTATTCTTTGAAAAATCGAAGAAAATGTTAATTTTAGACATTCAGCAGACGACATTTTAGCAGAAGACAAATTACCCAGCATGCAAACGGTTAACCCAGTTTTTCCAGAACGGGCCCCAATCGGTCAATGTAAGGTTTTGTTCACTTCTTTATTTCCAGGACACAGTGATGGTTCTTATCACAGGTCTACTGTTAATAGGTGGTTTATATGTGGGACTGTATTGGTATTTAAACAAAGAGCTGCCAAGATGAGAGAATGAAGATGCCTAAGTGTTCTAGCTTACATATCATTTAATTGTGCGCAATTTTTTGTTGTCGGCTCAGGTACTACCTGAAAGTAACCTGATTATTCTTATGTATACAATATACCCAGGGAAAGATCAATTTAAACGCACCCGGCCACTTATAATTATATTTTCCGTACCCCAGATACTTAGTATTACACCTGGGGAACTTTATGGTAGAAAATTAATTAACTTTGAGATTCAAACATTTTGTTCCATTTTATGATAGGCAATGAAGATCAAGTGGCTGAGTATTTACTCAATAAATAGTGTCAATATGTTGCATCTTTTTATATACTAAGTGTTGCACATAAAGGTGAATACATGTATTAATTTAAACAATCTTTGAATATTGTGATGATTAGTTGTTAATCTCTGAACATATATTCGATAAGTTTTGTTACTTTTATGTTTTATGTATGTTACACAATAATACCATTCTGTATTTTTGTTTTGTTTTAGGTTTGTTAACATCGTTGTTGAATATATATTCACACATTGCATACTTGCCTTTTATTTATTTGAATATTATTTACTTATTGTATGTGTAACCCAAAGAATTTTCATCTTTATGTTATATTTATATGTCTAAAATGCTTGTGACATACATTTTAATTAATACATGTGTCTCAATCATAAGATTTAAATTTCAGTTTGTTTTTGTTTTTTTATTTCATTTCATCAGTAAATCTCAAATGTAAAAAAGACGGATTTGAGTGGAATAAAACAAAAAAAGAAATATATGCAATTTACCATAATTGAACTTGCATAATATAAATACATTGTTTCAAGATTTTGTTTGAAATATCCTTTTCACCTAATTTGCATTATGTGACAACTTCTTATAATGATACGAACTTGTTCTTTATGGGAAAATACCCATTTTTTGCAAAGTAACAATTTAAAAAATTCAAAATAAAATAAACATTTGATTCAAACAAGGGAAGTAACTATCATGAAAACATATACATTACAGTTTGTACAACTTGCCATTGGTCGTTTGGAAAATTTCATTTTGAATTTAATTGTGCTTCACTGCTTGTAACAATAATTGCATTTGTTACATTTATTGAACTTGAAAAATTATTGTATTTGATACAGGTATTGTTCTTGTAACAATTATTTTTATTATAACTGTTATGCTACATGTATTACATGTTATGTACTTCATGCATGTATTGTACATGTAGCCTTTTTATCCCCCGCCATCGGCGGAGGGATATTGTTTTGGCGTTGTCCGTCCGTCCGTCTTTCCGGCAGGCCGGAGCCATATCTTGGAAGTGCTTTGACGAATTTCATTGAAATTTGGTATGAGTATATATAGGGATACTAGGATGATGCACGCCAAATGGCATTGTACACCATCTGTATCTTGAAAAGATGCTTTTTTGAGTGTCAAATATAACACTTTTGTGTCCAGAAGCATATTGGCTGGGGATATCAATTCAACGAATTTACTTGTTGGTCTTTTATTTACTTGTAAAATTTAGTCTACTTGTAACATGTATTAAACTTGTTACATACAATAAGTGTGCCGGTACATGATGGTGATTATTATACACTCTTATGATACACGTGACTGCTGAGGATGTGTATGAATACTTTATATACAATTATTTTAGGACGTTTATGAATAACTTATACATAGAGGGTAATCACGTAATAGACAAGCTGGCGACGCCCATGCCGGGACAATTATTTTTCGCCATTTTATACCCTTCATTACTCTTGTTTAATTTTAAAATGAGGCTCACTTTCCAGCCATACCAGTAAACATGTGATTAGCGGTTATTTCGTATTAAAATTCGCTTTATATCTCGACTTTACTTCCCGCAAATTTTCTCAGTGGAGCTTTAATGAGGTCATCCCGCTCAGAAATTTCGCAGCGAGTAAAGTCGTGAAAAAGAGCGAATAACAACACGAAATAAACGCTTTTAACTTTCTTGCTGATATGGCTAGAAAGTGAGCGGCAGTTAAACAATAAATACAAGTAATAACGGGTATAAAACGGCTGAAAATACCTGCCTTGGCATGAACGTCGCCATCTTGAATATCACGTGATTACACCCTCTGTTATATACAATTCTCTGAGGACGTTGTTTAATACCTTTTATACAATTCTCTGAGGGATTTCCACATTCCAGGTGGATATTGGTGTATCGAGTTGATATAGCCCTTAATTTAAGTGATTTTAATTATATTTCTATATACTGAATTAAACACGGTTTATCCTGCTGACCGTGCTTAAGTTTTCATCTGGACTTTTTGTGATTAAAAAATTGACACTTGCCGTTATCTTGTTCACGGCATTTTGTCATTTCTTTGCTTTTCAATACTATACATAAATTGACATGTAATTGAGAAATTGGTGTTCAGTTATTTGTATTAAAACGTAGCGTTTCAAGTAAATATATTGTTTAACCAATGAAATGTGCTATAAATTATCTTAAAATGTTGATATAAATTTAAAAAGGAAATGCGATCAGAGATACCAAATTATCATGCTGTGTGTTTCGAACTGGGTTTTTGTAATCACGTGTGTTTACGCTCACATAAATATAACTGGTAATTGCCCAACCTGCGATGTAAATTATATCTCGCTGTTCAACTACGTAAGATTAGCTTCACTTAATTGTTCGCCGTTGTTATTTTTCCCCAGTATTTTCTTATTTCTTATATCATTCAATCAAGATTTGGTAATAGATCTACGTGCACAGTCAATATGTGTTTGATTTGCCGAATCTTTTCTTTTGTAATATTGGATCGTTTGACATATCGGAAGCACTAATTCTACACTAATTTGTGATTAACAACTGCATCATTTAAGAGATATTGGTGTTGTACGAAAATCATCGACTTCATAAAGCATTTATTAACCGCATTAGTATCATGCGCGAGACAATATTATTCAACACTTACTTCCAAATTGATGCGCCAGATATCACGCGCTCGGCACGCGCCTACCAGACGACCCTTCTGGGAAATCCAAACGCGTCATCTGCACGCGCGTTATTTACTGCCTAACTTTGGTAGGCAAAACATGGTTTCAAAATGTCGCTGCAAAATATACACTACTTGGCAAGAATAGTGCATTAGATTTAGTTCTACACGTGTAACAGTGAAGTCAACACATGTTTGGCGGGTTTGCGTAAATATATTCGTCCTAGTGAGTCAAGTTGATTATTTGTTGTGAAGCTATTGAGAATATACACGTCTATGCAATATTGAATTTTCAAAGTTCATAAGAACGTCCGTATATGTGCGTGACAACGAACAACGACGTTGAGTGTCGAACGCGAGGGATGTGTGTTAAGTGTCGTCCAGATCTGGGACGACACTCCGCAATAACTGGACTTTTGTTAAGAAGAGATTTCCTGTAAAAGAAAAAATCCATATAAGCGGAAAATGTCGTCCCACATAAGCATGTGCGGACCGCCCAGGCTAATCTGGGATGACACTGTACGCACCTGCACTAAGCCCAATTTTCTTAGAACGAGTCCTATATCAACATCTTTAATCCAACCAGATTCCCCGGGTGCTATGGATGGAGGCAATCGGTGCCATTCCAAGCAATTAGCTGTCTTATATGCATCAGGGCATATGCTAACTTTCCGTTTGTGATAACCGAAAAGAACCGAAATAAGTAAAGTACAGATGTATGTCACGGGACTAACACCATGTAAGCTCAAGTTGTTGCTTATACCTTCTGATTTTTACCTGTACTCGAGTACCGTGTGTCCGCTTTTGCAAGATAAATGTCTAAACAACGGTGTTTTATCTTTTTAATTTTATTGAAGAAAGATTGTTCGTTTGGTCTCTTAAATGTGTCCCCTGAACTCATGAAATCATTTATGTGGCAACAAAGAACAACTTGCAAATCAAAATATATGCTTCGCCGTGATTCAAGCGTTATGTGATATATTTTTCTTTCAAACTTACTGCATCCAATTAAGTGGATATTCTTAAACAATTCCAACATGTAACTGATACCCAGAGCAAAATAAGTATAAGTGTATACATTTATTTAAAAAACATTTAACATTTTATTTAATTATTTATAAATTCACTTAACAACGCAAGCTTTTTAAAAAGAAGAACACCCCTATTTCACAAATTCCTCATTCAATATTCGAATTGCACCCTCGTCTAAAGTACGGATACTCTGCGACAGTTGGCGGGCCGTTGTTTACGAGCACGAGGTGGATATCGGACCTGTTTCCTTGACGAGTTTCTGCGCGATCCCATGGGAAGGCTCAACACGTTGGCGGTGATCGGCGAAGATTAAATAGCCGGCAATATCGCAAATATTGCCCGACACTAATTGAAACTTATGTTTACAACTTTGGGTACATTGTCAAACATTTGCGCAGACGGCCTATGGTGTGTCAAAACTGCCATTTGAATTGTTCTGAAATCCGAAAGAACTTGTTTGATTATAACACCAGTACAAGCTCGGGCTACATCGCATGCATGTCTAGACAATACATTAGAACGTATCTTACGCAAGTTCACGAAATTAATATAAGAAAATAGAAGAATAAACTGGAATAAAAAAGGCCATGAACATGTTTATCAATCACACTTACGTTTACTTTATGCATATATTTGGTATTCCAAAAAGAGCAGACTAGGTCTAGAGCATCAGTCAACTTGGATTGCACGTAGGTGTTCAAATAAGGATGAATATACCACATTAAAATACTGAAAGAAGAGTTATTATTTCGAAGTTGGCATGACCTTTCCGCTGCTAAAGCTGCAATACACGAGCACTAACGGTACCTATAACCTTAATAAAAAGAAAGTTTAATCAAACAGGTACAGTTTTCATCCAACTAATAAAACTTGTTCGAATTGTGATTATTTGCGCTTTAGTGTTCACTAAGTGGCACTGCATGCTTATTTGTGCTTTACGGAACTTTTTCTCTATGCTAACTGATGTTGCGAACGTATTTGTACTCTTTAGTAATTGTTTTACAAGCTGATGGTGTGGGCTTGCTTAAATTGTACTTTCTAACAATTGTTTTCTGGGCTTTGTGGTGTTGAAGGTTTACATGTGGTCTACAGAGCGCTCTTAAGCGTTAAATGTGTTGCGGACTTACCTGTGTTATGCGGTAATGCTTCTCTAACCTAACTTGTAATGCAAGGTTTACTTGTGCACTAAATCAACTGTTCTCTAAGCTGACTGACGTCGAAGGATTACTTGTGCTCAACATCATTGTTTCTGTAAGCTAACTGATGTTGCAGACGTACTTATGTTATGTAGACACGGATCTCTAAGCTAGCTTATGTTGCAGGTTTGGTTGTGCTAAAAAGGAATGGATCTCTAATCAAACTGATGTTTCATGATTAATTGTTCTCCCCATCAATGGTCGGCTACGGTTATTTGTATAGGATGATTACGTGTAATCTATACTAGTGTGTGTGTTTGTGCTCTTCAAAGCATGTAAGCTAGCTGTTGCTGCAGGTCTGCTCGTGCGCTACAGTATTATAGTTTTCTAAATACCTGATGTTGAAGACTTTCTTTTGCTCTACGACAATAAAGTATGCTAACTTGTGTTGAGTGGTTAGACTTATTTCTGCACAACTGAAATGTTGATCTAAGCTAACTGATGTTACATACTTCGGTGTGTTCTACAGAAGTGGTTTTACAGGCTAACTGATGTGACATACTTAGGTGTGTTCCACAGAAGTGGCCCTACAAGCTTACTGTTGTTACATACTTAGGTGTGTTCTACAGAAGAGGTCCTACAAGCTAACTGTTGTTACATACTTAGGTGTGTTCTACAGAAGTGGTCCTACAAGCTAACGGTTGTTACATACTTAGGTATGTTCTACATAAGTGGTTCTACCAGCTTACTGTTGTTACATACTTAGGTGTGTTCCACAAAAGTGGTTCTACAAACTAACGGTTGTTACATACTTAGGTGTGTTCTACAGAAGTGGTCCTAAAAGCTAACTGATGTGACATACTTAGGTGTGTTCCACAGAAGTGGTTCTACAAGCTAACTGTTGTTACATACTTAGGTGTGTTCCACAGAAGTGGTCCTACAAGCTAACTGTTGTTACATTCTTATGTGTGTTCTACAGAAGTGGTCCAACAAGCTAACCGATGTGACATCCTTAGGTGTGTTCCACAGAAGTGGTCCTACAAGCTTACTGTTGTTACATACTTAGGTGTGTTCTACAGACGTGGTTCTACAAGCTAACTGTTGTTACATACTTAGGTGTGTTCTACAGAAGTGGTTCTACAAGCTTACTGTTGTTACCTACTTAGGTGCGTTCTACAGAAGTGGTTCTACAAGCTTACTGTTGTTACATACTTAGGTGTGTTCTACAGAAGTGGTTCTTCAAGCTAACTGTTGTTACATACTTATGTGTGTTCTACAGAAGTGGTTCTACAGGCTTACTGATGTGACATACTTAGGTGTGTTCCACAGAAGTGGCCCTACAAGCTTACTGTTGTTACATACTTAGGTGTGTTCTACAGAAGAGGTCCTACAAGCTAACTGTTGTTACATACTTAGGTGTGTTCTACAGAAGTGGTCCTACAAGCTAACGGTTGTTACATACTTAGGTATGTTCTACATAAGTGGTTCTACCAGCTTACTGTTGTTACATACTTAGGTGTGTTCCACAAAAGTGGTTCTACAAACTAACGGTTGTTACATGCTTAGGTGTGTTCTACAGAAGTGGTCCTAAAAGCTAACTGATGTGACATACTTAGGTGTGTTCCACAGAAGTGGTTCTACAAGCTAACTGTTGTTACATACTTAGGTGTGTTCCACAGAAGTGGTCCTACAAGCTAACTGTTGTTACATTCTTATGTGTGTTCTACAGAAGTGGTCCAACAAGCTAACCGATGTGACATCCTTAGGTGTGTTCCACAGAAGTGGTCCTACAAGCTTACTGTTGTTACATACTTAGGTGTGTTCTACAGAAGTGGTTCTCCAAGCTTACTGTTGTTACCTACTTAGGTGCGTTCTACAGAAGTGGTTCTACAAGCTTACTGTTGTTACATACTTAGGTGTGTTCTACAGAAGTGGTTCTTCAAGCTAACTGTTGTTACATACTTATGTGTGTTCTACAGAAGTGGTTCTACAGGCTTACTGATGTGACATAGTTAGGTGTGTTATACAGAAGCGGTTCTACAAGCTTACTGTTATTACATACTTAGGTGTGTTCTACAGAAGTGTTCCTACAAGCTAACTGTTGTTACATAATTAAGTGTGTTCTACAGAAGTGGTCCTACAAGCTAACTGTTGTTACATACTGAGTTGTGTTCTACAGAAGTGGTTCTACAAGCTTTCTGTTGTTACATACTTAGGTGTGTTCTACAGAAGTGGTCCTACAAGCTTAACTGTTGTTACATACTTAGGTGTGTTCTACAGAAGTGGTTCTACAGGCTAACTGATGGGTTTTATTTCAGAATACATTAGGCTTTAAGCCCATGAGTACACAAACATATAATACACAATGTAGTAAACCGTGGTCAATGACATACAGGTATATATATATATATATATAATATATATATATATATATATATATATATATATATATATATATATATATATATATATATATATATATATATTTATATATATATATACTATTTTAGGCAATATAAGTTAACAATTTGTAACGAAAGAATTGGCAATGTGAAAACATATAATTTTTATTGATTGACAACACATAGACAGTAATATGTGGAGAGAGGCTATTGATATAATAATTCAGTTCTCAATTTAGCTGCGTTAAAAATAAATGTTGCAAGATTTTTAATTGTTTTAGCGTTGTCAGTTTGTAAAAGTTCGATAAATTTTATCATATTTGTGCGATTCCAATAATATCTACGTATATATTGTTTTCTAAGACTATTAAAAACTGGACATTCGAGTAAGAAATGGAACTCATCTTCGAGAACGTTACAGTGTTTACATTTTCTGTTTTCATACGGTGTCTTTTCAGGCTTGTGCCATCGCCCTGCTTCGACTTCAAGTCTGTGAGCAGATACTCGTAAACGCGTAAATTCGAATCTTAATTTAGAAATATTTACAACATTGAGATAAGGCTGAAATCTAAAATTCCGTAAATGCAATAATTTTTACCCCTTGTCGTTTGTTGTAACTCGGTTATCCAATTCTGAACGTATATATCAGATATGCGTTGTTTAACAATGGATATAATACAATTAACGTCTCCAACTCCCTGAAAAAACCATGCATCACCAAAACCTAGTGTATTTAATAGATGTTTAACAGATTTTACCCAAGAATTGTTTTCGGGATACATAACGAGATCATGTACTAGCATATTATAAACAATTTTAATATATTTAACATCATCAGATTGTAATTGTGATGTGACATAGTAAGGTGTGATATACAGAAGTGGTCCTACAAGCTTACTGTTGTTACATACTTAGGTGTGTTCTACAGAAGTGGTTCTACAGGCTTACTGGTGTGACATAGTTAGGTGTGTTATACAGAAGTGGTTCTACGAGTTAAAAGTTGTTGTAGGCTTGTATATGCTCTGGTACAAATCTTGTCTTAGCTGACTGCTGTTGCAATCTTAAAAGCTTGTACTGTACAGCGATGATTATGTGAGTTAACCAATCGTTGCAGTTTTGCGTGTGCTCAAACCTTATAAGACTTCTTTTATTACTGGTGCCCAGGTATTCATTTGATCAAGTAAATTAAAAATGTGATCAAGTGAGGACGCAGCATTTCTAAACTTAATCATTATAGCCGAAATATCCTTAGACGCTTCGGAGCCATATACCGTAGAGCAGACCAGAACACCATACTCACGAGGCGTTCACATCTCAATAATGCACCGTATCAACGTATTGCCCGGACATCTCAGGCGGGGAAATCATCAGATAGTGCCCATGTTATTGTGATTTATATCGGCGGAGCTATTCCCTTGTTTGTTGTATTTAGGCATGGCGACAGAATGGACAGATGGACGGAGCAGGACTTTTAACGACGAGGAACCCGTCACACTCTTTTAGGTGCGGTGTAAAATGCTCGTAAATTGTAATAGCTTGATATTCAATTGACGTATAATTGTGTATTCGTATAGCTGTGGTTAACATAAAATAAACAAAAACACCGACCCAGCTTGAAAAATTGATTTTAATGATCACAGTCCCGGGTTTATTGTCGCGGATAGCTGGCGGAAAAGTGACTTTAGACACCCTGCCTCGGACATTGTTGCTCTATCGTTTGTAGCATTAAATTTTGAACATGTGTATGAGTATAGGTCTCTTAATAATTGGTTGTGTTTGTTTTAAACAATCATCATATTTGTTGTTTTTTTAATCTGTTTCTCTGAAATGACATCAAACATTTATCTGCATCCAACAGTTTTGTCTCGTAAACGTCATTGTTTTCCATAATAATTTCTACCGATAATCAAATTGTGAAAAAAAAAACATTACCACTAGTCGTAAAACTTACAGATTACGACAGCAAACTGCTTTTAGACCTTGTAATAGTCGCACTTATGTATTTTCTTCATGATTAAAATAGTTCTCACGACAAAACAACGAATATTAAAAATGTATTTAAATGTACGGCATGCGCGTTACAGTAGAGCAAGCCCCAAGTTTGATATAAAGTTGCTCACTACGACTATGCCAAACTTGTTTTTGATGGTTCACAACGACTCTTATGCTTTTGAAGGGTTTCATTCGAAACACTAAGTGGTTTGAATTAACATTTTAATGTGTTGTTTTGTTGTTGTTGTTGTTGTTGATTTTTCAAACCATGATGCAAGCACGTTATGAGCGATAAACGAGAACGCGTCTTACGAGATGTAATGTGAAGTAAAAACTAAGAACACGTGTACGAAAAAATGCGTCTATATTCACACATTCATTTGCCCACTCACACAGCATATAATACAATATTTTCATCTGGTACACGTAAACGGTAATATAAAAAGAAATAAAAAAAATACAGATGTTGTCTACACAAAGTAGAAGAATAAAACCAATGGATTGCACATAGTAACGTGAACACGTAACTAAACAGATTGCACTTAGTTTTAAATAAAATAATTATTATCATCATTCATTTATACATGTTGTGATCAACATCAGAAGCAAATATAACGTAAAACATAAATAATGCAATTTTTCAGAAATGTTCCTTTTTAATATTTTATAATTCTATTGCACACAAATTAAAATGTAATATGGTAAATAATAAAAACACAGTAGAAAACAATATTTCGTAAGTTCATCTTACACATGAATAGTCAACACTGTTAATGTAAGAGTAATCTACACACTTGTGTTAAATTAATAAAATCGTTGTTGAATGTAAATGTACATGTATATACAATCTAAGTTTATAATTAACAAATTTATTTTTAAATTTTGATTGCACTGGGTAAGGGTAAATAAAAAAATATAGTACAAACGCATGTATCTGGTACCACAACTTTCCGATAATTGAGCGTATTTCAAAACCCTTTAATGCACGTGGGTGTAGACCTACACCAGCGTTCCTACGCTATTGTACTTGTGGACAGTGCATGTTCAAATAACAATTTGATTGTTCAGTTTACCAATCAAAACGTACTCCAATACTTTAGACAAATGTATCTCATAATTGTAGATTTAAGGGGAAACAACACAGAAATTATACTAATATGTTGTAAGCATTTCAATGGTATACATAGAGTTAAAGATTTAACCCGCAACACTACACAATTGTATTTATTCAAGGGACACATGCATTATTTATAGTTTACAACTTAATCGTAGCTATGTATTAATTAACCCATTTAAGCCTAGCGTCTAGAATAAAGGCTTTTGCAAACAGCGTAGACCCAGATGAGATCCCGCATGATGCGGCGTCTCATATGGGTCTGCGCTGTTTGCTTAAAGGTATTTATGTAAAATATTCTTAATATAGAAATAAATATACAAGACATCCCTAATTTTGGAGATAAATTTATCCAATATAGAAGGATGTAAGAGTCCACTAGGCATAAATGGGTTAAGGACAATACTACGTTTTTAAGCAGCGTTGTTGCCTTTAAAAAGTATATTTTTGCAACATTGTGGCTGCTAATAGCACAGAGAGATAAACATGGGGTAAAGGGCACTTGTTTGACAACACTTAGACAAAAACTATAGGCACATGGGTTAACGTCATAAAATCAAACGTTGTGCATAATTTGAGCTTGTTCTGAGAAAACTGGGCATAATGCATGTGCGTAAAGTGTCGTCCCAGATTAGCCTGTGCAATACGCAAACATACTTTTAAAGTTTACTGTATCATGCTTACCGATTTTGTCAAATCAGAATATTGCGATATTTTGTTTGTACTTAAAGTTACCCCCGTTCACACATAGACGCCGCTTCTACTACGATCAAAGCGTGACCATAAACGTGGCCGATCGTGACAAATCGCATGAGACACGTAGTGGAGTCTTAGCGCAGTATGATCGCTCTCGCCACGCATATTTTGAACATGCTCAAAACAAACGTAGCGGGATCGTGGCCAACAATATTCGATGAATATAAATAAATAAATAAATATATATATATATATATATATATATATATATATATAAATATATATATATATAAATAAATATATATATATATATATATATATATATATATATATATATATATATATATATATATATATATATATATATATATATATATATATATATATATATATATATATATAGGGGCATCGCAGTACGGTCGAAATAAAGACCATATTTTGCTAAATTGCTCGATTTAGACTCAGTTCAGCATCGATCCGCCCCGGTCAAACCCTTTTTTATATCGTGGCTTGATCGGGATGATCGTCGTAAAGTCGCAGCTCTGTGTGAACGGGGGGCACAAGCATTTATATTCAGTTTTAAAGGTAATTGAGTGCAATCGGATAATATAATCACCTTCGTATAATATATGGCAAATATATACATTTCGCTCAACACTAAACACAAACATCAGAAAAAGACGTACTGCCCTTTCCGAAGCAACTGAATAGGTTACTTGTCTGCCAGCGGACATTTGGGTTGCTCGTATAACACCACGGGTATCCCGATCGACTAGGGTCCCTCAACCTTAAACACCTCAAATTTCCCAAGGTTGAAAAGTTATCGAGCGGTAACTTTAACAAGCGTTTATACCATCGGATCCTGGTGTAATAAATATCGATTGTTAATGGCTTTAAACCGAGTTATGTTTGTGTAACGGTTCGCTGAATGTATAGCAATTATCCCGATGAAAAACGTATGCTTCATTTGTTACCGGATTTAAACGCAAACAGGTTTTAAATTTTGATTCGAGTGTCATAGATGCCCACAAAGTTAGGGTCATTAATTTGGGATTAAATATGGATGTCCAACTAACAATAATACCCACAATATCTAGTCTGCATATATTAGGTCTTTTCGTAATTAAGAAGTTGTCTCCCATTCGGGAAGGTATCACGAGTATCTCGTGTAAAACGCGGTCCGTCTAACATGCGAATATGACTCATATCCGCGGATCGACCGAAAAGTGCGGATATGGACGAATACAGGCAATATCGACACTTTGTCTGCAATGTGTAATAAAAAAACACAATATGGGTTAAATATGTTAGTATTGTTTCAAATTATAACAATTTAATAGACATTATCATTTTTCCAACTCTTAATTCATATCCGCGAACATGACGAAGTGCCAGATGATTGTTTTAGGGCTACACACCACAAACAATATAACCATGCCGACACCACATATGTTTTGTTGTATAAGTTTACATAATGTTTATATAATATACTGAATGTATTATTATTCTTGATGTCGTCTCAAAACTTTAGTATTTAGATGTACAATATGCTTTAGAAAATATTAAAATATTTTTGGGCCGATTATCGCCAGACCACAAGTAATTAATGATGTAACTTTTCCCTGGTTATATTTTTATTTGATATAAAAATGTTTATATACTGAATGTTATGAATGCAGTAAATATTGTCTGAAATGTCACTGTTTCAAGTGTCATTTTTCATTTGAAAATAAATGATGATTTTAAATGCGCGAGGCATGATAAAATCGACGAATGTGGTTTATCCAATAAAGGATCTATATCTGTAGTGCTATAATAACTGTATGCAAGGTAAAAATATCTTATATTTGATTGTTACTATTTATTATATGCTTTCCGGTGGTTTATTGAGAAATATAAGTGAATGGAAACTGATAATTTCAATGTTTCAAACAGTGAAAATAAACAGTGAAAAATATCGATAATTTTCACTTTTACTGTGAAATGACGACATTTTTTTGACGAAATGACGTCATTATCCTACCGAAAATCTTTAGTTAAACTCTTATACAATATGTCCCGATTTTCGTAATTCCGTCTTGACAGAGTTGTCGTTCGTGCGGGTAGGTATAACTACTTCCGGTGTTAAGGAAAACAATGGGGAAATACTACTGGTCAATCGTCAAATGCCTTAATTGTAGCGGTATAATAGGTACATTTCCAACAAAAGTAACATTACATAAATTGCCTAAAGACTCATTACAAGAAAAGCTTGGATGAAGGCAATTAGCCGGAAAACTTGGTTTCCAACGCGTATACTCAAGTCTGTTCCGACCACTTTCGAGACGGAATCGGTCCAAACTCTGTTGACCGAAACAAAATTTCTACTGAAAATTTTTCTCAGCGCGAAAGAGTAAAAAAACATGAAAGAAAGCAGTGTATATTAAGACAGCCACTTCCGGAAAATATCTCTGTCACCTCTGCCCTACATTTCCATTCGTAAGTACCAGACAGGAAGCATGTTTTGTAGTCATAATCAAAATTGTCCACATCATGTTCATATAACCATTATAGTTGCACTGTTATTGAAAAGCAATGCATGCCCCGATAAAATATTATATTTTTCGTTAATATTATGTTTAATAGGTGAATGTAACAGCTGTAATATTAATCTTAAACATATAGGCTTCGTATTTGAACTTTTCGGGATTTGAACTGTTGAAATATTAAGGAAAAATCTTTAAAAAAAAAGCGGGACATGCATTGCTTTTCAATAACAGCGCTAACATAATGGTTATAATCATTCTTGAAACATTTAAATGTAGCACTACGATATCCTTTGTTCATTTGAATAAATACAATAACGTGCATATTTTTGCGTACCAATAAACTATAATATATAGTAACAAACAAATATAAGATATTTTACATTACATATTTTATAAATATTGTGTATTATTCATTGAACATTGAAATGAACATTGCAGAAAAAGTGTCGATATTGCTTGTATTCGTCCATAACCGAACTTTTCGATATGAGTCATATACGCATTTTAGACGGACCGCTTTTTACTCGGGATACTCGTGATACCTTCCCGAATGGGAGACAACTTCTTAATTACGAAAATCTCGAATAGCAGAAAGAGTGTCCATAATAAAGAGAATCCAAAAACTGAAAGTAATTGCGATAACCTTTATTTGTTCTAAGTCTAATGGCATTGGTTTCTTAATAAATGGCTATATGATGTATACACATTTCATTTATTCATTACAAAGCTTGCTGGGAATCATATTTAACATAGTTTTACGTACATTCTACCAAAGTTAGTTCTGTCGATAGGCTTTGCAAACCGATCTCATTAGGGTGCAACAATAACATGGGCGTAGAGAATGGTCGCCTAAAGATAAGAGCAAGAACGTCCTTGTCAAGCAAACAAACTGTCACGGCAATAGCTACACTTCGTCCGCACTGCATTGCCATCATTACAAGATCTGATCCACGTTTGTCAAACACAAACCGAATGTAGAGTCCAATGTAGTATATAAATAGGAACACAATAAGGACGATATAACGGTTAATTGTTCGTCGTAGTTGAGTAACGTTAACGTGGTACTCTGGCATTCTAGAAGACATGGTTCGTTTGTGAGTAGAGATTCGAAATCTCGCATTGACGAGGATGAAAGCCGTGACTAAGAAAGGTATGATTTCATTCCCATAGCAATTGTAAAAGTGTAATGTGTTCGATATATCATTCCAGCAAGAATGTATGTACTCCAATGCGTTATCAGCTTTTAAGCGAAATGCAATGACTAGATATAACAGGCAGCTGACAAACGTCCAAGTCAGAGCTACACAATGCGTTAGAAATCTCACAATTGAGGATAAACACTTCTCCGGTTTGATGGGCATAACTAAATAGAATGCCGCTATGGTTAAAATCCACATTGTTGTGAAGGTTGAACAAAACGACATCAAAAATCGCATTAAAATACATGTGTCCGGCTGTTCATCTCCTGACTTTATATACGTGTAGTTGACGTGAAAAATGATATAAAACACATGCTCCATCGTCGAAGAAAGGAATAACCAAGTTCGCATTACTGCCATGTATCCACCATATTCCAATTTAATCAAGATTCTTGTCAGTAAGATGCACACGATCTGCAGTATCATCGCCGCCACTAGTAGAGATATTCCGACAATCTGTTTGGCATCCGTTTGATACATTGTGGTTTGATTTTCGGCAATCTTTTAAATGTTTTTTTTTATGTTTTAATGTTAGAAACTAATTAATTGTAAATCATTCGCGCCGGCGATAACTATTATTAGTTACGGTCTTCTTTACTGACGTCATTGAAATCTGGATATTCGTTCTGCAATGAAATTAAAACCGAGCACTTGTAAACACATTCAGACACTTAATTTTCAACCGATTAAGCATATTATTTCACTTCTAAGAACAGTAAAACAGTTTACTAAAAATGTATGCAAAAAGACTTGTTTAAAAATAACTTGTACTTTTTGCTTCTTACATAATACACAAACCCACGACTTACCCATTAAACATTCGCTTTATACGGCCTGCTATTAAAAATATGTTTAGCCCTTCATGTCGTTCATTCTGCTCTCCTTATGACCATATCTTCTCCAATATCAGTTAAGTATGTGCTTTTATTTACAAAAAAATGTTCACTTTCCATCATGTAGAAAAAGCATCATGTCAGGCAGTGGATTTCAAAATATTGTTTAGTTTAAAGCTTGTTATGATGCAGATGCATTGTTAATCATTTCTCCATAAAGCCTTTGTCCGAATGCTCAAGTCAGTAATCAATTGAAATAAAGTTCATAGTTTCCCCGTAATGGCTGGTTCTGGTTAATTGATCAAAGGAAACACGATAAACACACACGCATTGGACAAAAGCCATGACCAGGATCGGTATGGTTTTACTGAATGTAAGCTACAGATGTTTTTGATCAATATCACCGTGAAACGTTAATTTATCCGACATCATGTTTACAATCCTCGTTTCATTTATTTGATCGAGTGGTGTCCGATATCAGTATGAAATACAATTGATGGACACAGCTTTGTCTCCATTTACAGGAAACAATCGGTACATTGTTGTTCTATACAATAAGTATATGAATTGAGACAGAGACT
The DNA here is from genome assembly GCF_020536995.1 of Dreissena polymorpha. Lineage (NCBI taxonomy): Eukaryota > Metazoa > Mollusca > Bivalvia > Myida > Dreissenidae > Dreissena > Dreissena polymorpha. The sequence continues at coordinate 1,618,952 of NC_068363.1, read as the reverse complement.
AGACTTGATTGTGTTTGTCTATTATTGGTTTACATTCATAACGTGAATTATTTAAACAATAACATTTAGTGTTTGTGTCATCATTTACCATCATGCAACATGTAACAAATTCAATTTAGGTAAAATCTATGAGAAACAGATGAGCTCAGAAATAAAGTATCGTTATCAATAGAATTTAGTTTGGATTAAAGATCACCTGCAGAAAACATGGTTATTGATCAATGTAGCGCCATTGTACCCATTGCCAAGGATTTGTTTAAACACTGCATCGATGATTCGATTGATTTCAAAGCGATTCAGGAATGTGTCTTCAAATTATAAAAACGCATAAACAGTCTAACCATACATTATTTAATATGTGTATCGAAATATGAATGTATGTGACCAACCGTTCAAAAATCAGATCATTACTTACATTCACATAAAAGTTAATCTTCAAGTCACTTGAGATTTTAACATTGATAGTGTGTTTTATAAAGGTCCTGATGTTAAGACGCAGTATCTGCACCACAGAATTCAGATATTTCCTAAATTTTATTTTAAACATTTGCTTCACACATTTGAGTTTATCAAAAATCGCCAGTACATTTTGTTCATATTTTAATGTATGTGAATATATTTGCTAGAAATACAGTAATACAGGAAAATATAATGATAGAAACTTCAGAACGATTTAGTAAATAGATTGATTCTTCCTTATGCTTATATTGTACTTCAAGTAAGTGCCGTATGGCCCATACAATACAAAACAATACATACAATCCGAGATAAATCATGAATATGAATAAACTTTGGTAACCGCCTTTAAACGATGCTAAAAAATCATTGGTGGTTAAAATATATTGAATGATGCGAACCTCACACTTTGCCCACTTACGCATAAGTTTACATTATACTTATTTTCATCAGATTTTCATTTAAATTTAAAAGCAGTAGATATTTTTTTAATTATTCAATACAAGATTCAATACGCGCCAGAGAAACCGAATAATAACTTACTCAGGCACGATAAAATTAGCTTCATACAAATAACAACTCTAATCCTTCGTTTTGACACTATTTCAGACTGCAGTAAGTAATATTTAGGGATTGGTATTCGCCTCGAAAGTGCGATAGTACAATGGCGACAAAGTGATTGTACGATGGCGACAATGCGATAGTACGATTGCGACAATGCGATATTACGATTGTATTCGTATTTGTTTATTGTACTAATGCGGATTATGTTCGGTAGCTGAAGTATTTCGATACTTTTACTCTTGTTAAAATCGGCACCGAAATTTCGGTCAGATCGCAGCCGACCTAGCATTTCTACGAGTTCGAGAAGTTTTTCTTGTAATTTATGTTGGCATGTAGCCGTTCGTGGTCATGTGTCGTCACGAGGCATCCTTTCCCAACAAAATGGTACATAGTTTACGAAAATCCACCGCCATTTAGGCACTTAATGGCTTAAACATGTAGATGTAGGTGATTGCCCTGTGTTAAGAGATACCTACCTTGTTTATATATACAGTCCAACCTGTCAATAAAGACCACTCAAGGGATTTGATCGTTGTGGTCTTTGTTCACAGGTGGTCTTTATTCGCAGGGTCGATCAAAACTTTGCAAAATATGCTAGTAGTTTTTTAACAGGTACCTTATCTATGTATGTGCTCTATTGTTTGAATGTTTGAAGACTTATGCATGTATAATGAAATAAAGGATTGAAAACACAGTTTTGTTTTACATGTGTATATTTATTACATGTTGTATTTCTATTCCATTATGTTTTTATTATTTATTTAATTTATCATATACATGTACTGTATAAATAACTATTGACATACATGTATACGTACATGTACATGTAATTCTACAAAGTACAAAATACACATAACATAGCAAACATTTATACATGACATATATGAATCATTACTACACAACCAGTAAAGTTGACAATAATGGGCAATAAATGACATCTGATATTTATATAAGACTGAATACATCCGTCAACAAAACACTTATGCGCTAAGTCATTCACTGACGCGAATTCCGACTCACGCTTAGGTCGTTTACTTTCACAGTTTACGTTCTCCTCGAATTCGTCCATAATCTCATGTTTACGCTTTAAAATGCTCTGAATTTGAGTTTTTCCTACACCAAGATCACTAGCCACTCGTCTACAACTGTGTTCTTTATCTAACAAACTAATGACCTTAACGCGTTCTTCCAACGTCAAGAACTTACGCTTGGAAGCCATGATGGTTAACTTGAACTGACAATTAACTTTTCTATAATCTATGAACGTCTTATTACGGAGACATTTAAGAAGAGAATGACTATCAAAATGTTTGTCTTTAATAGGCATCGTAAATGATATGAAACCGTTAATATCCTTAATGAGTTTATGAAAGCCCCAAATTTGTCTTTGATATTTTCGGCAATTAGTACATTAATCGCGAGTCACTTAAATACAAAGGCAACTTTTTACACTTTTGACAAACTGTCAAATGCATAAAAGAAGCAGGCGACTACCAATTAGCAATGAAGTTAAATAAACAAACAACTGCTATCGAGTGCAATAAACTGTCACTTGCCAATATCTCCATAGCGACCGACGAGTCCACTAGTAAGATGTGTATCACGTGACTACGCAGCGTCCTGGCGGTCATTTTGTTTTTTGAAAGTTGCGAAATCGTTGATTTTTATGATTGCAGTGGTCGTTTTAAGATATCAAAATAGAGATTTGGGAATGTAAAAGGGTGGTCGTTGGTCTTTGTTCACAGGTGGGCTTTATTACGCAGGTTCAATATATAGTGAAATCGTTCGGGAGGAAATCGGTGTGGTCGTTATTGACTGTTGGTCGCTATTAACAGGCGGTCGCTCGGGCAGGTTGGACTGTATTATATCAGATTTGTTTCTATTAATTATTGTTATCATGTTACTGCATTATTGTGTATATGTGTATATGTTTGCAATACACAAAGCATAAATAATGATATAAATATACTGATGGAGCTTATAATAATCTGAGAACTATAGCCAGGTCGAATAAGGACTTAAAATACCTTTTTTTGCCCTGATTTCATGAAGACTTGACCATGCATGTCAAACTGTTACCAGGCTTCTGAAATTAGTTTTTATTGAACTATGTAAGGAAATCTAAATCAGGCACTGATTTTCCTTGTTTCAAAACAGTAATAGATCAATTGTGGCCTCTCGGTAATGACCCATTTTTGCTTACTTGTCACACCCTTAAAACTGTCCACACTTCCATAAGAGCAAATCAGAATTTAGGTTATCTTCAATGGTACATTTAAACTTTAGCTCTGTTACAAGAGTGCGGGTTACGTCAAGTCACGTATTTAAATCTAGGCCATGTCAAAATCAAAGACAAATGAAAGATGCGTTCATTAATTATATCAATATTGTTTACTACTGCTGTGAGTTTTTATATAATATAACTGATGACCATCATGAGAGAGAAAATTCACATTATCTTAGTATATCAGGTTTAGCAGCCTTTTAGATAACAAAGTTGGCTAGTTTTCAATGTCGGGGTACATGTAAGTATACTTAAGAGTACCCGGGGTACATGTTAGTAGTACCCGAGCCGACAATGACCAATCGAGCGATAATGGAAGGTGCAACATCTCTCACGCCCCCTAGCGTCGCCTTAAGCAGTATTTAATTCTCAACAGGAAAGTGCTGGGGTCATTGATCCAAAGGGACAAGAAAAAAAACACTTGATTAATGTTCCAAATAAAATCATTTGATTAATGACAACTCTATTATTTGAGCCAGGTCACAGAAAAAAGCGCAGTCAAATCAGTATCCAATTAAACTATTTTTCATTGTAAGAAACACGCTTTTAAGCAAACAGCTTTCAAGCGACCGCAGGCTGATCTCGATCCAAACTGGCCACAATCATCTTAATGTCTCTTTTATTGTGACACAGTTCATTTAAATTTAAAATGATATAAGGTACTAACATAAAAACATGAAACAGTACAAACCAGTAAATAGTTTGGAATCAATGTTGAATTTCAGGACAGCTTGGTGATCTGCAAATCCCCTATGATATGTTAATATCGGGTATCATATTCATTCAATAAGTCGCAAAATGCTCGAATACAATTTATAGAGACAAATGTGACTTGAATTGATACCTAAACATACCAGTATGACAGTTTTGCCGTGTCAAGCTGTCAAGATCCAGAAAGACCTTCATTCACATCGACTATATCCTTTGAATTCTATCCCTTGTTGTCATAAGCGGATATTTAAATAACTCAAAAATACCAAATGACAGTTTCATATAGCCAAACAATCCGATTATTGCTGTAAGAAAGTTTTGACACGAGTGTCACCATTCTCTCATAGGGCGGCCATTGTTGTATGTTGAGGCACGAACGACAACTCTGCTAGGATAATGTTATCAACGGTAATCAGCAAGGAATGTCGATTAGAAAAATCGAGCTATCTCAATCGGACTGGCTCCGCCTGTTACAACGGTCGCCATTGTGAAGAATATTTTCATGGTATGATAACTAAGACGAGCTGCTCCGCTGAAGCAGCATCGTCAATAATACATATGCCGGCAGGAACTGGGCTTATCAGATTAAATTACTACTCGAACACATTTAGAATATCAAACAATTCAGAATCTCTGCACATAATCTAGCCATAGAAAAAGGTCTTCATGAAAACATACCAAAATAAAAAAGAAAGTGTATTTACTGTTACATGAATGCTATAGAAAGCGAATTTCATTATTTTTTAGTATGCCCCCTTTATAAAGAAATTAGATAACAATACCTAAAACCATACTTTCGTCGTTGGCACACATTGAACAAATTCGATATTACAATGCCATCAAAATCAACAAAGGTATTAAATAGCATATCAAAACATGTTTATTTTACCCGCAAACTAAGGTCAAATGTAACGTTATATAAAATATATGCTGTAAACGCCTTCAATTTTGTATGCTTATTATAACGGATACAATAATAAGTGAACGGTATTAACTATGATTATTATTTCTTATTTCCTAATGTTAAAAATATTAAGGTGATCGAATGACTATATTGGATAGAGTAAAGTGATCAACTTGTGTGATTAATTTATATTATGTTGACTATTTGTTATGAAGAAGATCACTTCTTTGTATGATTTTCAAGATTTTGAGTAATTGTGGATTTATAAATACTTGCCGCTAAAACACTAACTTAACGTAAAAATGTCAGAAATGTTTCTTTATGGTGAACTCTATAGATTACTGATTATACAGAACAATGTTTAATTGATTCAAGTATTCAAATATAATCGATCGTTTAAGTTATGATAACTTTCTTATTGTAAATGAAATTCAACACCGAAAGTATATATTCATTATGTAAATGACGTATTGATTATATTCTTTGAATTATTTTGACATGCCTTTTTTCTTTCTTGTTTTACCCACCATAATTATTCATCGTTTTATGTTGTACTTCTCAAATACATGTACTATGTATTTGCTATCTCAAACACAATCCGTGTATAGGCTATAAATTTGCAATATGCTGTTAAATGCCTAATAAATGTTATGTTATGTTATGTTATAATAAAACATATGCAGATTCTACCAAAGTGCGTTACGTTATACCTTTTTACCTGTTCCAGATAAACACAAAAAAACACGTTGGCGTTGATTCCGACGTTGGGTTGACATCAAAGCATTGAATAGCAAATCTGTATTAACCCGATGTGTGGGTAGCAGCTAAGTTATTGAGCGGTGAATAACTCAACCGGTGAATAACTTAACTAGTTTTCTATTGTAGCGTGTCTTTGGAACACTTGTGTGAGTTCTTTATTGAGACAAGTTGTGTCAAGAACAGCAGGACAGATATACTTTCACGGCGAGTCGTGTTCACCACTCTGCCTAGGTGTGTCAGTGGGTAGCAAACCTTTAAGCCGGCGGGTATAAGACAACGAAAAAAACTATCGATGTATAACTTATCAGTAAAAAAACGCAAGAACATCCTAGGTACTGCCTTGTAAATAAAGTTCTCATATCCACTTGTTTTATTAAGATTTCTCTAGAACTAAAACTGTGTTTTGCATTATTTTTGTTAAGTGGACCGTGTTAACGCTTGCGTTCGTTGCAATTTATCCCTTTTTTATTTCTAGCTCGTACTCGATTTTGTATTTGATAAATTTACATATTTAATAAAGAAATATCAACCGAACGGAACGCGAGTTTCGTTTGTAACTTTGTACGGAAAGCTGTTCAATCCTGATTAAATCCAACGTCTGCGGGCAAGTGTATTAGAAAACCCACCCAAGTTAAGTCTGTTAAACGGTTTTCTATATAATAATAATAGGCAAAGTGCTATGTTTTAGCTATATATAGTGCTAACAACTATCTCAAATTACACGCACATACACTTGCACACATACGTGTGCAAAAACACACAACGCATTAACACATACGATGATTCTTGCAGTAAGTTTTCAATATTTGATGGGAGACAACCTTTAAATATCATTTATATTCGAGAGGATCAGAGTTACACTCGCTTAATTGATTGTGAATTCATTTGTTCACGCTTCAAATATAATTACAATATCAAAAGCATTGCCTGAGCAGTGTCGTGTTTTATACGGACATCTCCGTAAGTATTTGTAACGAAGAACACAATGAAAATGGATTTAATTAATGAACATATATCATGATATCATTTCAAATTGCAATTTAAAGTATGCTTGCTAACGAATTAACACAAAGTATTAATACAAGCAACTACGTTTACTGTCATTCGACTGTGCATGCGCGCTGGCAAGCATTTCGCGACATGTACCTGATGCCGTTACCATCACAACCTAGACTAAAAAAAGTCTAAAATATATATAATAAAATCTTTATAACAATATTTGTTTTTAAAAACAAGTACACTTAATTAATGATAAGTTGGTCCAACTATTTTAAATTATAATTGACTTGCAATGAACATATGCATCATATAAATTCCAGAAATTTAAATAATACAAAATAATATTTAAATATGTTAATGTATTAGTCGGTAAACGTTTCCATATACTATTTGTTATTTACCTATGTACTTACCAATTCAAATACTGTAAACGTATAGAAATTCGTCGGTATGAAATTTCGTGGTTTAATAAAAAACAACTAATTCGTTGACACGTAATTTCGTGGATTTCAAATAAAAAACAACTAATTCGTTGACACGTAATTTCGTGGATTTCAAATAAAAAACAACTTACCGTCATAATTATTAAGGTTTTAATAAAACAACCAGAGTAATAACGAAGCATAATCTGCTTATCTGTGTTGACAGCACGACTCGAGGTTAATGTGCACTGAAGCGTGAAAGTGTTTCCGATAATTGTCGATAAGAGCAATAAAGCGGCGCGCTTGTGGGTCCCCACTCGCTAATTTCCATCAATGTTGTTTTAACAATATTTGTAAATCACAGCGCAATAGGTCCCCTAGTCGTAACAATTGAGTAATAAGGTCCCCAAAATACAGGTGTGAAAACTGTAATGTCTCTTTTAAGTTTAATTGGCATTAATTGACATATGTGATTAATCTTCAAAATGTTAATTTGACGATGTCCCGTAAAAGAGGATAGTCGTTGATGTACAGTTTATATACCGTGCTTGATTATAAAAGCATTACCAACCAAACACTTATCAATAAAACAAGATATCGCATTAACTTGCGTTCAAACAATGTCTCTTTCACAATGGTTGAAAACGGGAACAGTACCGACACGTTCTCCTACTATGGCAGGATTGCCCGACCCTGCAAAGGCTCTGTCTACGACTGAAGCTTTATTAACACAGGCCGCTAACGATGCAGTAGAAGAAATGGTCATTGGACGTTAACGGAAGCGTGGGGAGTACGCTTCTTACTGTGACGAAACCAGGGCAAAAATTGCGCGTTACGTTTATTAACCATGATGAATAAAACGTATATTTGCAATGATGAATAAAAAAGAAAAACTCGCACGACTTTAGTGTTTTATTAATGCACTGGATGGCGAACAGATTGATATTTTATATAAACACACTACTTGTTATTCATACTGATTAATCATTAACATCGTAGTTCTTATCAAACTAAGAAATCATAAACATCTTAGTTCAAACATATTTAATTTACAACAAATTCGTGGAAAATAACAACAACATTTACAATTTTGAAATATTTTAATTAGTCGAGATAAAAGTGTAATGCGACCTACTGAAGTGAAGTTACTATTACAAAAAACAAATATCTCGGACAACTGACAACAAAAGAAAATGGCGGAAATGCCATTCAAAAAAGACCGATTTCGGATTAAAATGTATCAAAAATCGTTGGTACTTGAATTCGTGGTTCGGCAGAACCACGAAATCCACGAAAATTAGTACCACACGAACTTTAATGATTTTACAGTAAGTGGTGAATTAAATCAGTAACAAGTGTATGCGTTTTATAGCACTATTGCACGAGTCCGTGTCAGCTTGTATCAACTAAAGCATCACTCCGTTTATTTTGACATCTGCAACATGATGTACGACGCGTGGATTGGAAAACAGCTTTCTACCAACGACCAATCAGTGGCAAGAACAAGTGCCCCAAACATTGCTGTGCGCGGTCTCATTATAATTTCAATATTGGACTTGTGGTCTTCGATAGTATTTGCTATGCATTCACTATAGCAGGGGAAGTAATTTTCAATGGTAAAATTCGTAAAATAGCAGTTTGTTGTTTAAATTAACAGTATTTAGTAACGAAATGATAACATAACTACATTTTGATTGTTTACGGGTAAAAACAATTATTTTTGTGTATTGAACATTTGATTTAAATGATTGCAATTTACCTGCCAGATAAGTTCTTTTTTGGTAGTAAAAAAGATGCCCATATTACTTGTTGCTGTAATAAAGAGTATCAAATACAAAATGTGTTACATCCGTAGCTTATTCTAATACTGAGTTGCAGGGCCTAGTACAATAATTCCCTCATACCCAAACACACATACAAGAATTATTACCCCTTTGCGGGAATGAATGTATGTATAAATACATGTTCATATACGCACCCACTACTGTTCCTACTTGCTTACGAGAGGTAATTAATACAATTTAAAGCGGTCGTGTTATGGGAAGAGTGTGTAAATTTCGCTATTTCATTATTGAGGATAGGGTTGTAATTTTGAATTGAATTCCACCAGAAAAAAGTTCGGAGAAAGAAATATTTAGATTTAAATTTTTGGTAGATTGTAGACTTTCTTATATATTTCTTATTGCAAGGGAGGTATATCTTAAGCCTTGAAAGTCTCCAAGTTGTATATAACTGTGTATTGCGATGTTTGTTATGTATGATATTGATTAAATAGTAGATGTCTTATCGTTAATTCATATCAGTATGCTTATTTGTTTGGAAATATGAACGCCATATAGATTACCAGATACGTGAAGTTAAACGCTAATAGTCCCCCCACCGCATTATTTCCCCTCACCACCAAGAACGAAATATGCACATAAATAAAAAACAATGGCTTATTTTCGGATCCTGCTTTAGCTATGAGGGGACATGTAGCGCGGCACTTGTTTTATCATTACATCAGGCATGGCTATAGCAGGTACACTACACCTTTTGATTTCTTTTCGTGCAAGTCTGTGTCTTGTAGCTTTAAGATTAATTGTTTGCATTCCTTTGTCTGATAACCATTGTATTGCTTTTCCTATTGTTCCTATGGGGTCGGATCGAATTTTATGAACGTAAGCAATATCAGCCAAGTACACGTTCTTTCCCGGCTAAAATACAATTATGCATGGGATTGCTGCCTTTGTCACCATACATAGTACAAACAGCAACATGAATGTGCGCACTCCCTCTAATATCAAGCTATTATCATCGCACGACCTCGTTTGAAAAGAAAGAATGAAGCTTAAAAAGTGTCCCCAAGAAGAAAGAATTAAGCCAGAAATTTTCTTTCCCTGTACCCCAAATGAATAGTCATCTCGGTCACTAAGGTATCAATGAAATTGGCCATCGTGCACTTATTCATTTGGATCAAAAATTCTTCTTTGGCGAATACCCGGACAGCCGGGCTTAAGTTGACCTAATTTCGCTCAAATAAAATATTGTCCCCTGCAAGGTAACAGGGTAAGTGGTAACTTAATGACGTCGTGAAGACGCAGGTACGACTTGTAAATCCTTTCTTGTAACAATCGTGTAAACGGGGTAAACCACGCAAATACAATGCTCCGTTCTGCCCGGTTGTACACGAAACGGCTTTCCTTACATGCAAAAATGGAGCGCCGGTCGACGGTAACATTAATTATAATATTCTTAAACAACTTCCAATCTCCACGAAACAAGAATTACTTACCTTCTTAAATAAGTCATGGAATGAAGGCATACTGGCTGACGAATGGCACGAGCCACAATTTTTCCAATCCTTATAACTAACAAACCAAAATATTTCTTTAACCTCTATCTTCACTAAACTAATGCAGACAATGCTTAAACCGAGGATCTGCGCAAATCTAGAAAAAAAAACACAATGTCGAAATGTCAATCAGGTTGAAGATCGAATAACTCGTGCGATGACAATATAGTACACCTAGAAGCCGATAGCAAAATAGCTCAAATTCTCGTTCAAACGATGGCAGTCATATTTTTAGATCTCACGGCCGCATTTTTTAACTTGTGAATTAAACACGCCATTAAAATGAATCATGAGTTAGGAATAGAAGGTACCATGCTCAAATGGCTTTCAGCATTATTCACGAAGCGTACAATTAACGTGAGGCTACATTGCGCAACACCCCCAACGGTCAAAAATATAAACGGTTTCCTTCAAGGTTGTGTCTTATCTCAAATATTATTTTACGTGATTATTTATATACTAGACAGAACAATTAATGCACACAATTCACAAAATGACACAGATCAAACACAATTATCACTTTTTGTAGATGACAGTGTAATAAGGGCTACATAAAAATCTCCGAAACTAGTAATTACCAGTGGACTTAACTCAACTCTAAATTTCACAGACCTCCCACAACCAACGCTATGTGGTTCTCCTCTTCCGTTCCTTGACAATTTTACGTTTCTGGGATTGAACTTCGATAAATACTTAACATTGGAAGATTACAACCTTAAACTATTAGTGCGCTTCTAAAATGACTCTAACTTCCTAAAATGTACCCAAACCGCAACGTGGCTACTGACAAAAAAGCCGTTATGCGTATACAGGATGCAGATTCAACGGGGTTTTCAGGGTTTTACACACGGGCTGGACAGAATGTAATCCCCGCTAAGAACTTTATGTTTGCAAATATCTCAATATAAAGAAGTGAAACTCCAGCTGCTGATGCAGTATTGCATTCTCAATATAAACAATTAGTTAGTCCTTTATTGAAGGCAAGTGGCCAATTGCCATAACAGTACGTAATAGCACAATACAAAACAACATACACACACACAGAAGAATAAAGCTGGTGTCACCGCCTTGGAACGGTCAATGGGCATCAAAATGTAAGCGAAATATGTAAACAAAGCGGTAGCCTGTCAGGAATGTTTGAAATAACAAAGAAAATCGTGTATTGATGTAAGTTATTTGCAGAAATGTGCAGAAAATGTATTTAATAAGCAATGGCGAAACTTTTCTAAGCCACATACTTGTTAATAGTTTGATATCACTAAATGAAAGTGAACGTAGAACTGTAAAAATGACAATATGTCAACGAGTTGTTTTCGCTGGCACTAGAGGGCGATTACACTTAATGTGTTCACATTTTTACCATAGGCTTTGTCAATGACCTTTATAGTATGGGTGGCTTTGTTATAAATTATTGTTATCATGTAACTGCATAATGGTGTATATGTTTGCAATACACAGAGCATTAATAATGATATCAATATACTAATGTAGCTTATAATAATCTGATTATTATAGCCAGGTCGAATAAGGACTTAAAATACAATTTTTTTCCCTGATTTCATGAAGACTTGACCATGCATGTCCAAAATCAAGGCCCTGATCTGACATATTGGTAACATTAACGTTAAACTGTTACCAGGCTTCTGAAATTATTTTTTATTGAACTATCTAAGGGAATCTAAATCAGGCACTGATTTTCCTTGTTTTAAAACAGTAATAGATCAGTTGTGGCCTCTCGGTAATGACCCATTTTTGCTTACTTGTCACACCCTTAAAACTTTCAACACTTCAATAATAGCAAATCAGGATTAGGTTATATTTAATGGTACATTTACACTTAAGTTATGTTACAAGAGTGCTGGTAACGTCAAGTCACATATTTAAATCTAGGCCATGTCAAAATTAAATTGTCAAAGACAAATAAAAGATGCGTTCATTAACTATTGTCATATTGTTTACTACTGCTGTGAGTTTTTATATAATATAACTGATGACTATCGTGTGAAAGAAAATTCACATTATCTAAGTATCAGGTTTAGCAGCCTTTTAGAAAACAAAGTTGGCTAGTTTTCAATGTCGCTTCTGAGAATCAAACCCGCAGCTCAACCTCCTGCAATCAAAGTCGACACTATACCACTAGGCTTTTAGGAAGATTCTGAAATTGTTCGAGTCCTCGAGAGCTACCAAACCAAAAATTAAGTCAAATATTGCAGACTCGGTTTTATTGAGTCGGCTCATGAGAGATAATGGAGCTAGAATGGTCATTTTCGGCTCGGGTACTACTTACATGTACCCCGGTACTCTTAAGTATACTTACATGTAGCCCGGGTACGGTAAATATACGTAATCGTACTCGGTCGATATTAGACTGTACCCGAGTTGCATTCCCGTCCAAAATCCGATGTCGTAAAACATAATGCATCAACATGCTTTTTGAGTATGTGTTCCGATAATATAGAGGCCATTTTACAGAAAATTGACATAAATGTGAATATATAATTGATAAAAAATAGCCGACAACGACCCATCTAGCGTTAAATTTCCCGGGTACGTTTTAGTATATTTACCGTTCCCGGGCAACATGTAAGTATACTAAAGAGTACACGGGGTACATGTTAGTAGTACCCGAGCCGAATATGATCAATCGAGCGATAATGGAAGGTGCAACATCTCTCACGCCCCCTAGCGTCGCCTTAAGCAGTATTCAATTCTCAACAGGAAAGTGCTGGAGTCATTGATCCAAAGGGACCAGGAAAAAAACACTTGATTTATGTTCGAAATAAAATCATTTGATTAATGACAATTCTATTATTTGAGCCTGGTCACAGGAAAAGCGCAGTCCAATCAGTATCCAAATAAACTATTAGTTATTGTCAGAACATCGTTTTTAAGCAAACAGCTTTCAAGCGACCTCAGACTGATCTGGATCCAAACTGGCCACAATCGCCTGAATGTCTCTTTTACTGTGACACAGTTCATTTAACTTTAAAATGATATAAGGTACTAACATAGAAACAAGAAACAGCACAAACCAGTAAATAGTTTGTAATCAATGTTGAATTTCAGGACAGCTTGGTGATCTGCAAATCTCCTATGATATGTTGATATCGGGACTCATAGTCATTCAATAAGTCGCAAACTGCTCGAATACAATTAATAAAGAAAAATGTGACTTAAATTGACTAAAGTGTGAATAAAAATACTAGTATGCCAGTTGTGCCGTGTCAAGCTGTCAAGATCCAGAAAGTCCTTCATGCACATCGAATATGTCCTTCGAATTCCATCCACTGTTGTCATAAGCGGATATTTAAATATCCTAAATGACAGTTTCTAAAAAGCCAAACAATCCGATCATTGCTGTAAAAAAGTTTTGACACGAGTGTCAACATTCTCTCATGGGTGCGGCCATTGTTGAATGTTGAGGCGCGAACGACAACTCTGCTAGGAGACGTTATCAACGATAATCAGCGAGGATTGCCGATTAGAAAAATTGAGCTATCTCAATCGGACTGGCTGGGTTTTTTACATGAGTCCCATTGTGAAGAATTGTTCATGGTATAATAACTTAGACCAGCTGCTTCGCTGAAGCAGCATCGTCAATAATACATATGCCGACAGGAACTGGGCTTATCAAATTAAATTACTACTCGAACACATTGGATTAGATTCCATATCGATGCAACAAAATACGCATACCCAAAACGAATACGAATACGACCTAAAGATAATAACAAATCGAATTTTGGATATGTATAAACACACTTGGTTCTCAAATATAAATAACTCAAATAGACTGGGTGAATACCGATATTTCAAATATGACTTTGAAACGAAAACGTATTTAAAATGTATTTAATATAAATTTAGAATATCACTTATACAATTAAGAATATCTGCACATAATCTAGCCATAGAAAAAGGTCGTCATGAAAACATACCAAAATAAAATAGGAAGTGTATTTACTGTTATATGAATGCTATAGAAAACGTACTCCACTATTTATTAGTATGCCCCCTATATAAAGAAACTAGACAACAATTCCTAAAACCATACTTTCGTCATGGGCCAACATTGAACAAATTCGAAATTATAATGTCATCAAAATCAACAAAGTTATTAAGTAACCTATGATAATATGTTTATTTTGGCCTCAAACTAAGGTCAAATGTAACGTTATATATAATATATGCTGTTAACGCCTTCAATTTTGTATGCTTATTATAACGGATACAATAATAAGTGAACCGTATAAACCATGATTATTATTTCCTTTTGCCTAATGTTAAAAATATTAAAGTGATCGAATGATTGTATTGGACAGAGTAAAAGTGATCAACTTGTGTGATTATTTTATATTATGTTGACTATTTGTAATAAAGAAGATCGCTTCTTTGTATGATTTTCAAAATGTTCAGCTCCCAAAGTAATTTATTAATACTTGCCGCTAAAACACTAACTTAACGTAAAAATGCCAGTAATGTTTGTTTTATGGTAACATCTACAGATAACTGAATATACAGAACAATGTTTAATGGTTTCCAGCATTCAAATATAATCGATCGTGTAAATTATGATAACTTTCTTTTTTGTTAATGAAAACACCACCGAAAGTATATATTCATTATGTAAATGACTTATTGATTATATTCTTTGAATTATTTTGACATGCCTTTTTTCTTTTTTGTTTGACCCACTAAAAGTATTCATCGTTTTATGTTGTACTTCTCAAATACATGTACTATGTATTTGCTATCTCAAACACATACCGTGTATAGGCTATACATTTGCAATATGCAGTTTTATGCCTAATAAATGTTCTGTAATGTTATGATAAAACATATGCAAATTCTACTAAAGTGCGTTACGTTATAACTTTTTACCTGTTCCAGTTAAACACAAAAAAGAGAACTCACTTTGGCGTTGATTCCGACGTTGGGTTGACATCAAAGCATTGAATAGCAAATCTGTATTGACCCGATGTGGGGGTAGCAGCTAAGTTATTGAGCGGTGAATAACTCAACCGGTGAATAACTTTACTAGTTTTCTTTTGTAGCGTGTCGTACTTTGGAACAATGATGTGAGTTCTTTATTGAGACAATTTATGTCAAGAACAGCAGGACAGATATACTTTCACGGTGATTCGTGTATACCACTCTACCTAGGTGTGGCAGTGGGTAGCAAACCTTTTAGCCCGCGGGTATAAGACAACGAAAAATCTATCGATATATAACTAATCAGTAAAAAACGCAAGAACATCCTAGATACTGCATTGTTATTAAAGATTTCATATCCACTTTGTTTATTAAGATTTCTCTAGAATTAAAACTGTGTTATGCATTATTATTGTTAAGTGGACCGTGTTAACGCTTGTGTACGTTGCAATTTATCCCTTTTTTATTTCTAGCTCGTACTCTATTTTGTATTTGATAACTTTTACATATTAAATAAAGAAATATCAACCGAACGTGCTATCAACTATCTCAAATTACACGCACATACACTCGCATGCATACGTGTGCAAAAACACTCAACGCATTAACACATATAAAATGATTCTTGCAGTAAGTATTCAACATTTGATGGGAGACAACCTTTAAATATCATCTATATTCGAGAGGATCAGAGTTACACCGCTTAATTGATTGTGAATTCATTTGTTCACGCTTCAAATATAATTACAATATCAAAAGCATTGCCTGAACAATATCGTGTTTTATACGGACACCTCTGTAAGTATTTGTAATGGAGAATACAATGTAAATGGATTTAATTGATGGACATATAATATGATATCATTTTAAATTCCAATTTAAATGATGCTTGCTAACGAATTAACAGAACACAAAGTATTAAAACAACAACTACGTTTACTGTTATTCGATAATGCATGCGCGTTGGCAAGCATTTCGAAACATGCGCCTGATGCCATTACCATGACAACCTAGACTAAAAGTCTAAAAAATATATATAATAAAATCGTTATAAAATATTTGTTTTTAAAAACGAGCACAATTAATTTAATGATAAGTTGGTCCAACTATTTTAAATTATAATTGACTTGCAATGAACATATGCATCATATAAATTCCAGAAATTTAAATAATTAAAAAAAAAATATGTAAATGGTTAAGTCGGTAAACGTTTCCATATATAATATATGTTATTTACCTATGCACTTACCAATTCAAATAATTTTGTGAATTAAATCAGTAACAAGTGCATGCGTTTTATAACCCTATTGCACGTGTCCGTGTCAGCTTGTATCAACTAAAGCATCACTCCGTTTATTTTGACATTCGCAACATGATGTACGACGCGCGGATTAGAAAACAGCTTTCTACCAACGACCAATAAGTGGCAAGAACAAGTGTCTCAAACATTGCTGTGCGCGGTCCCATTATAATTTTAATATTGGACTGGTGGTCTTCGAAAAATAGTTTTTATAATATTGAAGTGTAGTGTTAATAAGGGTTATAATGTGCAAAACGGACATGAGTTATGGCGAGTATTTACTATGCATTTACTATAGCAGAGGAAGTAATTCTCAATGGTAAAATTCGTAAATTAGCAGTTTGTTGTTTAAATTAACATTATTTTAGTAACAAAATGACTAACGGGTAAAAACAAATGTTTTTGTTTATTGAAAAAATTGATTTAAATTAGGATTGCAATTTATCTGCCTTATAAGTTCTTTTTTTAGTAGTAAAGAAAATGCCCATATACTTGTTGCTGTAATAAAGAGTATCCAATACGAAATGTGTTTCATCCGTAGCTTATTCTAGTACTGAGTAGCAGGGCCTTGTACAATAATTCCCTCATACCCGCACACACACATTAATTCTTACCCCTCCGCGGGCATGAATGTATATATAAATACATCTCCATATTCGCACTTACTACTGTTCCTATATGCTTAGGAGAGGTAATTAATACAAGTTTAAGCGGCCGTGTTATGGGAAGAGTTTGTAAATTTCCCTATTTCATTATTGAGTAAGGATAGGCTTGTAATTTTGAATTTAATTCCACCAGAAAAAAAGTTCGGAGAAAGAAATATTTAGATTTAAATTTTTGGTAGACTGTAGACTTTCTTATATATTTCTTATTACAAGGGAGGTATATCTTTAGTATATAACTGTGTATTGCGATGTTTGTTATGTATGCTATTGATTGAATAGTAGATGTCGTATCGTTAATTCATATCTGTATGCTTGTTTGTTTGGAAATATGAACGTCATGTATATTACCAGATACGTGACGTTTAACGCTAACAGTCCCTACAGCATTTTGCCCCCTCACCACCTATTGATTTGTTTTCGTGCAAGCCTTTGTCTTGTAGCTTTAGGATTAATTGTTTGCATGCCCTCGTCTGATAACCATTGTATTGCTTTTCCTATTGTTCCTATGGAGTCGGATCGAATTTTATGAACGTAATCAATATCAGCCCAGTACACGTTCTTTCCCGGCTAAAATACAGTAATGCATGAGATTGCTGCCTGTGTCACCATAAATAGTATAAACAGTAACATGAACGTGCGCACTTTATCTAATACCAAGCTATTATCATGGCACGACCTCGTTGAAAAGAAAGAATGAAGCTTGAACAGTGTCCCCAAGAAGAAATAATAAAGCCAGAAATTGTCTTCCCTGTACCTAAAATGAAAAAATCATCTCGGTCATTAAGGTTTCATTCAATTTGGCCATCGTGCACTTATTTATTTGGATCAACAATTCTTCTTTGGCGAATACCCGGACAGCCGGGCTTTATTTGACCTAGTTTGGCTCAAAATTAAATATTTTCCACATGCAAGATAACAGGGTAGGCGGGTACTTAATGACGTCGTGAAGACGCAGGTACGACCTGTAAATAAACTCATGAATACACACACCTTTCTGGTTACAATCGTGTAAACAGGGTAAACCACGCAAAATCAATGCTCCGTTCTGCACGGTTGTACACGAAACATGCAAAAATGGCGCGCTGGTCGACGGAAACATTAATTATAAGATCCTTAAACAACTTTCAATCTCCACGAAACAAGAATTAACCACCTTCTTAAATAAGTCATTGACTGAAGGCATACTGGCTGACGAATGGCACGAGCCTCAATTTGTCCAATCCTTTTAGCATACAAACCAAAATATTTCTTTAACCTCTATCTTTCAGCATTATTCACGAAGCGTACAATTAACGTGAGGCTACATTTCGCAAAATCCCCAACGGTCAAAATTAAAAACGGTTTCCTTCAAGGTAGTGTATTATCACCAATATTATTTTACGTGATTATTCATACATTAGACAGAACAAGTAATGCACATAATTCATAAAAATGACACATCAAATAAAAGTATCACTTTTTGTAGATGACAGTGTAATAGGGGCTACATAAAAATCTCCGAAACTAGCAATTACTTGTGGACGTAACCTCCCACAACCAACGCTATGTGGTTCTCCTCTTCCGTTCCTTGACAATATTACGTTTCTTGGATTGAAATTCAATAAATATTTAACATCGGAAGGCCACATCCTTAAACTATAAGTGTGCTTCTTAAATGACTTTAACTTCCTAAAATGTACCCAAACCACAACTGAGCTACTGACAAAAAAGCCCTTATGCATATACAGGGTGCAGATTCAACGGGGTTTTCAGGGTTTTACACACGGGCTGGACAGAATGTAATCTCCGCTAAGAACTTTATTTTTGCAAATAACTCAAAATATAAAGAAGTGAAACTGCGGCTGCTGATGCAGTATTGCATTCTCAATATAAACAATTATTTGGTCCTTTATTTTAGGCAAGTGACCAATTGACAAAACAGTACGTAATAGCACAATACGAAACAACATACACACATAGAAGAATAAAGCTGAGGTCACCGCCTTGGAACGGTCAATGCAAAATATTGGGGGTTTAAACCGCTTTTAGAGCGCTTAAACTCATACTTGGCCTAGCAATATTCATGATACATATAAGTGTTAATAAAATTTAACCTCATAGCATTACAACTCAAATTATAAAATAATAACGGGGAATTAAAACGCATTCACTTTAATTACCATTTAATCACTCAATGGTAGGAAGGAGACCAGAGCAACAGTGTTACAACTTTTTTGGGAACAATGAAATGAAATTACGAACAGTAGTCAACTATATCCCTTCTTTTTAGATAAATATTTAGGAATATAGCATCATCTATTTAATATTTCAGATCATCATTGTTATTGAAATACATTTTCAAAAATATATACTGCATCAAATACAGTTTTTATTGAAGTACCATGCAACTACACATCATATGTGTAATTCTTGAACTGGGCCAACACAGGCAAATCAACCAACTAAAATACCGCGCTCGCACGGTCTCTATGGGAACAAACCTACCACTTAATTAAAGTTTTACTTAAGACCCGGCCTACTTTAAAAGTAAAAAAAACAACTGTGAAATCCCGTACGTGCTCGCGCTAGTAAACTATTATGAGACCGACAAGATAAAAACACTGGCAACCACTTACTTTAGCCCATAAAAAATCTCCAAACCCAACATTGACTTACATCTAACATATAGAAAATAGAATTTATTAATATTCTTTTGGAAATAATCCGTGGGAAAAGGTGCTCCATTAGAAATAGAATTCTGCTACTATGATAGTACTGAAATACGATTTTTAAAAGGACTGATTTAATTTAGCTTTTAGAATCTAAAATTGTAATTGCATTGAAACAAAACTTTAATTAATGTCCCTTAAATGGGGCCTTTTCACAGATTCTGCCATGTATTGAAGCTTTTCATTAAGTGCTTTATATTGATAAACTTAAACATTGGACCTAAAAATCTTCAGTAAAAAAAACAAAAAAAATACAATTAAAAAAGTAAAAAAGTAACCCTCAACAGGGATCGAACCACTGACCCCTAGAGTCATGGAGTAAACAGTCTCTCATTTAGACCACTCGACCATCCGTACTCATCCTCGCAGTAGGGGGCATTTTGTTTCACGAACACAGCTCTTACAACACTTACAAAACTTAAAACACTTACCACAATGGACTCCACCCAAACCATCCCTCTGGCTCCACCCCAGAATCCCCCCCCCCGAAATATTTTTTTCCCTTTTTTTCTTCTTATTTTTGACATAGCATCTAATAAATGACCACACACCCACATTTTTTCCCCTCTCCACCCTCCACACACAAACATATTTGTTTAATGTTATAAAAACAAAAAATATTTATTTTTTATGATTTTATTTTTCAAAAACCGTCCAGCCATCACATCCAAATTATTGCTATCAAAATTGAAATATAATCTTATTAGTTTGTTGTTTGTCTTTACAAATGTTCAAAAGATAATGAAAAATATACCTGAACTCAGAATCGTCTATAATGTATCACTTTTTTCAAAACATTAGCGATCAACATGCTTCAATTATGGTCCTCTTCCAGTTAGAATATTACTATTAACCTTGACCTTATTGAATATGAACAATTTCCCCATTATACTGTCAAGCACTCGAAAAGTCGAGTGCGCTGTCTTCTTACAACTCTTGTTTACCTATAAAAGCAATCCTCGTAGTTTCCCAAAATATAACGACAACAACATAACTTTCCAAATTATTCAATCGTTTCGCGTTGCAACGCTTTATACTTTTCAGGTTTTCAAATCGTCAAAAGATGCATATAATGGCTATTTTAGAGCATGGTAAATGTTCAGTATTACAATTTCCTCACAAATATCATAACTAGAACGAACATTTGCGAATCTGAAACACCTTTGTTTAATTTTGTCAATTTACCAAAACGTGAAAAGGCCCCTTGAAAAGTGTTTCAGTGGAACTAGAATTTTGCTACTGTGACAGTACTGTGATGTTATTTCTGAAAGGACCTAATTAATTCGTCTTTTAAAATTTAATCTAGAATTTAAATTAAATTTTAATTTATTAAATGTTTGGTAAGTGTTTGGCTAGGGTTTAAATAAAATAACTTCAGAATTCAATTATAATAAAGAGTGTAATATTCAATCCAAAAGTACCTGAAATCAAGGACCCTATTATATCTACCAATAACCTTCCTACAGTTACGCGATCAAAGACTCCTATACAGCATTCAATTAATGCCAATAACGATTAGAGACCTCATTGTATTTAACACTCTTGCGAACCCTACACACTACTTACGATATATCGTAATACTAATTAAGCGATCAAATGGCCATATAGAGGGATGAATTAAGTACAATTATGATTAGGGAATGAAGCACTCTTCGTGCACCATCCAACAACCTCAAATTAGTAGTAGATAATTACTCGCCCGTACAAGTAATATATATAGTCAATTAACTTAAATCAATGCACTGCCGCGGGCGGCGAACCCACAAACTAAACAGACTGTAAAGTCGTTCCAATCAATACAAATAATCTAGGGAAATCACGATTTCGATGAAACATAATAATTAAGAGAACTAATTACGGTAAGCATCCAAATAGACACGTAGACTTAATAAACTTAACCCGCACATTCAGTAAGATCATCAGCAATCCTGGGAAAATAAAAAAGCAATACAAAACATTAAAAAGTCTTTCGCCAACGCAGCTGCCTCATTCACCGAAACTCCCAAAATACGGTGAGCAACCTTCCGAGTCGATTACCTCTCTTTTGATTCTGAGCCTGGCACACCAACTCTAGCAGCTACAATTATTTTTTTATGACGCATATATAATCCCGGTCTCTCCTCCTGTATCTGTGAATCATCCCTCTTAAAGCCCCCGCAATATGTCTGATAAAAAAACTCAGCGAGCGTCAATCATGTAACGCCTCCTACCTACGGGCTAACCTGTTCCCAGACACATGGACCTGCCCATGCAATTTGGCTAACACTTTGCTTAAGCACTGTCGCGGTAATTTTCCCGCGAGAAACTTATGCAATTAGGGAAGCCTTTATACAATTTCTAGGTACCGAGGGAGTAAGACCACAAAAGGAACTAACGTTCGGTCTATTGTACAAATTCAGCAAACACGCTCCTACCAAAGCTTACGATTTCTATTAAGGTAACGTTGACTTTAAACTAATTGCGAAACACAAATTAAGCAAAGTGTGTCATGCACGTACCGAAAACGCGGATATAGGAGAACTCAACGATGATATTGAATCCAAATCCAACGTGGAATTTAAGACAGAAAACGCGCCGACATAAATACTAGGCCACAAAGTAAAATCCGTGCTCCAAGCTAAGTTTAGATTCGTTAAATGTTTGATATTCGACCATGCGTCTAACGTATGCAAGAGTAACGCGAAGTACCCACACCGTGCGGGTAATCATTCACACGCGACATGCAAAACCAGCCACTTAAAGAGGTGCGTGTACTGCGGAGGTGGTCAGAGCGCGGCGAATAAGGGTTGTGCGTTTACAGCAATTACGAAGCGACCCAATTCGGCACAAGTAGCTAAACAATTAGTTGGGAAATCTGAAGAAGAAATATTGTCCATACTCAGAAAACAAACTCACCGTAAACGAGGCGGATTAAAATATTTAACACACCACCCCTACAACGCCCGAGCGACCGGCATCAACACCAGCTAAACATAAATTAAACAAACAATCTATAAATTTACCCCCCTCCCAACAACAACAACAACAAAAGCTACCTACAAAATCACAAACTTCAGATCCAGCGAAACGATTACGCAGCCATCTACCATCCCCACAACAACCAAAACAACAACAACCAAGCCAACAACCAACACGGCAACACTGTCATCATCAATAACAGCGCAGGCGACCCGAACATTCTGTATATTCGCCTCTTCACTTTCATAAGAATCAGCTACGCATGGACCGAAACAACTCGACTCCTCATACCGCAGCAGAAGGAACGCGCTTGCGCCGGCATTTTTCCGCAACGCGTACAGTAATTTACTATAGTAGCATTAAGCTCATACGTTTGGATCATTTAACACCACACATACCCAAAAGTGTGTTTGACGGTACAAAAAACAAATATAAACAATCTAACACTTGTAAAAACTATTAAAAATATTTAGTACAATCCAAATAATAATACTATTGTTGGCGATGTGACGATAATTCCGAAATCTCTTAAAATAATTTAACAACAACAGCATTTATTTCATTAACGACGCTTAAATAACGAGATTTATAGCGGGGATTTCGGTAATTCTTCATTCGCCCACCGAGTACCGAAATTCCCCATATTTACGCCTTAAAGGGTCAATGCATAGTTCCGCTTACTGACCCGTCCTTAGTGACTGTTGCTACGCTTCACACGCTACATCCAAAATGGCGTCCGCTGATGCTGAAGTATCTGATACGCTCGTAAATACATGTGTTATTTAAGATTTTAATTCCTACCAAATCATGATAAACTAGCAGATAGAATTATAAAAAGAGGTCTTAATTATTAGTCTTTTGGTCGTTGATCTCGTGCTTTATCAGTTAAATCAATATTAAACTTTGACCTTTCGATTTTATGTACAATTTATTGCTGGTTAAAATGACAGCATGATCTAAAACCTCAATGGTTTAATAAGTGTTTACGGATTTGAATGCAATGGACAAAACTATAAAAGCTGTATAAAGTGTATACGTTTATAAATAAAGTAAGAACACGTCAATTAAGTAAAAAAAATAGACAAAGTGATAAGTTATTAACTATTCAATTTCTTAGACAATATTGATACTATTAACAGTTATTGAATTTGACAATACCAGCGACATCTTGTACAAGACTAAACACCTTTACAAGTATCGAATCAAACATGTCAATACAATTTATTAATACCAAAAATAAAGGTTTCATTACATATTTTTTACATCAAACATTTAAATGAAAGTGTCGCTTTAACAATTTTCCGTATCTTAAGGCGCGAATCTTTTGCAAAAAACAGTTAACAAAAAAAGGGCTACACGTTATAATTCATAATGAAATACAAAAATAAGTATATAACATAAGTAATAACGTCAATAAATACACACGGAAAGATCAAAGTTTTAATGGTAAACTAAAATGACATTTCACGTAAATTATTTCGTCTAAATCAAATACTATGTATAGAGAAACAAGGTATTTATAACCGACCAATGAGGTAACAGTATTCAACTTTCAATTTACACAGTGCTATATGGCAACAATATGGAATTTGAACAGTTGTAGTATTTTCAGGCCTGGAATATCATTACTTGTAAGTTTTTATAAACATTTTTCTAATGCAACTATTTAAATAATGTTTATATTTTATGTTTTATTTTAATGACACGATTATTTTGCGCTGTTATATGAATTTGCAGTCGTTAAACCTTCCGACATGATTTCATGTCGGAACGATGCTATTGCAAAATGACGTTAAACGATATGAGGTCGTTGTATATCGACCTTATTGTTTATAGGAGTGGTAGACGACCGCACGCTTTAATCCATCTTAAACATTTTTCTGATTTTTTTTGGCTTGGGGAAGTTAATTAATTTGGCACCGTGCATTCTATCAGGGAATCGGGCATCGGCCTTGCATGTCACCCACACACATCTTCGTACCATTTTAAAATTATTTTATCAATACTTTCGTTAGCAACATTTTTAACTTTCGATTTAACAAATGGCGTGTGAACCGGTAGCAACAAAGCTGTCTAGCAGCGAATATAGTACCGCTATTTGATTGGTTGAAAATACGACTGTAGGAACTATGCATATGTCATCGGTATGATTGGTTTTTGGCATCGCATAAATGTTAATTGGCAAATAATGATATTAATATTAATTATTAAGCACTCCTGACAGCATACGCTGCCTCTTAGCGGGGAGTTCGGTAATTTCTACACAATAACTTAAACGCGCGTCGGTACCGAAATCCCCGCTGTACAAAACCCAATTTCTCACTATATATCAAGAGGTAGTTTGCCAGCATAATGCATATGTTGCCAGTCTCGTGCCACGTGGAGGCCACCTCTTGTAAGAGCCAAATTTTGAATTTTATAAAATAAATTTAAAAGAAACAGGCCGACATAGTCCCAAATATTAAAACAAGAAATTAAAAAATTAATAGGCCGAAATAGTCCAAAAAATGTAAACAAGAAGTTAAAATGTGCAGCTGTTTGTTATGAAATAAAACTGCACAGCTTTAAATAAGCTTGTCTGTCAATGAGTATGTTACCCTCAATTTCAAATCTGATAATGATTATAGAACGTAATAATAGTTTTAAAAAATCCAGGACATACACCGACATTTTAGTCGGAATGTGTTTATAAATATATGCTACATAATAAGTGACACATCATATAAAAACATAGAATTAATAAATTGAAAAATATATGTACAACTATGTTACAGATACATATGCAAAGAAGGTAGAAACGTTACATTATTCAAGATAATCATTATAATAACAAATGTGAACAATGATAATAAAAACAGGTATGATTACCATTAAAATTTGTAAAGAAATATTTAAGAAGGGGCATTTAACTTGTGTTTCATTTATATCATGAAAGAAATATCAACACAATGCACAGGTAAACTATCAGCGGGTTTTAATTACATCACAACTGATTGAATGTGTTAATTATGTTATCTTATTAGCGGGGGTTAATTAACTCGCCTCCGATTGAAGGTGATAAACTGAATACCCGAAGCACGAAATTAGATTACCCGCTGCGCACACGCGTCAATATGTTTTAAATGCTTTTGCTACATGTATCAAACCTGGTTTTGTCAAGTGAATAACTATTCAAAACATAGATAATTATAATACTCATAGAACAAACTATTAGTAGATGAATCGTAAATATATACAAGTATATGAATGCTTTATCAACGCATTAACATTTAAGCGATGCAAACAAACAATCATACCGATGACATATTGACCCTTTAAGGCGTAAATATGGGGGAGTTCGGTACTCGGCAGGCGTACTTAATGTAAACGGGGATTTCGGTAATTACGGAGATTTCGGTATTTCTACACACCGGTAAACAGCGATGTAAATAAACTGATTGTTTGTAAACAAAATTGACTTGGAGGACACTGTATTTTGAGCTCAAAACAAGTTGTATTGCTCATTTTTTATGGTAATGTCCAAACGCATATATATATATAAATATATATATATATATATTGTTTATTGATAACCTTTATAAATACAATTTGCAAAAGATATTCACAAACACGGTAATAATTGCGATCGTCACCTTTTATGAGCCTTTAAAGCCTCTGAGCTTAGATAGGAGTGCGGTTCTTCCATTGTGGCCTTGTATTTTTTTCGGAGCGTTTTCTGTTTTACACGTGACTGTAAGTGTAAATAGATCTTTTTTTAAATAAATATATATATATATATATATATATATATATATTTATATGTGGTGTAACATCAAGCGCTTCATATATCTTACAAACGAAACATAAATTTACACAGTTATATGCTACTTGGAGAATTTCAGCGTTTTATAATTACCATCCCTGCACTAGGAAATATATACGAAAATCTACATTCTACCACATATCAAGATCTAAATATTTCTTTTTCGGAACTATTTTTTTGTGGCAATCAATTCAAAATTGTAACTCTATCTCAATTGAGTAAATGACATAAGAGATCACACAATTCTTTAATTTAAAAACACTCGCTTTTACTTGTATACATTTAGCACTCCTTCTTTCAAAACCAATAATAAAACAGTTACCATTTAGTCAGGTGAACCATTTCGTTCGAACGTGACCCATATGCATTAACTCCCGACAGTGTGGATGTTCATGTACAACACCATACTATCCGCTTGGCAAGATATGAATGGTTGTAACAACCTCAGCGAAAGAATTGTGTTGTCATTCAGATACAGGTTTGGTATATGGATGTCACAGAGTTCTAAGTCTTGTATTATTAAAAAAATATTGCCTGTATAACAAAAAATAATAGTTTGTTTGTTCTATGCATAAGGCTTCCAAGCTTCGATTAAAGAATAACCATCTTATACCTGATCAACATAATTGTGCTAAAAGCCATTACCTTACTAAGCAGGGCTGATGTGCACTGCTTCAATAACAGTGGTATATTTATCAAGTCAGATAAAACCAAACGTTGTCACACTGTAAACGCGTACAGAAGCTGGAATCGTAAAATATTACGAATAATACACACAAAATTTACAAGGCCTCGATGCACACCACATTATTTGCTTTTCTAGCTGCCATTACAGAAAACACAATATGTATCAATTTTCTATAAACCAATCTTAATGTAATCCGTTAAAAAATATAAATGCTTAATGCACACTTTCCACATGTATTGATGTTTTTGGTATAAAAAAAGTTCCGTTGATATGTAACTCCAGTCTAGGCGGAAAGTTTCGTCTTTGTTAAGCTTGTGCAGACTTCAGTCGGTGACCAAGCTGCAGGAGTAGAGCCAGTTCAAGGCCCTCTCTATGCTAAAACAACAACATTTCGTACTGCAGACAATGGCCAAACAAAGCATTCTGCCTGCACAGCACCCACAGAAACTGTAATGAAGACTCTGATAACTATGATACTGTCTGTAATTAAGACTCTTATTGTCTGTAATAAAACTCGGACATGTAAATATTGTTGAAATTGTATTTTATTTACATTTTAATTACAAATAGCAAATGTTAATATACTATAAAAAAACTAAATTGAAACAGAACACTTTGTTTAAATATAAATTGCATGAATGCACGTGCATAAATTATTGTCCCAAATTAGCGTATGCAGTCTGCTCACACTTATCTAGGACAACATTTTTGGCTTAAACTACATTATTTTGCAAAAAAGAGACTTCTTTTAAGTTTCTCAAATTTCATTAAGTCTGAGTTTTCGCTTAACGCGGCTCTAATGCTGCTAGCAAGCGCAAAATACAAATGTGTGTGCCTTTGCCTTTAAAGAATGCTCATTGTGTGAAAATTTGAATATTTGATGCATATGTAGTATATGTGAATATTTGTATACAAATAAATAATCATGTTAATCTCGAGGGGTGAAAGGAGAACTGCTCTGAGATTTTTCAACTTGTTTTGTTTATCTTGTACCACAACATCCATCATGTATTAAAATATCAAAGTTCCAGGCAATCAAATAAAAAGTAAAACTTCAATTTGTCCTATAGCGTGAAGTGAAATTAATTAATTCTTTAGTGCGAAAAGGTTCAATGTGTAGTGAAGTGCTTCTGAGATCTTTTTTGCATTCATGTATTATATGTTAAGACATATTCTAAATTTAACGTTTTGCAATAATTGTAGAATACACGTGCAAACAAAATATATATGTATTTGGAACACATTTTGTGATTTGATTGTTCAAGTGACAGGTATCTCTGTCTAAGCTATTTTCTGCAAACACAAATGAATTATGATTGTAGTCTTATTTTCATTATTGCTAGATCCTGCAAAATGAAACTTTAATATTTGTTTGTTAATGTAGATTATCAATTTTAATTTATGAGTTATCAGGAAATACATTTTCCTTTAGTGGCAATGATCTACTTAATTCATTTATTATTATTTTTAATGGATCCTTTTTTGCCATTTGTTTGACTAAAGAGTTAAATATAATTATTGCATTAATAATAAAGGCGACATGAAATCACAAAAAAGAAGTACACATATTTATAATTGAATGTTCACATTCGTTTTAAATTGTTTGAAACAGTAAACTACTTTTATCAATAAACTAATATTTCCATTTTTACTACGGGAAAGCATTAAATAAACAATTATTATTACTTTTTCATCATCATTTCAAAGTGTGACCTTATCCACCATGACATGTGGTCAGGTGTGGTGGTCCTACTTAATGTTCGTGGCCAGATACGTATCGATGACACCTTCCAAAAAAAGCGGAAGGGGTATACATTCTGCACAGGGGAAACTCCACAGTAAGTTAGGTAGGGGATATTGGTGTTTTGAGGGGTATAGAGGGGACGTGGTCAGATATGACAATCATGTCACACTTCAGAACAAAGAATGTACTGGGAATTCACTACAGACAGAAAGGTTGGGGAAAGTTTGAGGAAGAGGGAGGGGGCTGGAATCTCATAATTACATCTACTAGAAAAAAGAAGCTGCACAGGGGTAATCTAACAGGCAGGTAGGTTAGAAGAGGTTGGGGAGTTCGACTTTCTTCGAAAGAAAAATACTATAAACGCGTAAATTGTTGTCCCTGATTAGCCTGTGTGAACTGCACAGCAATCAGTGCAACCGTGGAATATAACAAGGCCTCACATAATGAAAGTGATGTGTGTATGTTTTCTTTTGCTCAAAATAATTCCGTATGGTTTTGTTCAATTTGAGCTAGGCTTTGTTTGCTCAGTTGGCAGTCCTCTGGTAGGTCACTCCGAAGTGTGAGTTTTAATCCCAGCTAGAGAACATAACGTGTGAGTGGTGGCCATTAAAAAAGTAGCCTCATTCTGAGAAAACTGGGCATATGCGTACATTTTATATGCCTCAGTAGTCCACAAAGTCTAATCAGGGACGACAATTTTTGCCTAGTAAACATAATTTTAAAGAGACGTCCTTTAAATATTTTTTAAGCAAGAAGTGTTGTCCTTAATAAGCCTTGCTAATTAAGAGTTGTACTTATGAACTCAAGAAAATTACATAATGCAAACAAGGTATAGCTTTCAAACAGTACCCTGACCCTGACCTAAAGTCATGAAAACATTGAAATACTTTAAGAGGAAAATAGTGTATGATTCTAATCTAATTCTAATCTAATCAACTAATCTCTAGGGCAGTTGTTTACTGTTATGCATTAGTGTCAGATTACTAATAACAGGATGATAAATACAAATTGAGTACACTCTAGTTTTTTGAGAATACATATCCCAACCGATTAACGTCATCTTTTGATTTACTTTACAAAGAAATGGTAAGCTATTTTACTTTATTTTTTAAATTATTTAGTTATATAAGACAACATTGAGGGATTTCATTAACACTTTAAGCGTCTAATCACCATATCTAAATGACCCCAAAGAAACATTTCTGTCACCCTATTTTGGATTTCCTGTCAACGAAAGGCTGTTTAATACATGCAGATAAGAATATATACAAACTAGGCAGGTTACTGTTTTTAAGAAGTAAGTTTAAAGATTGGATTGAGTAATATCATTCTTACTTGTTACATTTATTCCTTATATTAAACTGTAATACAATGTGAACTAAGATGAATCTATGGTGATGTGTGAATGTGAATTGTATCAAATTTTGACCTGAAAACCGATCATACTTTTTTTTTTCTTTGGGAAAATCACAGTATTGGTTTATTATACAGGTAAGTTTGGGTGGACATTGCATCTATTACAACCCAGATTATAGTGTCAAGCGTCAATATGAGACTAACATATTACACAAAGATATTGTTGGAAACAACTGGAGTACAGTTTTGCTGAAGAACATGACCATGGGGGTGATATGTAAAACGAACACAGTGTTTATCCCCCTCTTAAAGGAGGCAGCATAATTATGCCAGAGACAAAGTCCGTCTTAACGTCTGCCCATCTGTATGTCTGGGCAAAGATTTCTTTGATAACAAAAACGTGCCGTATATTGTTGGGCTTTGAAATAAATTTGCAAAAATGACGACCACCATATGATGATGTTGGCACAATGGTCAACAGATGATATGTTGTAATATGGTACCTCTTTTATTCATTTTTTTATAAAATACTGTCTGTTGTTACTTGACCATTTATTGATTGATTTTGAAATAACTTCGTACAATTGTAAATCTCATTGTACAAATGTCAACCATGAAACATTTGCTCTTTGGACATGAAAATTAATACTTGTATCTGTGTCCAAAAATGTTGACACAAAAAATATTAACAAGATGTCCGAAAAAAACGAGTAAAAAATACAAGTGTTCGACAATTAAGAGACACTCAAAAAGATTGCATTGATGTTCGAATGCGAGTATGCAATTTATATAGCATCAAATGTTCCAAAGAATAACAAATCGTTTTAAAATACAATGGTGTATCATACAAATTACTTAAACATAAGTTTCACTGTTTATATAGATATGGACCCAATATCGTTAAAGGTCGAAGTTGCCGAGGTGTCACTAAATAAGCGCAACAGGGCAAAATGCGTTGGATAGAATATATGTCCTGTTTTTTCTATAGGCATAGTTATCGAATTTTCTTGTCACGTACCATTATCTTAATCTACAGTTAGTCGATAAGGTTTCACGCACTATCCCCGAATGTATTTTAGGCAATCGTTTTCTCTGGGAAATTTGTTTAAAAAATCTTTGATTTATTTATTTAGATGTTGCCATCGGAATCCGGCTTTTTTAACAATCTTTTCAGGAACAATGGAACAAGTTCATAGTGTATCAATTAAATTTGCTTTGCTGTGTCGACATAGAACTTTACTAAGTATGGTTCATCGACTTCATACATGTAGTGTAATAACAAATGTAATTAAAAAGCAAACAGCTGAAAGCAGTAGCTCTCTAACCCAGAGAAGAGGTCTATAAAGCAAGCATTGGTTTGATCGTTAAATTTTATTTAAATAGAGTTTGTTAAGGCGTGTTGTATTTATCATTTCGATGAGGAAGAAATACATTGAATACCCATTTTAAAGCATGATAATTATTCATGATTGGAAACTGAATATTTTTTGTTTAGTGGAATTTAGTGGATGTTAATAAATGTATAACGTTTTATCTTGAGAACCACTCCAAGGTCAACAAACTATGAAGCGGATTCATATTCAACACGTTGAGACGTTTTAAGACCACAAACGAAATGTATAAAGACGGTTTTTAAAATTATTTACCATTTGAAGTGCATTGACGCTATTTCGTACATATAGGGATAACTGTGTGGCTTGTCTGAATACTTTGAAAACAATGCGTTTAGGTAACAATTTCGACGTTTGCATTATTTTTAAACAAGTACGCATATGTCTGTAATCTTCAAAATATCTACGAATCATTTTCTAGTTGAAATTACTGTGTGCCAGGTGTCGTTTAAGCTTTGCTTGTATTACTTATTTATTTCAACAAAATTCTAAATAATTCCCAATTAATGCAAATCGGTTTGATTTTTTATTATATTACAAAAAATATATATCATGGCAAAGACAAACATTTTATTCAGATTATTTATATTATATATATATTTACAAACCATTAGAAAATCGTCTTATCATAATGATCAATGTTTCTTTAGTCAATATTTCCTAAACATATGTATAAGTGAGTTATGCGTAACTATTTCATACCCTAACGCTTCATGAAACATATACTATTTTCTCCGAATGGCACAGCTGTTTTGTAAGCCCTCGGATCGAATGATCGGGGGTATATTGTGTTTGGCCTGTCTGTCTGTCATTGTATGCGTGTGTGTGTCTGTCGCTAAACTTTAACCTTGGTTTAAACATACTTATTTAACATTGTGTTTTACAACATAAATAAACGCAGCTAAAAATTATAGAATTGGAACGATAGCTAGGCTAGTAGGGTTCCTTAACCTTGGTCGTAACTTTTGCAATATGTATACATCATCTTGATATTTGGCATGCATGTGTATCTCATGGAGCAGCACACTTTGAGTGGTGAAATGTCAAGGTCTAGGTCATCCTTGAGAGTCAAATATCAAAACACAAAATCCAAGGGAAGTAACAAGATTTAAAGGGAGATATTTTGTATTTATCATTTGGCAGGTACAGATCATTTTCACAAGGGAAGTAATATTTTTAAAGGGATATAATCAACAACAAAAAATTAATTCAAAGCGGCGCAGTAGGGGGCATTGTGTTTCTGATAAACACATCTTTGTATTGTATTATTTTTTAATAATTGTGTTTTGTGTCCCCGAAAATCATGTATTTAATTTATATTTTGAAATCTGATCAATGGTTTCTTCCAAAATCTAAGGTACGGATCAGAAAAAATCCAGCACACGTGGATGTCGTGTGTTGTAACGATTTAAATTAATAAGAAAACCTCCCTTTCGATTGGTTAAGCACAAAACAAACATATTGAATAAATAAATAATTATTGAGAAATTCGCTTTTACTAACATTATTGACTTAACTTTTCGAGTTATCAAACTAGGACAGATAATAATGGAAACACCAATTCATAGCCATCCGCCATATTGTACAATAAATGGCGATTGATACATTCCCAGAGGCTTGTTTGTATTGTTAAATATTGGTTGAAGATCACTGGCTGTAGTGATATAAAATATGTGTCATGTATTTACAATACTATGTTAAATGATATTGATTATAACACACGTACGCAAAACTGGGCTTCACTCGTTCACTTGTGCCTCCGTAGCTCAGTGGATAAGGCGCTTGCGTTAAAATCCAGAGGTCCCTTGTTCGATCCCGGGTCGGGGCACGTACATGCCAGTCATGTTTCAGCGGAATGCTGACTGACAAATAAAGGCTTAGCTCGGCATTAAGACATGTTTGTTTGTTTTTTGTTTTGTTAAAGATACGTTGTGTACATTAGGTTTCTATCATGTATGGCTGCAACCGAGTGTTGGAAATAATAGCCAGTTCATTTGTGTATTTAAGCAACGTGTTAAGGACATATTTGTACAGGACTGGCATAGTAGATTGGACAATTCATCTAGGGCAATTTCTATAACACTTCCTGTAATTTCGAATTTCAACCATATCTTAAACATGTAAAGGTTAAATGCTATAGAAATGCATTCACAAAGTTACGAATGTCATGACATTGATTAAATATTGAAACAGGTAGATGGAATAGAACGCCAAGGGAGCAAAGACTATGTAACACATGTAATAAATTAGAGGACGAATTTCATTTTCTTTTTAAGTGTAAGCTATATGATAGTGTACGAGGAAACTATCTGAAGCAGTATTACCGTCATAGACCAAATATGTTTAAAACTGTCGAGCTGATCACAAATGATAACTGTGAAATATTACGAAACCTAGCTGTATATGTAAGCAAAGCCTTCGAACTGAGAAAAGCACATTATACAATACATTTATACTTATATCGTTCATTGTATTGTATAATCTATATTTCACCATCAGTTTCCTGATTCACTTATCCGTATATCAAAATTGTAATCGGTGTTACTGGGGTCTCTGCATTGCAAATATATGCATAAATAATTATCAGACACCATAAAGCCAACGTATTACGTGTCATGTGACTAAAGATAACTTTAAATTATGTACATAGTGGTTTATAAAATAAGAATCGTGTTTAACTCATAGTGATGTGAACATATTGTATAATATAAGTGTGGTAGGATCATATGCATGTAAAAGATAGATCCATTATTGGATGTATTGATGAAGCAAGCTGAATTATTTCAGTAAAGGATATTGCAACACAATGATACAATTGGTGATTAAGATTTTCGATATTTTATTTCGAATCTCGAATCTTAAACCATATCAACTTAGTCTAGCTGTTTTGGGTACTCCGAACTTATCATTTAGAAAGAGAGAAAACTCTTCCGTTTCTTATGAGAATGATTTGAAGAGTAATCTTTCCTTTCTGAACTCGTTTGTTTTCTAATAATTGCCATATTCCGATGATAACAGGGTCATTGATGATATAGATTATTGAAGTCTCATCACCTATCACCTTATAATTATTGTACGTATGTTTGCGTAATATAATATGAATATTACATCATGATATGTGATATGTGTCGAACAAGGACTATACTATAATATGTATAGTTACATCATATGTGATATCTATTGAACAAGGACCATAATATAATATGAATATAACATCATGATATGTGATACGTGTTAAACAAGGACATTAATATACTATGAATATTACATCATATGTGATATGTGTTGAATAAGGACTATAATATAATATGACTATTACATCATGATATGTGATATGTGTTGAACAAGGACCATAATATAATATTACTATTACATCATGATATGTGATATGTACTGAACAAGGACCATAATATAATATGAGTATTACATCATGATATGTGATATGAGATATGTTTTGAAGAAGGACTATTAAGGCCTATTTCAACTGTGTAAATATGTATATGTAACAAGGACCATTCTATAATATGAATATTACATCATATGTGATATGTGTTGAATAAGGACCATAATATAATTTGAATATTACATCATGGTATGTGATATTTATTGGACAAGGACCATAATATAATATCTAAGTCTATTTCAACTGTGTACATATGTAAATGTATTTGTCGAAATAAAAGTTCTTCATCTATAGCAAACTAGTGGGATACTGGAACGTTTGATACTTTTGGAGTAATATACATGGAAAAAACGTAACTTTAACTGATGTATTAACTGAAACAATGACCTATCAATGAAGACGTAGAACACATGAGATCGAATGTTGTTTTCACAATTGAGCGATTAATAAATAAGACATGGTAAGAACGAGCAAGAGCTATTGAGTACATGTCATAGATGCCGTTGACATATTGTGCAACTTAAAGTAAAGTAATATCGTGTAAGTTAATAGTTCAGATATTTTTGCATAAAGTGGACCATTGTTAAACTTAAAGCGTATTAACTTTTTATAATAGTCTTGTTCACATTGGCGTATTCAATCATTCGTTAAATGACTACGTAAGATCGGTTGTGATTGTTCGAGAACCTGGCAGGATTCATTTGATGATAGGAATTATATACATATTCCTATAATTTACGTATAATTACGCAAAAGAAAACACAATCGACTGTCAGATGATAAGTGTACGGCCAATTTTTCTATAGGCTTTTAACTGGATTCAACGCATCAATGACATTAATATTGTACTGCAAGAAAACATTCAAGGAATAAAAGAAGCACAAATTGGTCTGTATTCGTTGTAACCATATTTCTTCGTTTATTTCCAAGTGAGAGTGAATAATAATGTTGATTTTGCACGAGCGCGGCAACATTATCTTGGAAACATTTAGGCCTTTCGTCTTTCTTTTGTTTGTATTTCTTTTACGGTATTTACTTTGGGGAAGAAAAGTACACATTTATATTTACACTGTCACAATATATTACCAAAATATAACATATTAACGTTAACGGTTTCATTGAAATTCGAGATCATTATTAACGGATATAACAACCATAAAAGATATCCGTAGATAAATAATATAGAAATTAGTATAACGTGACTTCAAAATTACGTCTTAATGACGCTAACTTACGCGTCTCATAGAGTAACGGAAATGGAAATCATTATAGGTTGAATTTGGAAAAGTATGACATTTTATACATATATTAAACAGAAAAGGACGTAAATACCAATAATGCAAACAAGTAAAAATAGAAAATTGTAATTAATGCTGGTTAGAAACGGCGCGCTTCATATGTGTTCATGTTTGTTTATTATTAATAAGTTGATTGTTTTAAATCAATACTCGAATAATGTGTACATGTTTAGAACATGTTTAACCATGGTCAAATATGATTCAAAATCATTATTTCAAGGTAATATTTTGAGCATGAGTAAACGTAATTTGAATATGATCTGACTGGTGTTACGATCGTTCGACAACATCGAATCATGTTAACTTGTCAACATTGTCGGATAGCCTAACATGTTTTGTCCACGTTTAACTATGGTTAAACTTGTTGAAGGTTTACAAATCACGATAGTATCACGGCCTTTTTACTAGACACCGCGAATTAAATATCATGTTGTTGAGTACGCTTTTTTAGATTAAGCACTAGGGTCAGTTAGTCAAGTGAAGACAGATAGAAAAGTTAATATTTTGTCACGAGCCGAGCGGTAGCTGTGATTTTTGTCTAATTTATTTCTGTCTGATTTCTTTACAACACCTTTTGATGCATATTTTCAATTTGGCATTGGACAAAAATGGAACAAAAATGGACTCTGATTAACAGGAAACTAAAGACAACTATTTCCTAGTTCCTTGTGATATTTCAAGAAATGTAAATTCAAGATATATAACATTTCTACAATGTATTCATTAAAAAATAAATAAATGACATCTTTCTATATATATAAATTGAATTAGACATACAATTCATAAGTAATTTATCATAGAATTGTAGTAATAGTCAAATTCAGTTAGAAGAGTAAGTATTTGCACTTTCTATTTAATATGACTTTAAACAAAAAAAATCATTTATGTTGCCTCAATTTCAGCCAATCTTAATAATTTGAATGTAATGTATTTTTTCAAGAACAAAATATAATAGGTTTTACACCTAGGAAATCAAAGTTAAGAGTCCCCAAATGAGAAATTTCAGTGCCGTTTATACTCTCCAGAAGCGCACGCATGACAATGTGTAATATTTACACAAAAGCGAACATTTGAACAAGAAACGCTCAGTAAAACGCACAAGAAAGCACACTAGAATTTGAGCGTTATTGACACAGTAACAGTCACTCGTCATAAAATGATATTTCTGACGATATTATAATTAAAGAAGTGTCAAATACATATTAAATAAATAAATAAATCATTTATACAAACGACTATTACCTTGTTATTAGATAATATTGGTTGATAATGAGTTTTAAGGGAATTATTTCATATGACTAACTTGTCAAAAACTGTAGTAAGTGTAAACTACCAAGGATGCACTTATGTCAGCACCAGGAGATCAACTTCCTATTTATCCAAAATGGCTGCCATATGAACAGACGCTAATACAATTAGACATCAAAAAGCAAATTACAAATAATAATGAAGCGCAAAATGTAGGCATCGGCTTTTATCAGATCTAACTATCACACAGCAGCTAATGAAAGCATTAGATAACAGTGACATAGTCATTTTTATTCAAAATTCTAACACTAAGAACAAACCATGTACATGCACATGCACACATACACTAAAAAGTCATGGATAAATGATTGATCTAGGGCATGAAAATTTCAATAAATAATATTAAAATACGTTTATTTTAAGTCGTCTTCCTCATCGCGAAAGTAACCATAAAATTAGTATTCATGACCGCAAAAAAGGTGAACACCATAGCATAATATTACGCGGAAACAAATTTTAATTTAAAGCCTCTATGACTTTTGATTTGATTATCTCATAATCGATAGATGTCTTTTTTTTCTCACATAAAACCGCTGCACCAAATTGCATTATAATATGTAAATGCGTCCCCTTGAATTTCGTTTCGAAAAGAGCATTAATTGAAACTATTAAACAAACAATTAAACTTTAAATAACATTCGGTGTTTACTCCGGGTAAATCATTAGGCAATGTTCTTACTGTTACGCAAAGTAAAACATTAAGGCCTGCGTTGTTCATTTTTTTTACCAAGTCCATGAACGGTAATACCGACATGAAAACTAGCATGCGCATTTAAAAACCTACCTAGTATAAATTAAACTGTTTATTCACAAATATTTACAAATAATATGTATATTGTATAAATATTGTTCGGTTTTGACACACTTTTATATAACTATAGCGCACACGCTCCGACCACCATGGACACACTGCGAAACAACACTTCCAGACGTCTGGACGAAGCAGTTTAATTCTTCCCGCATTCTTTGTGTCTTTATTTTGTGACAATAGATTATTCTGTCGAGGAAGTCAGTATATCCCAAATAATTGGATAAACACATTAATCATTCATAGTTGATGAAAAATGGTATTGGAGTAGGAGGGAATGTGTTAAGCAAACAAGAGATACGTAAACTCGATTGTATTTTGTATATCGAGTCAGCACACAATGTTCTTTTCTCCAGCGTATTTGTGTTCATGTGTGCAAAACACAAAACGTTGGTTGATGCAAAGATGAGTCGATTATTTCTCCGTTTAGGCTTTTTTATAGCTTAACAGGGTTAATGTCACCAACACAGCACTGACTGTGCATTAAATGTATCATAATTCTATTTGATATCGTTTATAAATTGCACCAATTAAACGCGGAAACGACGTAATCCTCTACATAATATGTAATTATAGTACGCCTCGTGACCATCCTATTACATTTTCAACATTCCTGAAGGTCGAATAATGATCTGTTATGTATCTAAAAAGAGTTCCGTATTCAATTGCAAGTTTCAATATTGCAAAATATCCGAATTCAATATTAATAATATCAATTAAGTACATATTCATTTTGGTTGTAATTTGTTAAAAGAAACTTCAGAAATGTTCGGCTCCCATTAATCATATTCTAAAACAGCTTATTGTAAAATAGAAAAACTTCATTTAAAAATGTGACTTTTAAATATACCTTACAGTGAGCCTCTTCTTTTTTTCAAATGATTATCCATTAAGAAGCCTTTGCAATACCTGGTTCATCAGAGGTTTTCATTTGACGACGCACACGTTCGACTCTTTATTTCAAACCAAAACGCCCTAACGAAAGAAAGAAGATAATACTGAATATGATTTTAAGGTTACATGACACCATTATACAAATGTACCTATTATTTGACTTCGCCGATGCTTCATTTTTCAAAGTATACTGTCTGAATGTGAGCGTTCGTCAATAATGCAATAAAGTACCCTTATGGATACTATTTAAATGGCTACGAAATGCGGATCTTGCTTCTGCATTTATGAAAACATGTATGAGGACATTATTTAAGACTAGCGTCTGAAATACCTTTACATGTGATGTCAACTTTAGCAGCAGCGACTACAAATTGTTTGAATCAACTTTTCAAGGAGAATATCAATTACAATATTTGTTAGTACTTAGATTAGGAACTTTGTACAAACTAGTACAGTTTACTTTTCTTTAGTCAATAATCGTGCTCAAAAGTATTTCCCTGTCTAAGTTGGTTAATTGCAGTCCTAAATACTTGCTTTTAACGAATATAGAGATTTGACATATTCGATACGTAAGACTTTTTATTCCTGATGGATGTTTCATTAATTAAAAATATAAATGTTCTGACACATTGGGTATATATTTATATGGACTTAATTAAATAAAGTTGCATTACGTGATACTGATTATGTTAGCGCATGATACAATTTGAGTGGAAAATTATATAAGTCCAGGAAGTCTCCAGGAGCATGCTCTTTTATTCGGTTCTGTCGGATTCATTATCATAACTAATTAATAAATATCGGGTAATTTAGTCCTGTAATAAACATTGAACGTTTATCCTTTTTCACCATTGCCTTAAATACTACGTTGTTTATTTATTTTAAAAGTTGTGCCCTTTTATTTCATTCATACGAGTTGATGAATCGTTGTGACAAACATTGTTGTTATGAACTGTTAACACCATACCAAAGGATGTTTAGTCAACATTAAAATTGTAATCAGATCACTAACATAATGGTGAAGGTAATAATATAAACATAGCATCGCAAATATTTGGCTATTTTCCGTTACAGGCGAATTTCACCTAACATTGAACTAAACTGATTTGGACGCAGAAAACCAACATATTGCCTGGAAAGGGTACACATGTGTTGCATTACTTGATTTTATGGACAAAATCATCCTTCAATGTCGTCGATATTCGGTATGTTTTAAATAAAGCGAAAATCAATGCAAGATAATGCATGCCTATACTTCTGGTCTTGTTGGTAGAAAAAAACGAAGATAACAACACAACGAGAAAAGTATCGACACAACCTGAAAATAAAAGTAACGAGTAGAACAAATAAAACTTTACCATTATATTAAGGTTTTATAATATACATTTTACATCCAACAAATTATGTTATGGCATAAACCTAATTATCTCTTAAAAATGCTTAGGTAGTCATTAAGATACCGATTGAAAAGCTAAAGTGTTGTGCATTCAACCGATATTAGCGTGTAACACGCTGATAAATAATGCTGGATGCCGCGGTTCGCGTAAAAGTACTTCAGCATCTCTATTATAAATGTTGAAGTGTTTGTTTATTGGATGCATTTCACGTAAAAACACGTCTAATTCCGTTAGTATTGGTTTGTTTTATTTACCCCGGCAAGGGAGCAGTATTTAATTGCTTCCATCAGACCAATCTCAGATGAAAGAAGCAATTTCGTTTTGTTTATTTTGTTTCAACCACAACATTACCTTTTCGACAACTAAAAGCAGACTGAGACAGAACTCCTATATAAAACATGCAAATGGTATATTTACAAATACTGGCATACTAAAGGTCTAAACCTGATAGAACAATTCATGATAACAGATTCAAGGTTTTATAGTTTCGAATAAG
Organism: Dreissena polymorpha; assembly: GCF_020536995.1. Taxonomy (NCBI): domain Eukaryota; kingdom Metazoa; phylum Mollusca; class Bivalvia; order Myida; family Dreissenidae; genus Dreissena; species Dreissena polymorpha. The sequence continues at coordinate 1,577,371 of NC_068363.1, read as the reverse complement.
TACAACAAATAAACGAATTACACAACACCGACGAATTTTTTTATGTGTGTACTCTCATAAACAGTGTTTCACAAGAGTCAGAGGAAATCTTCAACACTGACTGCATTAGATACCAAACGCATGAATAATTATTTTTGTCAAAGACGGAATCAACCAATATGACCAAACGTATATGCACAATGCGTATTACTATCAAACACTCAGAGTGTGTTAATAAGTAATAAGAATAACATTTTATTAGGCTTTGGTTAAAACACATAAAACATGTTAAGTCTTCTGTTTTATGTCAATTGTTTAGCCATGGACATAGACTGAGTAATGTTTTCAAATTTTATTGGCGACGCATCAAATAAAAACTGCAAATACACAAAGGATACAATTTGTAGATACTTATAAAGATAGAGATATACTTGAAAATTAAGCTGCATGATTATGTCGCTTTAAATTAACATTACACGCATGTGGTTTTAAATAAACCTTACACGGCTTATTATACAATATTTCTAGGAAGTGTACACAATATCCAATAAAGAAACATATAGTGACTAAAAACTTGTGTTCATATTGTTAAGATTTGTTAAACAATAACGCATTGTTCAACAGTTATAATAACATTCTATTTAAAGCGTTTCGGACAAATGCTAATTCGGATAAAAGTTGTGTTCAAAATATTACGAAACTGATACAAAATGTACTAAAATATCATACAAACTAATGATGCTTACACTATAAGGCCGCAATTCGAAGAATATAAAAACGATTAAATGTGTTGGGAACACATGTTCAAGAACGGCGGAAATACATGGATAAGCTAACGATGTTACAATCCACTCATTTTACAGAGGCTTACAACACATCTATTGATTCGACTTTTCATATATTTTGGGTTGCTCTCTAATACAACAATTATGGACTGATTTTAACCTGTACCTCGAGCGAACACAATATATTGTGTAGCGCATTGTTATTATAAACATATATGTTTTTTTGAATATAATAAACGGCTATTCAAATCCTTCAATTGTTGTTGTCTCTATTATTCAATTGGCGAAGTGTTTATTTTTCAGTATTAACCAGAATAGTAGACCGACAGAAATAATCAACATTAACTAGATAAATGTTTTCAATAAAACCAGGTACACACATTTTAAACCAATTAAAACCATTTCCTATCTTTAGTTGTATGTGATTGTTTTTCTTTTTTATCCGTTGTTTTTTTGTAAACATCTAGAAAAAACATATTGGTGTGCATTATAATTTCTCTAAATGTAAATGGCTTTTATTTTTGACGCCACATATATGCTTGTTGGCATTTTTGTGTGTGAAAAATTAACTTGCGCTTTATATTAAAAACCTAACAAAATACTAAAATACTACAAGCCCTTAACGTATAATACAATAGGCATAAAGCATAACATAACACATCCAATAAATATAATAATCTAAATACTATAAAATCTAGCTGCATAGTAAGTTTAATTATTATTTTATGTAAGTCTATTAAATATTGTAGTTTATATATATTCTTTTCGTACAAGTCGTTAATTACTGCCCATTGTATCAATTTATTTTCTTCATACATGTGTTTTAATCTACGTGAACAAGTTTTTTTAGAATGAATGTGTCAAGTCCTGATAGGAATTGTACGTGAATTTGATATCTAGGCAATGTCTTTGCATATCCATGTTATGGATGCAGGAAATTCAGTGTAATTGGGACTGGACCGTTGGCATACTGTACTTTCATATGGAAACAAAGATCGCGTCAACGGGAATGGTTGATTTGCTTAAGGTTCATATTATTATTTTGGAACTGTTATACAAATGTCATGCACATATTTGGATGAAAAATGTGCATCAAAATACATATGCACTTAGAGGCCCCGAAATGCCTATTTCTAAAGGGACCATAAAGGCCAATTCTGGAAATATCAGTTTCAAATATGAAGCTATGATTGCAAAACCTTGATAGAAACCAACGAGCTTTTTATATCGCAGTATGTGGTTAAATTCTGAAAAAGGGTAAAATTAGACATTTATCCTAACCTTAGATTGATGAAGATAAAATCGAAGGGCAAAACATACAATATTGGTGTAAGTAAATGATACATGTTCTTTCATCATAAATGTCATGTATGATCTTAATTGTATACAATTTGGACGCACCAGAAATAGAGCGATTACAATCAATAAGCCCAGCTATATATCAGATGCAACTAAAATTAATCTTTTTCGTAACATCGTTACAAATCATCGTTACAAATAATCTAAATATGTCCAATATATTAAATATGTTAAATATATATTTGTTGATAAAACGTACATAAGTAACAAAAACATTTATTATATATACATATATACTATAATTTTAATTAGCTTTTAATATTTTATCACATACGGACACTTGGCAATATAACGTAACGTTATCTATATTTGGCATGCATGTAATGCGAATTGTAGAAAATATATTTGTATGTTCCACGTGTATATTCCAACACACATATATTTCCAACTTTGAAATATAGGCTAATTTGAATGTATGCACGTCTTAAGGTAGGATGAGCTTAAGACGTTAAGAAATATTGGTTGTGAAATGTTGAGTATACATCGCGTGTGTTGGGTTGTCGTTGAAGAAGTGGATTATTATGGCACTTCTGGTTTTTAAGTTTAAAGTTTTTTTTTTATATTTTTTAAAAATAAATGTACATAATCTGGTTATTCTGCCGAAAACAGAGTTTCGGTCATTGGTCAGTCCTGAAAATAATCCCTTTCAAATTAATACTTCCGTTTGAGCCAACATTTTAATATATTTATGTTTTGCATAAGCAATACATGAACAATAATTATAATAATTATAACACCTTCTATCGAAAATAACGCGTTTAATATATGCTTTGAGAAGAAAAATAAGCAGTCTGAATACGATTAAGTTATTTAGATATAAATTCATATTAAGATTAACAAATATCAATCATAGCGACCTTATTAATAATAATTATTTATAGACAAGGCATTACAGTGGTATACAGTTTTCAAATGTCCAGCACGCATCGTGGTAGTATAGACTAGATGAACTATTGGTTATGTTAATTGATTAAGGAAGTTTACACGTATATAGGATGGTAATAAAGTAAGAACAAAACAAGTAAGGAAACTTAAATATTTAAAAAAACAGATGGAAAAATTATCATCATAATAAAGATTATCATTAACAATAACGGTTTCCACCCTCTTCATTAGCTGATTACTTTAAATAGTATTTTTTTATTGCAATATTCTAATGGCATCAGGTCAAGGGACATGTTCACAACCTGGTTAAATGACTATTTGCAAATAAATTTCATACATTCAAAAAGAATGTACATATTTTGTTTACACAAGCAAGCTAACACTCCTGACGAAGAAACATGTAAAAATATGGACACTCTCTGTGTAAAGGGGGGTAAATTTATGAGCGTAAAGTGTCATCCCAGATTAGCCTATGCAATTCGAACAGGCTAATAAGGAACGACACTTTCCGCCTTAAATTAACAGCATAGTCTTTTGAAAGTGTTGAGTAAATAACCTTAAGTTGCTAAACTTCATTGACGTTGCCAATACAATAAAGCTGTTGTCAAGAGAGTGCAGATGGTATAAGTTTCAAAGTGGATTGAAATAGGCATTGCCATTATCCCTGCATGCATGAGGAAACTGGTGCTTATTCAATTCCCCATTTATGCTTGGAAAGTCGTCGAAGGCTGGAGAAGGGAAGTAACTGCGTGTGGACCAGATTATGGATATGAAAAACACATACAAGGGCTTGAACGGCACGTGAATCGCATTGTTAATGCACGAGTTCTTCCGTTCAAGCCCTCATTTTGCCAAGTTTCTGCACCCCACCAGAGGGTATTATAGATAGAGTTTATGCAATAATAATCATTCAACATCGGACAAATAATATTGCTTTTCACACCTCCATCTTGATAATTTCGAAAATTCATTAAGTTCTAAACTAGCATTTATGGTTTTCTAAAAATTCTAAAGACTGTGTGACGTAGTGGAAGCGCTTTAGCTTTTGCTTCCAGAAGTCCCTGGTTCGAATCGAGGGAAGGGCAATTTATTTTGTTCAACTTTGTTTTTTTGCTATTACAATAAGTTTAAATTATTCAGAAAATTATAGATTTCTTAATTTACACATTAATGAAAAAATTTCAAAATTACGCAAATCTGTGAACAAGTCATTTTAATTTATACTGGGATTTTTTTTTTCAAAATGTTAACAATTACTAGTACAAATTAAGATTGTTTGACTATTTACCGGGCCAGTTTCAGCTACATTAAGTAAGTATAGGTATGATTTATGATCCTATTTCAAAAGCATTTAGAGTTGTATTCAGCTAGCTCTTTGATCCATTGTTAAGGTCCGAGTCCCATTCACCAATAACACACCGTCGCTGTAAATGAATCATACATTACAATGTTCATTTATGTACCTATTGACATAAAGGCTACATAGTGTATATACCAACTTCATAGTAGTTCACCTATGTTTTAACCTGAAACCGTAACCGCAACTAGCGAAATCAATAAAGGGAGTACCCATGACGATTGTACTGGGCTGTATTACCTCAGTAAGTATATGAAAATTGGCCTGGTCTCAAACTTTTTTATGGGATTCGGACTTTTGACGACCGTGGATAAATTTGTTAGTGATCTGTACAGTAAGCAAATTAGATTGAGCTTGATATTACATGTATTTTCCTGCTTTCTAATTATGAATTGTATTTTTTTTAATAACACATTAGTTGTATCGGATCAGAATATTTTCAAAGTCGAATCCGTTGGAATTCCGATAAAAAGGTATATATACAAGACATTTTTAACAATTTATATAATTTTTAAATGAGAATTGAAAGAAGAGAATTTGCTCAACTAATAATAAGATGGCAAGAATACGTTTAATAGCATGTAATGCTTTTTATTCATTCTTAGAGTATAACAGTTTTAAATTAATTTATTTTGCAGAGAGTTCTCTTCAATATATTGTGTTTTGTTGCTAAAAATGTTAGGTTTGTGAAAAAAATACTTGTTAATTTACATAATTTATTTTCGTTTCTTACTTTTACATTTAAAAAGAGCATTTTTAACTTGAATGCGGTTTGTACATTATTCATATGAAGAATACTTATTTTCTGTTATTTCTTGTCTTTCAGATTTCTCTGTTGTATTGGCGTGCTTAGGAATTGAGTCTTCTAGACTTGAAGGTGAAAGGTCCGTATGTAACGGAAATAAACGAATAATACCAAACAATGCCGGACACCTTCCGAGTGCTGTTCATCGTTTTTCGCGATCTTTACAAGACGTATCGGACATGTCAAACATGATTTACAATCTTTATGTAATACACTTAATACGATACCTTAACAGCGTTACAAAATTTAAATATGTATAATCCAACAACAGTTTGAATTCAAAATTACTTTATTTAAAAGTATTTTAATTGTATCGTTTTCAGAATTATCAAAACCAAATAGAAATAGAATAGAAATTGCGTTCACATATAATTGTTATTTACACTTGTGTAAGTTGTTAAAGAAATTAAGATCTAAATGCTTTCTAAAATTATCATCATTCTTGTATAAAATCCTGCATGTAAAGTGCTCAAAGGAGTGTCTATTGCTGCAATAAAACATTCACGTATTTTCAGATCACCGAGCGGATCCACTCCCCTTTACTACAGACACTGACCATACCATGTACGGACACTATGGTCAGTCCTACGGACGCTATCTCTGGTCAAGTACGTCTTTTGCTTAAAGAGAAAATAGACTTTTCACAGAAAGAATATGTCACTGATTCAAAAAGAATGTGTATTTAAATATTATATTAAACAATCGAACTAACGCTATGAACACATTTTTAAATATATGTTATTTAAAGTTAAATCATCAATTGACATCAATAATTTGAAGAATACAAGTACGTGTATTACTAATATATCGTTAAGAATGGACAGAACAGTTTAACGGCCTTAATGGTCAAGCGATAGCCCGTTAGAACAGATTTCCATAAGTTCAAATCTGAGTGAATGGGTAACATTTTGTTTTCCTTTCAATAATACTTTTTTAGTCTACCGGTATCCCATAATAGTGCTACTCAGTACATTAATGTCTTATTTGTACAAGTACGAACATCTATAAACAAACCCCGTTAAGTATATGTATAATGTCAACGAGCACTTTATTTTGCTCATGCAAAATATATGTTCATCGTTGATGTTTACGACCATTGCCATACTTGACCAAATGTAAAAACCACATAAAAAGGTCGCTGGACCTTTGGATCTGTCTAAGCTTTGTGTCCATTAATATACAGTAAAATGAGTGAAATATGAAGCAAGTTGTATTTTCATGACATATAAACTCCTATTATTTCAGGGTTTAACAAATCTCCGAAGCCATTTCGGGCAAATGATAAACATATCGTCCGTCTTATCTTCAATCATTGACGAAGAAGACGAACCGATTTTCAAAAAGCTCTTGCGAGACCTTCACAATCTCGTATATGACGTAATCTGTCGAATATACCACGTGGGCATGGCTTCCGGTATTCCACTTCCGGTTAGATTTACCGAACCGGATATTGAAAACGAGTGCGTAAACGTCAACTCGATTCTACTCCACTGGAAACTGATAAAGAATATTCAAATTGTGGCGACAATTTTGCGAGAAAATTACGCATAGGGATTTTACGTATAGAGTTAGATAAACGTGTTCATTTCTATCACTGATTTAACCATAGTTATATTGCTTCAAAAATAGTGTTTTGTGTTTGGGTGTCACTTATGTACGGGTTATACTAGTTTATTTTAAGACTTTCGTGTGCAATTTCAGTATGCAATACTGCATCTATCTTTATGCTCGATTGGCGCGGTTCAGTTAAATAGGAAAAGCAAAGACAGAAAATTATCATTAATACTGAGTTTTTAAAATATCGTCAAACACATAGGTCATGTAATAACAGAAAAATAAATGCTATTTGCATTTTATGTTAATGATTCTTGAATGTATGCCTATTTCATTTATTTGAGTGGTTCGCTTTATTATCAATTTGTGCACATGTTGTGTGTTTGTTTGTTAATTTGTTTATGTTTCAAAGTTATTTAATGAACGTTTTACTTTTCCCACTAATGACTGATGAACTGTTTTTATGTTAATATCCCATGCAATAAACTAATTTTTAAGTTTTTACAAGTTTTTTTAAGTTCTCATATGTTTGTTCCTTAATCTATTCGCTCATCATTTGCATAACTGCTACTACCGGCAGCAGCAAATACTCACTCATCATAAGTTGATTACTTGAACTAGTATTTCTGTCGTTCTTATTAAATCAATTTTGTCTACATTCGAAATAACTGAACATCAAGGTAAGCCGGTTCTTTGTAAAAACAAAATCAACAACAAAATATCTTTCAAAGGCCAGTTTCGACCACAGATAGTATCAGAAAGGGATATGATATGAACAACAAATAAAAGCATGTAAAGTTGTTTACAACTAGCCGGATATTTGATCCATGTTAAGATTTAATCCCCATTGTTCAAGGAAACAAAGCCGCAGTAAATGAAACCAACATTTGCGACGCTAATTTATGTACCGATGCACATGAAGACTACATCGTTTCGATACTAACTAAATAGTTGCTGATTATTCTTCCAACCTGAAACCGCAATTAGCGAATAGCAATTGATTATATCAATGCGACGACATTATCGGAAGTTAGTGAACGACAATTGTACTTGGCAGTTTTGTAACCTTTAAATTGGATAAGGACTATCGACGACAGTGGACATATTTGTAATTATTTCACAGTGACCTGTGCAATTAGCGCATGAGATTGTATTCGTTAATATATGTGTTTTCTAATAGAGAATTGATTTTTTAAATTGCAAATTCGTTGTTTCGGATCAAAGGATTTTCAAAGTCGCATCCGCTGAAACTTTGAAAAAAGGTATTAATAATAATTGTTTCACATTATCAATTATTAAAAAACAGAACAATGTTAACGATGTATACATGCGTGTATTCAAACAAACATAAAATGTAAAGATTAAACCTACTAGCATGTACGTTTTTAACATCATCCTGAAAGTATTAACGTGTTTAAATAATTTATTTTTAAGAGTTAAACATAGTTCGATTTTTCACTTCAAAATAAAACGTTTGTCATAATACTTTGTGTTCATATTATTTTGTTTTCGATGATTTATTTTACATTTAACAGGAGCATATTTTATTTTAATGCGGTTTTGTATATATATTTCAATTTCAGAATAATTAGTCCCCTACCGGTGAAAACCGGCGAAGGGACTTATGGTTTGCGTTCTGTTTGTCTGTCAGTCAGTCTGTCATACTTGTATGGATCCTGCGATAACTTAAAAGTTCTTCATATTTTTTTCATGAAACTTGATACATGGACAGATGGCAATATGGAGATAATGCACGTCATTTTAATTTGTTCCTACCTCCAGAATTATGGCAACAAATATACTAAAAATATTGCTGAAAATGGTGGATCCTGCGATAAATTCAAAAGGTCTTCATATTTTTTAATGAAACATAAATTATGGATAGATGGCAATATGAAGATTATGCACGTCATTTTATTTTGTTTCTAGGTCAATAATTCTGGTTGCTATGGCAACAAATACACTACAAAAATTACTCAAAATGGTGGATCCTGCGTAGGTAGGGGACTTTCATTGCTTTGCAATACTCTTGTTAATTTGTGGCATTTATTTTCTTCTAGATTTCATTGTTACTTTGACGAGCGTAGGAGTCCGGCTTTATAGTTTTATTTAATATTTCCAATATGTTGCAATATGATTTCTTCAATTTAATGATCAATATATGTAAACGTTATAGTCAGTAAAATATTATTTAATGGAAAGTATATTGATCTTTTGCCATTTAACACAATAATTCAATGCGAACAACTTAAAGGAAGAGTTGAGAAACACTTGAGAGAGAGAGTATCAAATCTATATTTCTACCATGCGACATGTATTCTCGTAATTGAAAGGGAGCTGCTTTGTAAGTTCATGGTAGGTATCATACAACAGTACTATTGCAGCTATGACATTTTTGGTGAGTAATGACAAGGTCATTGAATATATTATTACATTAAACTCAATGCAAATTAATTAACTGCTCAATAAAGTGTTCATATAATGTATATTGATTAATGTATACAGCATATATATAGAAGAAAGATAATACCAGTCAAAGTTGTAAGTCTAAGTAAGTAAAATGTCGCACTCCGACTATTGTTTTAATGTATTTCCTCAACACCAAATTATGATACCACATATATACCATTTACCGCATTAGAACGAAATTGTAGAAGATGGACACAGTTCAATGTAATATGTTAACTGTATTATGTTGCATACTTATAACCCAATAAGGTCATCATATATGATCAAACTTCTTGATGTCAATTATAATTATAGAAACGGGGGTAAATAATAATATCATAATTCACTCTTGGGAAAAGAAAAGTAAGTATAATTTGCTTTATTGTTTTGAATCATTTCCAAATATAAATAATAATCATTCATAATAATTCATATAAAGCATCCCTGTTCAATAATTTATATGCTGTTACTAAATACAAGTGAGTAAATTGGTGATATATTAATATGCAACAATTACAAACAGCTTTCTGTTCTGCATGCCAACGTTTAACAAAACTTTTAATCACAATAATGTCTGCAATAATAAATTCAAGCCGTGTAATTTGTTTATATGGTGTCCGAGAATACTCGTCTAACAAATATCAGCACTTCTTTTAAAATATTCGATATAATATAATTAAATGATGATTGTATTTCAAACATTATACTAATAAAATATAAATTAACATTTGTATTTGATTCATAGTAGTGTTGTTTGTTCATATGTTTCTAGAAATAAGTCGTCAATATTCGTGTTATTTACCTACAATAATATAATAATCAGATGAACTCATACTGGCTTTGTTATTGAGCTGAAGACAGCCGTATTGGCCTGTGGCCCTAGGCCGAAGGACTATACGGTTGTCTTCAGCTCAATAACAAAGCCAATATGAATTCATCTAATTAATGACAATTTTATTGATTAACTTTATAATATTATTCAGCACAAAAGCTTGAATTACACTTTTGAATTACAGGTTTTTGCTATTAAATTAAGTATGAAATTTTGAAAAATAGCAAAATTTCTGTTCTATACAACTTTTTCCCTGTTTTTATCCCATGTTAAATGCTTTAACAATGTTATGTACACCAGAATACCTTTTGGGACGATTGAACTTTAACGGTACGTAAAAAGAATGGAAAAGCGTATAATTTTATCGTTGCTAAGCGCGCAACACCTAACGCAACACCTAATAATCATTTTTATCCTATATATTACTTTAAAATCAGGGGCTACCGCCCCCAAAACCCCGCTTTGTCGATAGTGGTCAACAAGTTCAATGTAGCCTACCTTTTAAGAGAGTTAATTGAAAAAAAAATTGAGTATTGTTGCAAGAGGAAACAAATGTTCCATGCATTTAATTTCAGAAGAGTAATTATTATTTCATTAATATTGTAATATGCAGGCGATATTACTGATACAGCATAGATACAATAGCATTTAAACTTAGTATATGACAAAAGATGCTTTGTAGACATTACATGATGCAGTGACACAATTTGACAGGTCGAGAAATTATGCAAAATTTACCTGAATAACATTCCAGCCACACTGGATCCACTACCGTTTTTAATACAACTCAGAAGGACAATACGGATTGAAAACTTTTTTATTGCCATTAGGAATTGCATTTGTAATGTGTAAATCCTCCATGATTTCGAATTAGTTTTGCTCTCGGCGCTTATTGTAGCTTGACAATTTTCAAAGTTGTTATCTATGTACGCTCAAATATTGAACCTTACTGCTTTGGTTACACTGCACTATTGTTATTGTCGAAAAAGGGAGCTGAACATATTAGGGGCAGGGTACTTAAAGTATACTTTTAAAGGTTTAAACAAATGCACTAATACTAAGTATACAACTTCAATATTGTCAAAATTTTAGATTGTCATATAAGGCCGAGCTTTTCCTGGTTTCTGATTGGCTGAATCTCGTATTGGCCGACCTTTTCCCGTATTGGCCGTGTTTTTTGTTCCATATTGGCCGCCTTTTTCTCGTATAAGGCGAGTTTCGAGCTTTATTGGCGAGGCTCAACATGTATTGGGCGAACAAATTGAACACATTCTCGTCTAATATTATAATATTAATTATTAATATAATGTTATTAATTAGTTGAATTCGTTTTGGCTTTGTTATTGAGCTGAAGACAGTCATATTGGCCTGCGGCCTCAGGCCAATACGGCTGTCTTCAGCTCAATAACAAAGCTAATATGAATTCAACTAATTAATGACAATTTTATTAATTAACTTTATAATATTATTTAGCAAGAAAGACTTGAATTACACTTTTGAATTACAGGTTTTTGCTATAAATTGAAGTATGAAGTTTTGAAAAATAGAAGAATTTCTGTTCTATACAACTTTTACCCTGTTTATATTCCTATGCAAAATGCTTTAAATGCTTTGAAAATGTTATGTACACCAAAATATCTTTAAAGAGATATCTTGTTAATTAAAAAAGAAAATTGAATATTGTTGCAAGAGGAAACAACTGGTCCATGCATTTAATTTCAGAAGAATAATTATTATTTCATTAATATTGCAATATGAAGGCGATTTTCCTGATAAAGCATAGGAACAATAGCATTTATACTTAGTATATGACGAAAGATGCTTTCAAGACATTATATGATGCAGGAACATAATTTGACAGGTCGCGAAATTTGCAAAATTTACCTGACTTACATTCAAGCCACACTGGATCCACAACTTTGTTTTTAATACAGCTCAGAAAGACAATACGGATTGAAAACTTACTTATTGCCATTAGGAATTGTATTTGTAATGTGTAAATCCTCCATGATTTTGAATTAGTTTTGCTTTCGGCGTTCATTGTAGCTGTTGTTATTTATCTACAAAAGCTCAAATATTGAACCTTTCTGTTGTGGTTAAACTGCACTATTGTTATTGTCGAAAAAGGGAGCTGAACAGGGACGCTGAATATATAAGGGGTTGAGTGCTTTAAGTAAACTGCAATATTATATTTTAACGATTTAAACTTTTGCACCAAAACTAAGCATACAACTTCAAAATGGCGTCCAAAATTGTCGAAATTTTAGATTCTCAAATAAGGCCGAGATTTTCCTGGTTTCTTATTGGCGGAATCTCGTATTGGCCGACTTTTTTACGTATTGGCCGTGTTTTTTCTATATTGGCCGACTTTTTCTCGTATAAGGCGAGTTTCGAGCTTTATTGGCGAGGCTAGACTCGTATGGGGCGAACAAATTGAACAAATTCTCGTCTAATATTATAAAGTTAATCAATAACAACGAGTATTGTTGTAAAACAGTTTTATGTCCTGCAACACACAAACAGTAAATGCTTTATTAGCAAATAATTTCAATCAAGGAAAATAGTTCATGCCTTGAATATTTATCGGAGAACCGGGCTACATGGTCTCTTAACATATATCATATATTGTACTAGTGTTTAAAATCTGTCAACACAATTAAAGGCAAGTATTAAAAAATGAATATTTTCAAAACTTGATCTTTTATATTTATCTTATTGGTTTTAATAATTGCTCACAATTGTATTAAGCTTGCCAGTGCTTTTGTCCAATACCTGTTATATAAATCACTATTGTAAAACTATTAAGGTACATTTTCGACAAAAATTGTAAATTAAATGTCGCCCAAAATTCAACCTGACCATATAATTGTTATTCAAATTGTGTTTTTGCATTCAGTTCAATTACATATTGTTGTAATATTTTCCTGCTCGAAATTAAAAAAAAAGGTATTTTTATATTAAAACCTACACAAATACATCTTTGCTATATTTAAAGGCCCTATAAAGGTGACGATTCGTTATAATTTACCGATTTTTTAATATTCTTTTCATGTTTTATATATAAAGATTATCAAAAAACAATATATATATGCTATTGGACATTACCATAAAATATGAGCAATACAACTTCTTTTGAGCTCAAAATACAGTGTCCTCTAAGTCACTCGTGTTAACAATCAATTCATTCACATCGCTGTTTACTCGGGAAAGTGAAAGTGAAAGGTCACCAAAAATGTATCGTTGATTTTCAACGTTTACCGGTATCACTCACAAAGAAGGTCTCTTCTAAATGGTTGAAACGTTTGTAGTGATCTAATAAGTTACTTTCTGCTGGTAAAAAGTTGTTTAATATATAATTAAAATTGATTTTTCTTTCGGCTATTTAACATACGTCACCGCTTTGAGACTACACATCAAGTTAGTTGCCAAGTTGTTAACATTTCTTCCAATTATGAATTCTTGAAAACGTTGCACCTAAGCTGTGTTATTAGCATTTTTTATGCAAGAGTAACTGAAATCCGGTAAAAATTAGACCAGTTTATATGCATCATAATTGGATTTGTCACCTTTATAGGGCCTTTAAAGACAAAGAACACTCAAACATTTTTTGCAATGTAACCTATTTTGATATTTACAATATTCATTGAACAATGAAATGTGTAACTTTCTTAATTTTGTAAACGTTTCTCGTACATATTTGTATATTTTAAAACTAAACACAATAGCTAAATCAACGTATTGGTGTTGGACTTTTTGTATTAAAAATGACGAGTACTGCTCGAAACAGAAGACATTGCATTTCTATTACAATATGTTTATATATATTCGATAACATTAGTTGACCGATAATTACGTTGCTAATATATAAATCCATCAATCATTAAATGAATCACTGGCTAAACAAGATTTAATTGTATTGTGGGAGTGAATTACATGTATCACAAGAATGTGTCCCATATCTTTTATGTATTATATTAACAAAGTTTTATTTACAGAATTGTTACCTTCCTTGCCTGAATTTACCTTCAAAGCAAACATCATTTGGTATAATCATTAAAACGTTAATATCGTTTATGGTAAATGAACATTGTTTTCTATTTATTTGAATAAAATGTGCATTCCAATATTCAGTTATTGGTTAGCAAACATATGTAATATTCTAAGCATAGTTGTGAAATTACAAATCATAAATGCTTAGTTATTTCTATCATACTTGTTTCTAATTAATTTCATGTTGCATAAAAATCTTGTAATTTTGTTACTCGTGTTATTCATTACCATGTTATATTTGAATAGATACTCGCGTTTATGACATAATACCATATAGTACTGAATTTGGCTTCTTAATGAATTTTATCGATTTTCAGTTGTGGAAAGGTGAACCGAAACGAAACTTAACAAGCAATATAAGCCTATTTTGAAATATTCGTTTTCGACAAGTAGCCCATTGTATGTTATATTGTCAATACAAATCCTTAAAATTAGCAATTTGTTTCCTTTGAAACATCCTCAACAATAGACCACATTTCGTTGAATGCATTCTACAACCGAAACTGGTATCAGCCACGACTTGATTTACACTAGAGATGCTTCATCAATGACAAGCTCCACGGGACAGAAGTTTCTACCACGTACCTGTGGCAAACAACCTGCCTTAACATAGCAGCACACTAGAAATACACATATTTTTTTTCTACCGTTAATTCGCTGACTTTACATACATAGTGGATGCATGTGGTAAGGTCAATATACTATGGACATAAAACGTGCATATATATCTTTTTATAGTGACATTAAAGATCGAATCATGCATATCTTGGCATATTGCTATAGCATATGTTGCAGCAGCTTTAAGTGTTTTATTTTATTTATTATGAATGCTACGGTATTTTATGTAACATAAATGCAACATGAATATACTGATGTATTTCCAAAAGAGACATTTAATGTGTGACTTTCTCATCATGTATAACAACAGCACAGTACACGTTTGAAATACTATTACAATATGAAACAAATTATTATATGACATATCAACAAAATTCAATTTACAGGCAAACACGAACTTATGAAATGTTAATGTACCGTTTATTTAAAAGTTGTATGCATCATTCAGTCAAATTATGTCTTACGTAGCTCTTTACACGTTGGATAATGCTCTATGCGCACGTCGGTAGGAAGGAATGACTCATATCCTTTTTAAGTTAAATGACCAATTTTGTATTCAAATATTAAACACAAACAAATCATAACATTTCTTCTTAAACATTTATTTTAGAATAACCAAATATCCAGCAGATAAAACGTTTTAACTTTTTTCTCATTGTCTAGTAGGAATTAAACGATTTATCTTGCATTTGGAGATACTGATTCTTTGACATTTATGCGTTCTTTCGGCGTTTAGCATTTAATTACGAGCAATATTATTTATGATATCAGACAACAAGGCTTAACTATTTTATTTGGATAATATCCATCCAAAGTTCGCGTAAGAAAGTGCCACTTAATGTAAATACACTGTAAAATTGAAAACGTACCAAACAACAATCACGAATATGCGAAGTTAAAGTAATCCCCTTTCGATTAAATTACATTGGAAACATGGAAAGATTTTTCAGATAAAAACATAAATGAAGATACTAAAAAAATGAAGCACATTTACATTGGCAGTTGAGTACGATCATTTTGGAACAGTATGTTAGTGTAGTACGTGTAGTTAAAACTTCCGCAATTTTCCACAATTCCAGATTTGAGATGTATGCATACAAAGTGAACGCCCGGTATTTATTGCGTGAGTTCATGCTGTGTTTATCATTTTTAACCTTATATATCGAATGAAAAGATATGTGTCTTTACTTTATGTGGTATATGGACTTCAATGTACTTATATCAGCCATGGTAACTGAAACTCAGATTTACAATAGCTTTATAAATAGTACTTTTCACGCTGTTCATACAGCGATTGAAATAAAACCTAAAAAGAAATGCCATAGTATACAATGTAATGGCAAATATTGACTTTCTATAATTCTGAAAGGATTAAATTAAACGTTAATTAAAACACGAGTTCGCACTGTATGTATACCATATATATAAGCTTATCGTCAGGTTCAATGCAATAAGAATATAAAACGACAAAGTATGTATATGATAAATATGCTTTGGTTGTGTTAAGATTCTCTCGTTCAAACAGATTTTTATTGCCTAAACCAAATGTTACCTTTTATAGACTTTAAGAGCCTATCGAAAATAGTAAATCTTATTTAAACAATCAAAGTACTGAAAGTACTGGTTTGACGATGCTTTTGAAGAGGATGGATATATAAAGGATATTTGTTGGATTCGGTGGAATATCGATTTTCCCAGAAAAAACAGCGAAAATATCGATATTTTCACTGTTATTTTTCACTGTTTAAAACAGTGAAATACCAGTTTATTTCACTGATATTTCTGTATAAATCACCTGGAAAGCATAAAACAAATAAGCATCCATTTAAGTTAATCTACATCACCGCAATTGTTTAATTTTTATTGCTTGTCATTTATCCGCAGGTCAATAGTTAATGGTTGTGGTGCAATAGTTTTCGTTCTTGGACACTGCAATCCCTTCAATGATATGTATTTACCTAAATATCTCATATTTGAACATACAATTCTTTTGGGAGTAATGGTCCAGACAACTGGATAAAACAGCAACAATATTCTAACCCATTATTTTTCGAGGAACATAATTGAGAATTCCTGTGCTAGCCCCCAATCACAGTATGTTGGGGTATAATAATAGTCAAATTTTGTTTTTCTTCTCAAAAGATTGTCGTAGATTATAAGTTGAGGAATATATCATCCAAGACTACTACTTTTAGAAAACCGTTTTTTTTCTTCTTTTTTTTATTGATAAACAAGGTTTTGTAACAATCTATACTATACATAGAAAGCTTTAACAGCACAATGTGGCTCACCTGAAACTGAGTGTTTCTTAGTGGTGTTAACTAATTGTTCATGAAGATCTAGAAAAATAAGGCATTGTGAGTATGAATAAACTATTTGCGTCTATCCGATCTAGTTGAGCCTTGTTACCGAGTTCCTACTTTTATTTATTTGAACATTCTGATCAACTGCCATGAAGATCAGGTGACAAATGTAAGTGTTAACATAGATTTTAATGATTTTAGTTATTGATCAAATGCTTGGAAGCACATGACCCACTTTGGAACGTTACCTGTTAATCACTGAGATTAGACCTTGTGACTTAAAGAGTGAATACTAGTATGCTACTTCCAAGCTTGACTTTCAAATCATTTAAAATAATGTTCTAACCAATTTACAAGTGGATCAGAGAGAGAATGTGACCACTTAAGTATTAACAGACCTTTTCTTATATTTGACATAGTGCCCTAATTTTTGATAGAATATGAAACCCAAAATGACATAGAGGTGACTAGTTTTATAAGAATCTGGCAAAGAGGTGACACCCAAATTTAAACATTGTAAAATGATAGCTTATGTGTTCACAATAAAACTGTGCATAAAATACAACAGACAAAGAGTGATAACAAAAGCTAACCTTGTCACATCATAACAAGTGAGCAAAATATTCAAAACTATGACATCATATAATTGCTCAGTTACTTCCAATAACAATAAAATATTACTTTTGAAACAAATACAATAACTTCCCTTTCTTACTACAGGCTGTTCTAAAACAGGATAGCCCTGTATCGCTCTCCCAAAACTCCTTCTATAGTGTGTAAAACTTGTGTATGATTTGACTAAGTTGTAACCTAGCTTTAGCCTGCACATGACCAACTTGCAAATTCAGCTTTTGATTTGATTAAGATGGACAATGTAAGCAATTTTCATGAAAATCAGGAAGATAATGTGACCTGTCGAAAGGTAAAGACAGTTTTCTATTTTTTGACCTAATGACCTAGTTTTTGACGAACTACCAACTTTCAAACTGAAACTTTATTTCATCGAGAGAACATTCTGT
This sequence comes from Dreissena polymorpha, assembly GCF_020536995.1. NCBI lineage: Eukaryota > Metazoa > Mollusca > Bivalvia > Myida > Dreissenidae > Dreissena > Dreissena polymorpha. Next base: position 1,559,377 of record NC_068363.1, on the reverse strand, counting down.
CCAATTATATGGAAGAAAATGTGACCTCTGGAGTGTTCACTTACCTTTTCTGTGATTTGGTTTGTTGACCTAGTTTGGACCACATATGACCTACTTTCAAACTTAACCTAGAATTGACCGAGATGAACATTTACCAACATAAGACAAACAAGGGCTGTTTGTTAAACATGCATGCCCCCCATATAGGCTGTCAGTTGTAGTGGTAGCCATTGTGTGAATACATTTTTTGTCACTGTGACCTTTATCTTTGACCTAGTGATCAATTTACCTATGAAGTTTCATGATCCTAGGCCTTACTATTCTTGAGTTATCATCAGGAAACCTTTTTACTGTTATTAGTCACTGTAACTTTGACCTTTGACCAAGTGACCTGAAAATCAATAAGGGTTATATACCAGTCATGATCAATGTACCAATGAAGTTTAATGGTCCTAGGCGTAAGCATTTTTGAGTTATCATCCGGATACTATTTTACTGTTTTGTGTTACTTTGACCTTGCTCTTTGACCTAGTGACCTCAAAATCAATATGGGTCATCTGCGAGTCATGATCAATGTACCTATGAAGTTTCATGATCCTAGGCATAAGCGTTCTTGAGTTATCATCAGGAAACCATTTTACTATTTCGGGTCACCGTGACCTTGCTCTTTGACCTATTGACCTCAAAATCAATATGGGTCGTCTGCGAGTCATGATCAATGCACCTATAAAGTTTCATGATCCTAGGAATAAGCATTCTTGAGTTATCATCCGGAAACCATCTAGGTGGACGGACATACGGACCGACATGTGCAAAACAATATACCCTCTCTTCTTCGAAGGGGGTCATAATAATACAGTAGCATGAAACAACAAGGGAGGCAACTTGTTATGTCACAATTTGGCAGTGTATAAAAAGTGGTACTTAATTATCTCGCTAAACATCGGTCTAAATTACGTTTAAAAGCTATTTTCTGATTTGATGAAACAGTCCGAAATCATCCAATAAATAAAGTCGAGATATTTATCTTGCGGAACATGCAATGCCATGCCGCATGCAAGCTATTTATAAAGTAAATATCGTAAATCAAAAAAGTTTGTTATGTTTTTTTTTCGCGGTCATAGACAGTGTTCCTGGCTGAAAACGTTGCAATATTACTTTTAAATCATTCATGCATTAGTTTTTAGCAAGAAAGAGGTATAATATTAGTGTAAAACATATTTGTTTTATTTAAACTTGTGTCTGCTACAATTTAACGCGTGGTTTCGGAAATTTCCGATTGTACAGATGTATCGACAGACATATGCAAAACGAAAGAATAGCTTGCATATTTCAATTTCAGCCTTGAAATTACCTACAAATCAAATGAGAATCGAAATTATTAAAATATAAACCAGAAATGTTCATTAACACCAAAATCTTTGGGCACAACCATCATATTTTTGGAAACCGACGATCGGTAATTTCCATAAACATATGGAAAATTTCATCACTGACAAGGTTTCGTTTGATATGTCCATAGAATCATAGCTACAAATAAATACCTTTTTAAGTGCAACCTATCCAACACAAATTTATGTGATATATGCAGCGAACACATTGAAACAATAGAACACCTTTTCTGGGAGTGCAAACATATTCAAATTCTATGGAACCAGTTAACAACATTTCTAGAGAACCAACAATTAAAATTAAAACTGTCTCTCTTAAATATCAGTTTCGGTGTGAATCAGTTTTAAAATACCAGAAATAAATAACACTGTGAACCACATTATCATATTAATGAAATATTTTATATTTAGCTTCAAATACAAAAAACAAATACCTACTTTCAACTGTTTTATAAACTATTTAAAACTAAAGATCCAAATTGAAAAAGAAATAGCCCTCAACAACGATAAACTTCATATTTTTGAACAAAAATGGAAACGCATAAACTTTCATAACCCAGTCCAGTTGTCTTCTACCTAACTCTGGTAATAACAGAATAGACCACATGCAACCAAAGCAAAAGAAAACAGTATATCCTAGTATATCATGTATAATATGTGTTTGACATTATTACTGTTGTATTATACCACTTTTGTTCTTGCTTATGCACATATTTACATTGTATGTTTTATATTGAATAAAAAAAAAGTTTCGTTTCTTATGTTTTTCTCAAATATTCTACCACAAAATTATTGTATATCATTACACAAATGAATGACAAGTAATAATTCCTTGATTTTGGGGAGGGACACTGTCTATAAATACTTATAAAAACGCAATAAGGCTAAACTTAAGTGCATAAAATATTGAAAAATAAATCATAATTCAAGTGTAGACAAGTTTTCGTTTTATTTGATATATTCATTCATCCACATTGCTCAGACACTCAATAATATTGGAAATTATTACGAATATCTGATAAAACTTGTATTATTTAATTTTATCTTTAAACTTCCATTGCATGAATGTTTTTTTTTGATAAACGTCGTCAATTATTAACTGTATATAGATTTCTTTATAGTTTAAAAAACATTTAGGCAAATATTTCTCATGTAAGATAAAATGCAAATAATTAATAAAATATTCCTTTTAATCAGTATGTTGGTTTATCGGTCAATAACAATATCACTTTGAACATTGAATTATTTAAAAGTTATAACAAACATCGAATGTTCTCCGAACAAATGATTCATAGCACATATAACAGATTGATAGGAAGATATGAACAAATCAAGGTTGCTAGGTTGCCCGCCTAGAATGGTCCTCTTAGTATGGAAGTACTTGATATATGAATTTATTAGCCTGTCGGTGTTGTAAAGACATAAAATATTTTATGAGTGTCTCAAAGTGTAGAATTATTTTGCATTTAGTAAAAGAAAGGCAACATATAACCCTTAAGTGGCTGACAAGCACTTGTGTCTGAATACAACTTAAAAGAGGCATTATGCTTCTTGAAAATAAAAGTAAACATCATTACATATGAATTTTCTGATCAAAAGTGTTATTTTAAGTAAATAGGGGAAATACATTTTCAAGAATAAACAATATAATTATAAATGTTTTGGCGAAGTGCATCATAGTATTATCATAGTACCAGTTTTGGTCTAAAAATCCAGTAACATTTTTTTTAATTTCATAACCCCTTGTTGCAAAAAAAATCATGAAAAATAGAATTTTCAGAGTAACCTATTAAAATGAAATAAAAAAATGCTTTATTAGACCCTATATATTATTTTTGCAATCATTTTTCATCAATTACAAATGTTTAAAAAAAAATATTGTTTCATACTCCTCATGGTACCAGTTTTTTGTCAGAAAATTAATTACATTTTTTAAAATGCGTTAATCCTTGTTGCCAAAAAATTCATAACAAATATAATTTTAAAAGATATCCTTTTAAACAAAAAGAAAATGCCTTCTTAAACCTTAAATATTATTCCTTCAAGCATTTTACATCAATTATTTATGTTTGAAAAAATCACTTGTTCATGATTAATACTGTTTTATATACTGTAAATGATGTAACTACACATCCAAGTAGGGAGTCCATCAAACTATTGCAACCGAAACACCTGGTGTGCCAAGGCACAAGCAGAAGTCAAATACCTTCTGACTTAGTGCATTTTACTATTTATATTTGTATGCATTTGTATGTGTTTGAAAAAAATGTATTATTTTAAATGACATCTTCTGACCATGCATGTCCTAGATTTCAAAATCCAGGCCCTGGTCTGACACATTTCGTTTTAGTTGTGTTTTATTTTTAGGAAACAGTGTTACTGAACATTTACCATTGTCTATTATAGCCATTATATGCATCTTTTAACGATTTAAAAATTATAAAGCGTTGCAACGCGAAACGATTGAATAATTTGGAGAGTTACGTTGTTGTTGTTTAATTGTGTAAAACTACGAAGATTGCTTATATTAGGTATAAAATACGTCAACCATTTATACTTGGCAGAATAGTCGAGCAGGCTAATGCGTTTTTACTCCAGGACTTAGGGGGTTACTGGTTCGAGCCCTGCTGCGGACTACTTTTTTTAAATAATTTTATTCTGGATTTTTAACTGGAGCTTTTAAGATCCAATGTTTACATTTATCAATATAAAGCATTTAATTACTAACTTCAAAACATGTCAAAATCTGTGAAAAGGCCCCTTTAACATAATATCTACTATTATAAATATGAGGTCGATATACATGGACTACACGGTATATTACGTCTAATTATTTGTACTATAATGATATCAACTACATGTACTTAAATAGAAAGAAGAAAGAATTCATACAAACCAGTAAATTGAGTAAAGAGTTTGTAATCAATGTTGTATTTCAGGATAGCTTGGTGATATGCAAATCCCAAATGACATGTTGATATCGGGTATCATAGCCATTCAATAAGTCGCAAAATGCTCAAACAAAATTTATCAAGCAAAATGTGACTTAAATTGATAACTAAAAATACCAGTATCATCAGTATGCCAGTTTTGCCTTGTCAAGCTGTCGAGATCCAGAAAGTGCTTCATTCACATTGAATATATCCTTCGAATTCCATTTATTGTTGCATTAACTAAATAGCGAAACAAGCCGATTTAAGCTGTAAGAAAGTTTTGACACGAGTGTTATCAAGTCTCTCATAGGCGAAGCCATTGTTGTAGAAAGTGATCCATTCACATCGTATCCTTTGAATTCCATCCATTGTTGTCATTAGCGGAGATTAAGTGAATAAATAATTCATATATAATAAATGACAGCTTCTAAATAGCGAAAGAAGCCAATTTAAGCAGTAAGAAAGTTTTGACTCGAGACTCTCATGGGGGCGGCCATTGTTGAATGTTGAAACACGAACGACAACTCTGCTAGGAGAATGTTATCAATGAAAATCAACGAGGTCGAGGTATTTCGATTAGAAAAATCGAGTTATCTCAATCGGACTGGCTCGGTCTTTTCCATAGATCGCCATTGTGAAGACTTTTTTGATGGTTATCATACCTTAGATTTAGGCTGTTCCAGCATCGTCTAAAAAAGGAAACACTTTGTACTTGATTTTGAAGTTAGACGATATAGAATTATGTTCGACTATTTGGTTATATAACCCGAATAAATATGCCAATGTTCCTGACCCCGTGCTCCAAACGGATCGTTTTTGCAACAGTGAATGAGTGGTCGAATATGTCTTATTGCGTTCAAATTTGTTCAGTAAATTTTCATCGAAAAGAATTAAGCAAAGAATCGGTTCGTTCAGACAAATATCCGTACAAGAAGTGAGTGTTCAGTTCTTTATTTATATTCAGTTGAATATACTTTTATGGTAACCAAATTAAACGCTTTAAATCATTTTTTTTTAATGCAATTTAAAAAAAAACAATGAATAAATAAATAACAGTAAATGCCAATATTTCCCTTATCAATCAATAAATTCTTAAATAACATCAATTGAAAACCACATGACTCTTCCTTACTGTTTTAAAATGTTTTAAATTGAACAGTTAATGTCATTGAGCTTAAAGATTATCGAGGTATATGCATGTTTAATTTGTTATTGGAAGGTATGATTATACACAATTTAAATTATGTTAAAATATATACGGTGGGTATAAGGGAATTCGGTGTTCTATAAATTAACACTTTACTTGATTTGTGTGGCTTGTAAGTTTGGTGAAGAGACATTATGTTTGGTTTACAGTGTTTTAGCTTCGTTAATGTCGTTAAAACTGAAAACATGTCATGTATCCCAACGTCACCCATCGTCAATCTCCATTAAATAATACGCATTGTGTTGTACCTATAAGGAAAACTGATTCTTAAAGCAAAACATAATGCCAACAATCAAATGCTGTTTAGAGCACTTACAGCATGGCAATATTATAAATCAGTTCAACGCGCAAATAGAGAAACAATCGCCTGCTGTTTAAAGCACTTACTGCATGGTGCAATATTATAAATCAGTATTAAGCGCAAATAGAGCAACAATCGCCTGCTGTTTAGAGCACTTATTGCATGGCAATATTATAAATCATCTCAACGCGTAAATAGAGAAATATTAAAAGACAGACTGTTGTTTACGTTGAAAAATGAAATGTTCCTGAATGCGGTGCTCAATTCGTAAATAAGATTTGCCAATCTTTAAAAGCTAGTTTCAGGCGACATCTTTATGAAATTTAAATATTTGTTTTAATGTTTCAAGCAGGACTCGTAATATGCAAACCTTGCATTCAAATGCTCACGCATCATTTTTATCCCCCGAGTACATCTGGTCGATTTGGCAACACAAATTGTTTACTAGTGAATATCAGTATGCGTTTAAACATTGACTCCCTGTGAATGGGTTTGGCAACATAAATAGTTTAATAGTGAATAGCAGTATGCGTTAAAACTTTGACTCCCTGAGAATTGTAAAGCAACATTAATAGTTTAATAGTGAATAGCAGTATGCGTTCAAACTTTGACTCCCTGTGCATCGGTTCGGCAACATGTATTTTTAAATAGTGAAAAGCAGTATGCGTTAAAACATCGACTCCCTGTCAATTTGGTCGGCGACATAAATTGTTTAATAGAGACTAGCAGTATGCGTTAAACTTTTACTCCCTGGAGATGGATTTTGGAACACATTCTAAAACAATCGCATGGCAAGTATAAAAAAAATTCCAATCCGTTATATAACATGATTTTTAGGATTTATTCTGATTGATTTATTTAATTCTATTTGGATATGTGGCTGTACAAACAGGGTTCGCGACACAACAGCATTATACACTTTTGAAATAAAAGAACAAGTTGAGACCAATTATTATGACATTTCATAAATTTCCAACTAGCATGCAAAACACACTTAACTTAAGAAAACACTTCTTTTTATTTTATTTTGTTTAATCAAGTACCTATCAAATTGATACATATAAAATAGTTATAAGTGTGGTTAAACGCAAACAATCAAACAACAAACAGCAGTTAAAATATTCTTTATTAATTTGTGATAAATACGCATGTTGATCACACATTGTCATCTTTTCATTTGGTTTACTGTCTTTCATCGGCATTCGCTGCGTGATGGCTAATATGCAACACCCCTGAAAAACACAATGCACCTAATGGGTAATAAAGTTATAAACAATTAGCGCTAATTCATTACCATTCTACATAAACGAAGTCAACGCATTCGATACAGCTGTAATGCACACGCGTTTTAAAGAAGTGTCACGTGTCAGTTAAGTACCTTGTGTAATCTACATCCCTTTGTGTCAAAACCGGATTAATCTTGATTACGAAACAGCAGTGAATGTGTGCATGGATTATGTTTGAATTTAATGCCTCATGTCTACGGTAAAGTTTTAAAATATTGTTCAACTTGGTGTTTGTTTTTGTTCAAACATAGAGCATGATTGTTCGTTAGGATCTTAAATTCGCCGATCGGTCGACTGACGAAATTTATGAAAATTAATGCCTGACGATTAATAATGGTTTCACAGTATATATAAGATTATACAAATCTTGTTTGAATCCGCAAAGCCTAGAGGATTGGTATTTATTATGTTAAATCGTATTGTGGTTAAGTGTAATCAAATCATGCACCTGTTGTCGAAATCTTCCCCAAAGAGTTACTTGTTTGTGTAGACATCAATTGTAAAATACCTTCAAAACATTCTTATTTAAAATTACAAAAGCCATATGTATCCTATGTGCCATAGTAATTCTGACTGTGGTTCCTTACTTTTTTGTTCATATCATGTAACTGGAATCACAATTGACACTACCACTTTGATGATGTGTATTGTTTTACATATTATTACATAGATACATATTTAAAAATATGCCTTCTGTAGTAAAATGTAGCACCAAACCATGAGTCTCGGGTAATGTACCACTTAGTTACAGTTTCGCAAGTTAGTGTTCAATGATTATAATATTCCTCTTGCGTATGGTCTCAAGCCCATAGCCAGTTTTTGAAAAAAGGTGTTCATTTTCCCGTGAACGATTGTTATTGAGCAACAAAGTGAAGTCGAGGGTATGTGCGGTAGTTTTGGAGGTCCTCCCTTTAGAAAATTTTGAAAATTAAAACGTAAAATCCTGCATTCTGGTAACTTTTATCTGTATATAGATACTGAAGTTAAATAGCATTTTTATATGAAATTTCAATCATTGACCATTCTCAGTGACTGATCGACATGTATATGATATAACATACAGGTATTCCCCACTACCGTTGTTCAATAACCACCTTTTGATCAGCCACGGAACAATATTATTTTTTACGGTTTTTAACCCGACATTGGTATGCGCACACACTTTGTTTGTATATGCATCAACACAAAGAATGAAAAGTCAACAATAAGAACGGTATGAAATATAATTTTTGGGAATCTTGGAATTTTGATACTATTGGTGCATGTTACTATTTCAAAATGTAACCATTCTTAAATCAAGCAAATTAAACGACTATTTTCCAAACAATTGTTTTTCTGCTACCATGGATAGTACCGTATGCCTAGCATTGCTTTAAATGTGCTAATAGTGTTTTGTACAACAAACGCTGCTTAACAAAACTGGGTCTTCTCTAATCTGCATCAATGCTAAATAGAAAACAAAATGGTATTACTGGTTACTTTTATTTTGTTTTAACCATTTAAAAAAGCTATCTTTTTCTAAACGAATTTTAGAAATATATAACAATTAAGGCTTTATAAAGACCCTATAACCACAAACGACTTGCCATATGGTATCAAAGTCCTTTACGATTTATACGATGACGTTGAAGAAAAAAGATGTGCTTATTCGCCCATTATGCTCAAGATCCGTCACAGCTGAACATTAAACGTCAACGTCCACCCGATCATATGTTATAACGCTTTAAATTAATTATTATAACTGTTTAAGAGTACATGTAGGACATAGTTCCTGGTGTCAAGTTTGACATAATTAAAACGTTGTGGAAAGTTCTGTATATCGAGCAGAACATATTCCATTTAGTGTTGGTAAACTAAAGAAAAGGTTAATTGCTTTGTATAAATGATTTGTTTTCGTGCAATACAACAAAAACATTATCAAGTCTTGAGCATAGCTGATATTTTATGCTGGAAAACCCTTTAGACAACACAGTCTGTCGAAAATGGTGTGCACAATGTGTAATTGTAATAAATCATGGAATAATGCACAATTAATAACCGGTGTCTAATTAGTCTTCGGCAACAGTCGACAGGGTGTCCTTTGATTGCAGTCATTTTCGGAAGCTGGCAAAACATTCCGTTAATAAGCGACTAAAATGCACTTTTTTTAAATAAGATTATTTATTCAAGTTAATCAAATTGTTTTTCCAGTCATTTAGATGGATGTCGAAAAAGGTAATTGGACTTGAATTTCAACCCACAAGAAATAGGCTTCATTATAACTTTATGATAGTAAAAACAGTTATTAACAACGTTGACACAATTTACAAAACAATCATTTTGTATCAAATATCTATAAAAAAAAATAGAGTTAATACGGATAAGATTGCCAAGTTAATAATTTTGCATTTTACAGAAACAAATATATATGAGATTCCAGTTCCATTTTGCGGGGATGTAGGTGTAAAAATTGCGATGTTATGTCGCGCGCGTTGTGCTGGAATCCATAGTGGATGTACAAGCGCCAATGAACACAGGCGAATATTTTTCATAGACGCACCCTGGTTGTGGTGCAGACAGCCTCAGTGTGCTAGCAACCCGTTCACACTATGCACTTGTGACCTGTAAGGTGCATGCAATCCGCAACAAGGTATGGATGCTAAGAAACAAACACCGGTCACAGGAATGTAAAGCCCTTGCACATGAGGAGAGTGGATCAGACCATGAAGAGGAGAGCTGCTTCCATCCTCATATGCGTTCCCTAGTTTCAATATAGCCTTGGGATTGGCCGACTCAAAAACGGACGGGACCAAGACTAGTAATTTAGACGCGGCCACTGTTAGTAGAGAAACTGGAAGAAAAGTTCTGCGTTAGTGTGATAAATGAAGGGTTTGGCATAATTGATTTTGAAGTATGCTTCCAGCTGGTGTACGCATTTTTCCTCACAGTTACAAGTGGCTACGTCTCCCTCACTATTTAAACGACGGGCTTATCGCGCCGCTATAATAGGCATCTCGGGCTTGACAACAACCTTAAATAAATATCGTCAAGCGTTCAAAAAAGCGCTTCGTTTGCCCGATGTTCAATGATATTTTGATATTATATTCATCCGCGTCAATATATTGTTAATATACAGTGCAAAAGTAACCAGTTGTATTTAAAAAAGGTGGTTCCCTTGCTATCTATTGTTTTAGCAATATGACATGAACCGTCTAATTTTTATCCGACATATAAGGGACAGTTCTTTCTAAATTATGTGAAATGTGATATTAGATAATGACTCTATCGGCCATTTTTTTTGTTTGGTTTTCCTGGAAAAGATAAATAACAGTTGATTGCGTCAACTAAAGTTGGGTGCAACTAACAGTAAAAAAAATCGTCACAAAATGCACCCAACGCATCCCCCCGGCTACGGGTATGCCGTCGTATTATTCGTAATGTGGATAGCATTCCATGTAAACGAACTACACACATATTCATCCTCTGCAGGAAATGGTTCGATCTTTGCAGGTTTCAGGTTTCATGCTTGCCTTTCGTTATTTGGCATTTTACAAAGGATTTGCATTCCATCGCAATACGCACAGTCATTTGGATTGACTAGTTCATGAACAATTGATCTCAAGCGTACTTATTTGACTTAAATTGATAAAGGATAGTGCTTTACTAAATGTTGAATGCCTAAATAACGTAGAGGGTTTGTATTTGATCTAAAGACATCAATCTCTCCAAATGTGCAATAGAACTCTTATTTACTATTAGGATGTAATAGCCTATGCGTGGCACTGCATTATACGATACTTTCTATTGAAAGATTGATTAACATTGAACGAACCAATAATGTCCCTCGTCCCTGTTGTGCGTGAATTACATTTCGGCAAGCAGCCTGTTAGCTTAAGTCTTCGATAAATGCTTAAAAAGCGATAGGAACCTGTTAAAAATAGATATATACCTAAAAGTATTCCTATTAAATTTATACAAATGCATCGATAGAACGATACGCGGTATTTATCTTAGCTTGGCGTTATAGTTTTGGGTCATGCGACACATTGTTAAAATATATTGATAATGACAATGCCGTCGAAGTGTGAAATTGCTAAGTATAGATCATTAAGTGGAATCAATAACGAAATAGGACGTTATCGATTCGTTAAAATAGTATGTGATGATATATTGTTTTGTCGGCATCTTAAGCAGTGCTGGAGGAGTCATGTGCAATACGCGGTTCAACACCAGTTTTTACCCGTATGTTTACCGTGCAGATTTCCTTTGTTATTCAATATTTTTCAACTATGCAAATGCATTATGCATCATGTCTTTGCGAAAACCAATGAATATCATACGTGTTTAATAATTATAGTATATAAGACATATTAAGCGGTATAATTATACAATATTGTGTTAACATATATCCATTCATAAATTGGCAAATTTAGGAATAAGAATGCATGTTACACCTTCGATAATGTAAACCATTTCATAAGGATTGTGATTTTTTTCACTCAAACACAAATATATTGAGAATACAAGGTTAGCGTTGAATACAGAACAGTTTATGTTGCGAGGCTTAGAACGCCTGGATCGCGAGCCTCAGCGCTGTATGCAACGCTAATCCTACAATTCTATTTATCCCATTTCGTTTTTTTTTTTCAAAGTGACATTTAACATAAATAGATCTAATAATCTCAACAATAAGTTTAATTCATTCTTAAAAGCGCTTTGAATTTAACAATTCGTAGTTATATAAAATGTATTTGTTCTGGTACGCAAAATAGTCTTTAAAAATTTCACACAAAAACTGTAAAATGAGAAAAAATATCACCATATGCTTCGCTTCAATTTTACGCAGCATGCAAATTGTAACACATTAAGACCGCCAAAAGAAGATTTTACTTTAATATAATTCATTTTAATTTCAAAGAACATGATCAAAATCCAATATGGCGGCGATTGCTCCTGGCTAAATGATGTCAATGTCAACATACATGTACATGTAGATTTACACACAGAGTCGTTCTAAACATAAGTTATCAAAAACCTATACTCGCCTTATTTGTTCATGGACGCTGCAGATTTTGATGGCGTATATATCTAGCCTTCACATCCTGTAGTGTGTGACCCAACACAAGATAATCCGTCATAATTCTATGAAACTTTGAAACACTTGTTGCAAACGGGTTATTGTTACTTAATAGACTTTCTTTGATAAAATAATAAAGACAATGTTTATTCATCAAAGAAAATACCCTTACGTTACCTTGAATCCAAAAGCAAAACAATCCGAATAGACTACTGAACCAAAATACAAACTAAAATATGTTCTACACACACAATTTCACATTAAAATAGGCACGCACATTCTGAACATCAATAACACAAATAAGCTAGATCTACATTTAGATCTAAATCCTATGTCTCACCGGTTCCATCCGAGGTAAGTAGCCCATAGAATATGCACTTTTCACAATTACATCCAATATAAATTTACACGAAAACATTCGCATCTTCAATGTTTTATTCCCAGACATCGCATACTAGTTTCGTGTACACCAAAAGATGACATCACATATTTTGGGAAAATGACGTAATAAGTTTGTTTTTTTTATGACGCCATCAATCAGCTTTTCATTATTCGGATGGCGAAAAATGGTGTCCCTTGACTAGATATTAAGATTTAAGGTTGTATAATTTTTAAGCTACGGTTTTTTCGACTCTAGAGATTTGTTATGAAAAATCATTCAGTGGTAGAATAAAAAGTAGTCCGTGCACGCGACAGGTATATTCAACAAGGTGGGATACAGGCTAGTTTATTCCATGAGGTGTTATACCGTTATACCGTCGGTATATAAATGGGATACCTACTGATATTATATATTTAATAATATATTTATCATGTATTTAAAATGTCATAAATAACAGACCGGTCGTTTGTAGAACGATACTATCAGATGGGGATGAATGTGGATATTGTTTATTTCTTGTATATGTTTTATGTGACTGCGAGGATCCTTTATGTCGCAACTTATTGTTTGGCGATAAGAATGATCTATGCAATATTTTCTAGCGAGCGTATTGATATTTTAATGTACAAAACGGTTTTATCAATATGCGGATTATAATTTGATTGGTCACCACAATAATATGTGTTGCTCATGTTGTTGTTCCATGCAGTTTACAATCTGCAATTTTTATGCAGCATTTAAGCATGCATTTATGTTTTAAATCTCGTAATAAATGGGTCATACGGTTGTGTTAAACCAATTGATATTCATATGTATCATTCAAAATGTATATTTCTCTTAGTGTGTTTGACTTCAAAACGTAAAAATTATTATTAAACATAAGCCATATTACATTCACGACTGATGATTCCGTTATTTATATCTCACGATTGAATTATCTGATGGTGTTTTCCATAAGTATTGCTTTATGTCAATTACAAAATCCATCTTGGGTATACGAGACGTCTATACAACATGCAAGAACACACGTTTGTTCAACTATTCATCCATGCTATTTCCCATGACGCATGACACATACAGTTTTCTCAAGGCGGCAGTGCGTCATTACAATAATGAGTTTTGTGTTTTGTGTTCGTTAATATTGCCATGACATATTTTATAAATACAAGTGTACGCATTTGCATATTGCTCATTAGCACTCTTTAAGATATTTTGCAAGTACTGTTCCTTTTTTTTCTGTCCACTCTTAAATACTATGTCAGTGAAAAGTTTCGATAATATTTTTATAACATGGATATCAGATACACAGAAACTGAATAAATATCATTATTTCATTTTGAAGGAGAATGGCTTAATGGCATCTAGCGTGCGAGCTGCAAATTATGAACACACAGTCGGCATTTCCATCACTAACGGAGTAAATTAATACAAACTCATGTACTGGTCTAGTTAAATGAAGACTGTTTTAACCGCCTCATTTTCTCAGTATATCTTTATAATTATATTTTTATTATATATGAAATTTAAAAATCTTAAACCATTATGTATTAATTATGATGATGAACTCTATTAGCCTAAAGCAGAAAATAAAATAAAAAGATTCGTATAAAACATAGAAATACTAGGGCAGGAATATGTTTAAAAAATATTATTACACTATAACACTATTATTACATATAAAAGGCATGGGAGACAGGATAGAATCGTCAATATGCATCTCATGGTTGTTTATTTATTGCAAGTGATATTGCACGACATTCACTTGAATTATTTCCTGAAATGTGATCTTAACCCAAGCAGCAATGTTTAGCAATCGTTATATTTAAATGTGTATCTCTCACCCGTAATATTATAAGAGGCATTCCGAGTATCTGTTTTTTTAAGGATTAAGCTATCATACTTGTATCTATTGAATTTCATTATGCATAAACATGTTGCTATTTTGTTATTATTCACCATTTGTATTTGACAATAAATAGATAGTAGATCTAAATTAAATTATTTTATATTTATTGCATTCTAATTTTACCTGCCATGCTAAAATGTAATGTTTGCATTAATCACTTGTGGTGAATGTGAATATGGTGTGCCATTTATATATTATCAATTGTCGTTTGTAAGTGATAATTTGTTGGCAAGGTTTTATATTTTGCTTTCTTTTTTTTAAAGGCTTCAACCCCGAAATTTTCATTAACCATACCAAGATGACTTAAGCCTGCATTTTCTTAATCATTTTTTTAATTGTAAGGTACATGCAATTGGCCATTTGCCTTAAATATAACACAACCGGATGTTAAAAAAAACAATGTATTACATGATAATGTATCTTTTGTTGTAGTAAACCTTAATCTAGAAATCATGTAGAATACATATGGCGATGCGCCAGGCATGCAGAATCATGCAGTTACCATAGTTCCTTATATTATAGCTGACATGCTTGAATAGAGGTTTATGGAGACCCTCTATCGGTTGGTCAGTTGGTGGTTTTATTATTGACAGAACAAGTCCTTATCATGTCGACATATATATTTTAAATGTATTATATATCATTTACATGAAGTTTGAATTAGCAAGAAACTTGTTTCCATGCAAATTTTTCCACACATATTCATGTTTGCATGAACAAAGACATAAACATGCCAGTTGCATAAGCTCGTTTAAGAATGTTATTGTTGATGGAAATAACTGTAAAGGAAATGTGCGGATATTACTCGCGTGTATGACAAATACCATTTTATCACTGACTTTGGCTCCTATCTTATTGATAGTTTTAGTATTTTTCAATTCAATTTTCAATTGCTGAAAGGTGAAGCAAAAATAAATTTTACACGCATAAAACACCCATTTTGAATGTTCGTTTTAAACAAGAAGCAAATTGTATGTTATATTTTTAATATCCGTAAACATAAGCAATTTATTTCCTTTGAAACATCCTCATCAATAGACCAAATTTCGTTAAATGTATTTAAAAACCGTAACTGGTATCAGCCACAATTTTAATTACACTGGAGATGTTTCATCAATAACATCAATAACAAGCTCTAGCGGACAGAAGTTTATTTACTTTCCTGTGGCAAACAACTTGTTGTCTTAACATAACCGCACAATAGACATACACATCACTTCCTTTAACCGTTAATTCTCTGATATTACATAGTATATGAATGTGGTAAAATCATTATACGGGTTGGCATTCTATGTAAATATATCGTGCATGCATAGTGACATATAGGATCGAGTCATATACATCGTGGCATATTGCGAGCATAATTATGTTGCAGCAGCTATACCTGTTTTATTTTATTTATTATACATGATTCGGTATTTGAAGTAATATAAATGCAACACGAATCTACTGTTGTGTTTCCAAAACAAACAATTGATGAGTGACTTTCTCATTCTATACAACAACAGCATCGTACATGTTTGAAATACAATTACCATATGAAACAAATTATAACAGTACAAAGGTCAACTAACAGCTAAAACGAAATGATGAAATGTGTGTGACCGGTTTATTTAGAACCTGAATGCGTCATTCAGTCAAATTATACGTCTGACGTAGCTTTATACACGTTGTATAAATGTTCTATGCGCCAGTCGGTAGGAAAAACTGACTTATTTCCTTTAATAGGATCCTTTTAAGTCGGGTGACCAATTTTCTATTCAAATATGAAGCACAAACAAAACATAACATTGCTTTTTTGTAAATTGATGTTATCATAACCAAATATCAAGGAGACACAACGTTTTAACTTTATATCAATGTCTTGTAGGAATTAATCGTTTTTTCGTGCATTTGGAGATTTTGATTCTAGAAATTAACGCGTGCTTTGGACTTTAAGCATTAAGAAAAGAGAAATATCATTTATCAGATCAGACAACAAGGCTTAAATATTTTGTGTGGGAAATATGCATCCACAGTTCCAGTAAGATAGTGCCACAGACTGTTAATACACAGTGAAATTGCAAAACGTACCAAAATCAATCACACAACATGCGAAATTAATGTTAGGCCCTTTCGATTAATGTACGTTGCTCAAACAAGGTTCGTAACAAACAGCCATTCTACTTTTTTGGTAAGGTGACCAAATCTCTATATTAATACGAACCACCCGCAAAATAATGCATTATAAGAAATTTATTTAATGATATTTAAATACCCAACGGACAGAACGCATAAACTCTTCCTCATTGTCTTGGATGATTAAGACGTTTTATCGCCAATTTCGGGGTATGGATTTTTTCAAATGAACGAATGCTTTAGGCGTTTAGCATTAGTTCAACGCAATATCATCAATCAGTTCAGACCTCAAGGGAACTATGCATCAAGATTTTAAGCCACATATTGGAAAGGCTTTGTAAAATTGCACAATGACAAACAAAACGAATACTGAATTGGGGAAGAAACAGTAATTTCTTGTCGATTAATGTGTATGTGGAACGTGATTTTCGGGAATGACTATCATGTAAATAGAATAAATGAGCCGCGTTCTGAGAAATCTGGGCATAATGTATGTGCGTTAAGTGTCGTTCCAGATTAGCCTGTGAAGTCCGCACAGGCTAATCAGGAACGACAGTTTCTGCTTTTATGGTATTTTCAGTTTCAATTAAGTCCCTCCTTACCGAAAATCAAGTTTAGGCGGAAAGTGTCGTCTTCGGCTTCGAAGACTTCGGCTTCGGTCCATATACTATTTGGGGCTGCCTGGCTGGTCACTATTCTGCCATAGGGCCCTCAATCAGGTTTTCTATTTCTTAATTAGTTGGTCCTTTATTTAAGGCAAGTGACCAATTGCCAAAACAGTACGAAACAGCACAATACAAAACGACATACACACATAAGCTGGGTTCACCGCCTTGGAATGGTCAATGCAAAACAATATGATTATGTAAAAATAGTTATGTAAGAATACAACACGAAAAAGTGAGTGCATGTAAAATATGTCGTTGGATATGTATGATTCTTAAAGGAAATACATATGTACAGATGAGGGGAGATATAAGCAAACTTTCGGTAGTAAGCGTTAGTTTACTTTGTGAATATAAGAAGTCGTTTTCAGAAGCATCAATCTTAACAATGTCTCACGCATTCTGTTAGATAAACAGGCAATATACAAAGAACCCATTCAGCGTTTACATTTAACAAACAACAATTACAACTTTAATTGTGGCGTTACAATTATTACATCAGTTTAATGTTCCACGTAAAGAACTTACATTTACATTTATTTTCTCCCAAAGTCTAATCATATTTGTTCATTTAATCTTTTATGGGCGTTCTTTTGTTGAAGAACATGCGCATTTGTGGTTTTTTAAGATACATTCGATATACTTTTAGAGCTCGTTTATAATTTTCAGCCTTATTAATGCAAGAAATTACACAACTTTATTTTCAATGTTTGCAGAAAGACGATATAACCTGTTTTGACATTTCGTTTCGATCACCTTAATATTTATGACAAGACTCCTCTACTCATGGTCAAAATGCATCGTTTTTGGTCTTTTAGAGCGATGAGTGGTCGATAACCTCTTATTGCGTTAGAATTGGGTTATTCTATTTACTCTTGAAAGAAGGTTGCAAATAATTGGTTTCTTCAGACAAATATCTGTAGACAAGATTAATTTCTCAGAAGTTATGTTTCGTCGTCACTAAAATATCCCCATCAAAAATCGATGTAATGTTTTCTTCTGCAACAAATAACAACCATGAATAAATAATAATTTCACTAAATGCTCATATTCTCCGTATTATTAATTTATGTAATTAGGGCAATTGAAAACTACATGTTTGTTCGTATTGAACAGAACATGTTGATGAGTTTCTTGTAAATCGAAGTTAATAACTAAATTATTATTTACTGAAATGTCAATACAAACGGGGTAGCTATGTAACTATCGCATACACAGAAGATACACATCATTTATACCATTTTTATACCGGCATTGACGGTATAAGACTCCATGGAATAAACTGTTCTGTATAACACCTTGATGAATATGGTTTTATTTCAGAATACATTAGGCTTTAAGCCCATGAGTACACAAACATATAATACACAATGTAGTAAACCGTGGTCAATGACATACAGGTATATATATATATATACTATTTTAGGCAATATAAGTTAACAATTTGTAACGAAAGAATTGGCAACTCTAAAGACATTCATATTCAAAATAAACAAATATTTTGAACATTTATATATTAAGGTAATTATATAATATGCATATTGTAAAGTCTTATCGCATTCAAAATAAACTTGAATGTTCTAACAATTTGAAAACATATATTTTTTATTGATTGACAACACATAGACAGTAATATGTGGAGAGAGGCTATTGATAATATAATTCAGTTCTCAATTTAGCTGCGTTAAAAATAAATGTTGCAAGATTTTTAATTGTTTTAGCGTTGTCAGTTTGTAAAAGTTCGATAAATTTTATCATATTTGTGCGATTCCAATAATATCTACGTATATATTGTTTTCTAAGACTATTAAAAACTGGACATTCGAGTAAGAAATGGAACTCATCTTCAAGAACGTTACAGTGTTTACATTTTCTGTTTTCATACGGTGTCTTTTCAGGCTTGTGCCATCGCCCTGCTTCGACTTCAAGTCTGTGAGCAGATACTCGTAAACGCGTAAATTCGAATCTTAATTTTGAAATATTTACAACATTGAGATAAGGCTGAAATCTAAAAATTCCGTAAATACAATAATTTTTACCCCTTGTCGTTTGTTGTAACTCGGTTATCCAATTCTGAACGTATATATCAGATGTGCGTTGTTTAACAATGGATATAAAACAATTAACGTCTCCAACTCCCTGAAAAAACCATGCATCACCAAAACCTAGTGTATTTAATAGATGTTTAACAGATTTTACCCAAGAATTGTTTTCGGGATACATTTCGAGATCATGTACTAACATATTATAAACAATTTTAATATATTTAACATCATCAGATTGTAATATTTTTATCCAGTATTTTAAAACACAAACAATCCGTTTATTTATAAGAGGGTAACGCCCAAGTTCCCCGTAAATGAAATTATTCTGTGTTTGAGTTCGGACACCCAGCACCTGTTTACAATAACGTAGATGTATTCTTTCGATTTGGATGCTATTGTTTAATCCCCAAACTTCACAGCCATAATTTAAAATTGGTTCTATAAGTTTATCGAATAATTCAAGACTATGGCTAACTGAGATATTTGTAAATTTCACCAAATTTGATTTTAACTTAAAAAGTGCTTTTAGGGCCTGCCCCGAAAGCGCATCATATGTTGCTGAGAAAGATCCCCCCGTTGTGAATATTACTCCAAGATATGTAAATTTATTAACAATTTCTAGCTCATTTCCATGATATGTAAACTTCAAATGTTTTCTATTTTGTCCCCCTTTTTTTAAAAATCATTATCTTTGTTTTATTGATATTTACACAGAGTTTCCATTTCGCACAATACTCATCTAACAAATCTAATCCATTTTGTAAACCAACTTCTGATTCCGCAAAGAGAACAATGTCGTCAGCATACAACAATAAAAACAATTTTAACATACCTAGGTCAACACCTTCAAATTTGTTTAGCATAAAGTGTTCCTCGATGTCGTTAAGATACATTGAAAATAAAAAAGGCGATAATGATTCCCCTTGCCTTACCCCTAAAAAGCATGTAAACGATTCATGACTAATTTCGTTATTATATTTTATTTTTGATTTAACAACATTATACATTGATCTGACTATATTCAAAAGTTTACCTCTTATGCCTAGTTTTATTAGTTTGTACCATATAATATCTCTCGCAACAAAATCAAATGCCTTTGTAAAATCAATGAATGCCGTATACAGTTTCTTCTTTTGGTTTAAAATATGAGTTATTATACCTTGCAAGACGAATATATTATCAACTGTTCCCATACCTTTCCGAAATCCGGCTTGGGCTTCTATGTAAACATTATATTTGTCCCCCCAAACACTTAATCGATTGTTAATAATTTTACTAAATAATTTTCCTATAGTGCTTAACAATGTAATTCCTCTGTAATTGGCCGTATCGTCTAAATCGCCTTTCTTATGTAAAGGGACAATTAACCCTTCGCTCCATGCCTCTGGAAAATAACTCAAGTTAAACATTTTATTAAATATACCTGTCGTTTGCACAGACTACTTTTTATTCTACCACTGAATGATTTTTTCTTAAGAAATCTCTAGAGTCGAGACAACTTTTGCTTTAAAATTATACGACCTTCAATCTTTAGATCTAGTCAAGGTATATACTTTTTCGACATCCGTATAATGAGTCAGCTGATTTATGGGCGTCATAAAATGACATACGTATTGCGTCATTTTCCAAAATTGTTTGATGTCATCTTTTGGTGTACACGAAACTGGTATGCGATGTCTGGGAATAAAACATTGAAGACGCTCATTTCTTTCGTGTTAATTTATCTTGGATGTAATTATGAAAAAGTGCATATTCTATGGACTATTTACCTCGGATGGAACCGGTGATACGAAGGATTCAGTTCAACATGTAGATCTAGCTTATTCGTGTTATTGATTTTCACAATGTGCGTGCCTTTTTGGACGTGAAATTGCGTGTGTAAAACATAATGATATGTGTGCATTTTGGTTCAGTAGTGTTTTCGAATTGTTTTGCTTTTGGATGTAAGTAAACGTTAGGGTATTTTCTTTGATGAATAAACTTTATCTTTGTGATTTAAGCAAAGAAAGTCAATTCAGTAAGAATAACCCTTTTGCAACAAGTGTTTCAAAGCTTAATAGAATTATTACGGATTATCTTGTGTTTGGGTCACTAACTACAGGATGTGAAGGCTGGATCTAGACGCCATAAAAATCTGCAGCGTCAATGCAAAAATAAGGCGAGTATAGTTTTTTTAATTTATGTTTAGAACGACTCTTGGTGTAAATCTACATGTACATGTTTGTTGACATCGACATCATTTTGTCAGGAGCAATCGCTGCCATATAGAATTGTCATCATTTTTTCGAAAATAAAATGAATTATATTAAAGTAAAATCTTCCTTTTCGCGGTCGTAATGTGTTACAACTTGCATGTTGCGTATAATTGAATAGAGGCATGTGGTGATACCATTTCTCGTTTTACAGTTTTTGTGTGAAATGTTTGAAGACTATTTTGCGTACCAGAACAAATACATTCTATTTCACTTCGCATGGTTACATTTATTAGATTTTAAGCGCTTTTAAGAATGAATTATCATTATTGTTAAGGTGATTAGATCTATATTCATTTTTAATGTCACGTTGAAAAAAATCAATGGGATAAATAAAATATTAGGATTAGCGTTGAATAGAGAGAAGTTTATGTTGCTCGGCTCAAACACCGAAAGCGCTCGCCAAGGCTCGCGCTCCCAGTGTTCTAAGCCTCGCACCATAAACTTATCTCTATTCAAAGCTAGCCTAGAATTCTCTATGTATCTCAACGTCCCCCTTTATCAACTTCCATTATAAAATACGAGTTTGTCTTAATTATGGTGCCATTGTTTCTTTAAGCCAATTTAAACAAACGGCTTATGCTTTTAGCAATCATTACCAAGTCAGCAATACGTTAAAAGCGTCGTAGAGAAAAACGCGATTGGAAAACTAGGTTCATGCTATATGTATTCAAGAAATGTGAACAAATGTTTATGCATGAAACTATATAAATAATGTGAGAAATAATAGCACAAATGGAACATAGCGACCCTTATACGAATGAAAAATTATAAAATTTTAGTAAACTTGGTCCGCAAACAATACCAAATTCAATGCCACACGAATAAATCCGAAATGTTTTCTCTGAAGCAAATGTTCCACATATCATAAATAATTAGAATCTAATGTAGAAAAAAGACAACACAAAAAGAAATTTAAAAAAAACTTTAAAAACTTCTTTGTTTGATCTTGCTCAAAACCTTGTAACATGGACTTAATCCCGATTGAATGTTAGCTTGGTATAAAAGTACTATTGTTCAGAAATGATTCAATCGTATCTTAAGTGTCAACATATGTAAAGTTATAAATTGTACACTATGCATCGCGTCTATGTCTTTTAAGCATTTAGACATAATTTTACGTATACAATTATTTTAATGATATTTCAGACACCCCTTCCGTTGTGCCATTTAAGTAATAAATAAACAAATACAAACACACACATAATTTAGTTTACATTTCACCAAAAGCAGTAAACTTTGATTATTTTTCATTTCCCTATATTTTTTTAAATAATTAAAAAATATTTTTATTTTAATAAAGTGTTCAACCTTAGAAATATTGTGCAAACTACCATTGTAACTAAAATAATCCATCTGTCTCTTGTGGTAAAGCTGTATATGGATATATGACAGGTATGTAGGTTAAATAGGTGTATAAATAATGAAGAAAAGACGAAAGGGAAGACAACGAGCCGTTCATCCAGGGCTGGACTTTCGTTCCCGGTGGGCAGAATCCACCGTTTCCTGCGCAAAGGCAACTACACAAAGCGTGTAGGAGCTGGTGAACCCGTGTAATTGGCTTCCGTTTTCGAGTACTTGGCCGCTAAAGATCTCGAGCTCGGGGGACACGCTGTCCGTGAGAACAAGAAGTCCAGAATCATCCCTCGTCATCTGCAGCTCGCCATCCGCAACGACGTGGAGTTTAGCAAACTTCTTTCTGGAGTAACCATCGCTCAGGGCTTGTTTTGCCGACATCTTACCTGTTCTACTGCCTAAGAAGACCAAGTAGGCTGGTGAGAAATAACCGCCATCTTCCGCTTGGACCGTTACACAAACGGCCATTTTTGGGCCACCTATGCCATAACCAACCATTATTTATTTAAAAAAGTGTGGTTAGTTACATACTTTTGTTAAAAATACATTTAGGAATAAACTAATAAAGACACATATTTTTTGGTAAAAGTATCAATAGAGCGATATATCTTATGAACCATCAATTCAACACATTGCGCATATGCCCAAACAGTTGTCGCTTATAAGTCAAATTGTTCGTTCATATGAAAGTCAATGGATTCAAGTCCTCAAGTTTGACTGGTCAAAGAAGCTCACACGTTCACAGCTAAAACATTACAATAAAGGTTGTCGAACTGCCTCAAGGTGAAAGTTGTACACTCCTACCGGTGTAAATTTTAAATAAATAATGGAAATACACAGTCTGACATTTACACACAACGGGTTGTCTTACTAAAATAATAATAATAATACAATGCTCGGGCTGCCTTTCTTATCAATAGGGCGTCTCAATAACCTTAATATCAACGCTTATGTTCTTCAAGACGGCTATAATTCGCATATTGTACTGCTGTTTATAGTTTTTATAGTCTCGTGGACACAATATGCTGATTGTAAGCTTTTGGGATACCGTTATGTCCGTCGTCCGCCCGTGTGTTTCTCAAATCTACCAAGTTTATCAAATAATCACCTATGGTCATAATAAGTTCCGATCTAAAGTTCGCTTGTTTGTTTAATATTTGTATGCAGGGGATTGTTTTTTGTTACATATTATCGTAAAGTGGCTCTCTAGCAAGTTTGTCCAAGCATGAGCCTGAAGTAAACATTGACCCCGCCGTGCGAGTAATTTATCGCCTCTCTGTATTTATAAATAAAGCTTTAACGATAAAAGTAAAATATAATAAAAGTGAACAATAGATTGTTATAAATCAATAATACATATATAAAAGATTATACAAATCTTGTTTGAATCCGCAAAGCCTAGAGGTTTGGTATTTATTATGTAACATTGTATTGTGGTTTTCAAGTAAGTCTAATCAAATCATGCACCTGTTGTCGAAATTTTCCCCAAAGAATTACTTGTTTGTGTAGACATCAAGTAAAATAACTTCAAATCATTCTTATTTAAAATTACAATAGCCATAGGTATAATATTTGCCATATTTATTCTGCCTGTGGTTCCTTACTTCCAGTTTGTTCATATCATGTCACT
This sequence comes from Dreissena polymorpha, assembly GCF_020536995.1. Taxonomy (NCBI): domain Eukaryota; kingdom Metazoa; phylum Mollusca; class Bivalvia; order Myida; family Dreissenidae; genus Dreissena; species Dreissena polymorpha. The sequence continues at coordinate 1,534,870 of NC_068363.1, read as the reverse complement.
GGGATCAAAATCGACAATACCACTTTGATGATTGTAGTGTTTCACATTGAATAACATATTCCAAAATATGCCTTCTGTAGTACAAAGTAGCCCAAAACCATAAGTCTCAGGTAATGTACCACTTAGTTACAGTTTCGCAAGTGACAGTTCAATGATTTTCATATTTCTATTGCGTATGTTCTTAGGCCCATAGCCAGGTTTTTAAAATGGGGTGTACATTTTCCCGTCAAAGATTGTTATTAATTGAGCAACGAAGTGAAGAAAGGGGTATGTGCGGGAGGTTTGGGGTCCTCCCCTCAGAAAATTTTGAAATTTAAAACGTGAAATATTGCATTCTGGTGACGTTTTATCTGAATAAAGAGACTAAAATTCTAGAGCATTTTTATATGAAGTTTCAATTTCATTGACCATTCTCAGTGACTGATCGACATGAATATGACATAACATACATATATTCCCCACTACCGTTCTTCAATAACCACCTTTTTGATCAGCCACGGACAAACATTATTTTTTACGGTTTTTAACCCGACATTGGTATGCGCACACACTTTGTTTGCATATGCAACAACACATTTATATAATGAAAAATCAACAATAAGAATAGTAAAAAATATAATTATATTTTGGAATCTTGAAATCTTGATAACATTTATTTATGCTACTATTCCAAAATTTTACCATTCTTAAATCAAGCAAATTAAAAGGAAATATTAGACTTTTTCAAAACAATTGTTTTTCTGCTACCATTGGTAGTACGAGAGGCCTAACATTGATCTAAACATTCTAATAGTGTATTGTACAACAAACGCTGCTCAACAAAACTGGGTCTTCTCTAATCTGCATCAATGCTAAACAGAAATCAAAATGGTATCACTGTTAACTGTTATTTTGTTTAAACAATTTATCTCTTCTTAAACGAATTTCAGAAACATATAACAATCAATGCTTCATAAAGACCCTATAACCACATTATACTGGCCTTACGGTATCAAAGTTCTTAACAATGTATACAATGACGTTGAAGAAAAACGATGTACTTATTTGCCCGTTATGCTAAATATCCGTCACAGTTAATGGACATAAAACGTCATCGGCAACCTTATCATATGTTATAACGATTTAAATTAATTATAACAACTGTTTAAGAGTAGGACATATTTCCTAATGTCAAGTTTGACATAATTTAACATTGTGGAAAGCTCTGTATGTGGAGCAGAACATATTCCATTAAGTGTTGGTAAACTACAAAAAAAAGCTTAATTGCTTTGTAGAAATGATTTGTTTTCTTGCCATACAACAACCTTATTCTGTCTTGAGCATAGCTGATTTGTTTTCTGGAAACACTTTAGGTGATCCAAAATGGTTGTACGGAGATATAACAACAATACAACGCAGTATGTCGAAAATGCTGTGCACAATGTGTAACTGTTATAAATCGTGGTATAATGCATAATTATTAACAGGTGACTAATTAGTCTTCGGCAACAGTCGACAGGGTGTCCATTGATTTCAGTAATTTTCGGAAGCTGGCATAACATTCCGTAAATAAGCGACGAAAATGTACTTTCTTTTTTATAAGATTATTTATTCAAGCTAATGAAATTGTTATTCCAGTCATTTAGATGATTGTCGAAAAAGGTTATTGGACTGGAATTTCAAACCAGAATAAGTAAGCTTCATCATAACGTTATGATATTAATAACAGTTATTTACAACGATGAAGCCATTAACATAATAATCATTTAGTATCAAATATCTATAAAATTGAATTTTAGATTGTATACAGATAAGATTGCCAATTTAATAATTATGCATTATACAGAAACAAATATATATGGGATTCCAGTTCCATTTTTCGGGGATGAAGGTGTAAAAATCGCGATGTTATTTCGCGCATGTTGTGCTGGAATCCATAGTGGATGTTTACAAGCGCCAATGAACACAGGCGACTATTTGTCATAGACGCACGCTGGTTGTGGTGCAGAAAGCCACAGTGTGCTAGCAGCCCGTTGTCACTCTGCACGTGTGACCGGTAAGATGCATGCAATCCGCAACAAGGTATGGATGTAAGGAAACAAACACCGGTCACAATAATGTAAAACCCTTGCACATGAGGAGATTGGATCAGACACTGAAGAGGAGCTCTGCTTCCATCCGCATATGCATCTTCTAGTTCCACGATGGCCTTCGGATTGGCCGACTCAAAAAAGGACTGGTCCAAGACTAGTAATTTAGACGCGGTCACTGCCAGTAGAGAAACTTGAAGAAAAGTTCCGCGTTAGTGTGATAAATAAAGGGTGTGGCATAATTGATTCTCAAACATTCTTTCAAATGGTGTACGCATCTTTCATCACATTTAAAAGTGGCTACGTGTCCCACAATATTTAAACGATGGGCTTATAGCGCCGCTATCATGGGCATCTCGGGCTTGACAACAACCTTAAATAAATATCGTCAAGCGTTCAAAAAAAGCGCTTCTCTTTCCCGACGTTCAATTATATTTTGATATCATCTTCATCCTTTTAATATATTGTTACTATACCGTGCAAAAGTAACCAGTTGTATTTTAAAAAGGTGGTCCCCTTGCTATCCATTGTTTTAGCAAAATGGAATAAACCGTCCAATTTTTGTCCGACATATAAGGGACAGTTCTTCCTAATTAATTTGAAATGTGAAATAAGATAATGACTTTCGGCAATCTGTGATGCTTGGTTTTCCGGGAAAAGATAAATAACCGCTGTATGCTTCGAATAAAGTTGGGTGCAAAAAAAATTGAATCGTCACAAAATGCACCCAACGCACCCATCCCACCGGCTACGGATATGCAGTCTTTATTATTCATAATGTGCATAGCATTCCATGTAAACGAACTACACACATATTCATCCTCTGCAGGAAATGGTTCGATCTTTGCAGGTTTCATGTGTCATACTTGCCTTCCGTTATTTGGCGTTTTTCAAAGGATTCGCATTCCGTCGCAACACGCAGTCATTTGGATTGAATAGTTTATGACAATTGATCCCAAGCGTAATTATTTGACTTGATTTGAGAAAGGATAGTGCTTTCAACTAAATGTTGAATGCCTAAAGCACGTAGAGGGGTTTGTATTTGATCTAAAGAAATCAATCTCTACAAATGTGCAATAGAACGTTTATTTACTAATAGGATGTGATAGCCAATGCCTGGCAATGCAATATACGATGCTTTCTATGGGGTGATTGATTAACATTGAACAAACCAATAATGTCCCTCGTCCCTGTTGTGCGTGAATTACATTTCGGCTAGCTGCCTGTTAGCTTTAGTCTTCGATAAATGCTTATAAAGCGACAGAAACCTGGTAATAATAGATATATACATAAAAGTATTCCTATTTAATTTATACAAATGCATCGATAGAACGATAAGCGGTTTTTATCTCAGCTTGGCGTTATAGTTTTGAGTCATGCGAAACATTTTTTAAAGATATTGACAATGACAATACCGTCGATGTGTGAAATTGCTATTTATAGATCATTAAGTGGAATCGATAACAAAATAGGACGTTATCGATTTGTTAAAATGGTATGTTATGATATATTGTTTTGTCTTTATCTTAAGCTGTGCTGGAGGAGTCATGTGCAATACTCGGTTCAACACCAGTTTTTACCCGTATGTTTACCGTGTATATTGCTTTTGTTATTCAATATTATTCAACTATGCAAATGCATTTTGCATCATGTCTTTGCGAAAACCAATGGATAGAAGAACGTGTTTAATCATTATAGTATATAAGACATATTAAATTTTATATTATAAAATATTGTGTTTACATATCCATTTACAACACTATAAATTGGAAAATGTACAATCAGAATGCGTGTTGCATCTTCGATAATGCAAACCATGACATAACATGACTGTTATTTTAACTCAAAGACAAATATAACGTTTGCTTGTCTCGGATATTCTATATTGAATACAAAATTGATCGTTTGTTTTAATTGTAATACATAACCGGCAGGTCAATGGTAGTGCAATGTTACCACATGACGCTGTTATTGGATATAGTTTATTTCTTTTTCATGTTTTATGTGGATCCACAGATTGCGAGGATCTTGTATGTCACAACTTAATGTTTGACGATAAGATGGATATATACAATATACAATCTACGCAATGGTTTTATCAATATGCGCATTATACTTTTGTTGGTCACCACAATAATATGTGTTGCTCATTTTGTTGTTCCTTGCAATTTACAATCTGTAATTTCTATGTACGATTTTAGCATGTATTTATGTTTTATTATATATTAATAAATGTATCATAATTATGTTTGTGTTAAAACAATTAATATTCATCGCTCAAAATGTATTTCACTAAGTGTGTGTGACTTCAGAACGTTTAAATATTAAGAAAAACATAAGCCATATTACATGCACGAATGATGATCCCGTTGGTTGTATCGGACGAGCTAATTATATGATGTTGTATTTCATAAGTATAACTTTATGTTCTTTAAATAAATAAAATAAAAAAAATCCATCTTGTTTATAGGAGACTTCTATCCAACATTCAAGATTAAATAACATTCGAAATATTTATACATTATATTTCCAAAGATGCATAATACAGAAAGTTATTAAATGCGACAGTGCGTCATTATATAACTGTGTTTTGAGTCTGTTAATCTTGCCATGATTTAGAAAAGTGTACGCATACAATTTGCATACTGCTTATTAGCAAGCTTTAACTTATTTTGCACGTTTCATTTTGCCTGGCCACTCATAAAGTCTGTGTCAGTAAAAAGTTTCGACAATATTTCGTAAGACGGATATCAGATACACAGAAACTGAATAAATATCATTATTTCAATTGGAAGGTGAATGGCTTAATGGCATGTAGCGTGCGAGCTGTACATTTCGGACACAAAGTGAGGTAAATTGATACAAGCATATGTACTGGTCTATGAACATAAAAACTGTTCTCACTGCTCCATTGTCTCAGTATATCTTGGTGTATTATGTTTTGTTTATTTGAACTTTAAAAGTCTTAAAACATCATGTATTAATTAATGTCATGAACTGTATCAAAGTAAGGAATAAATAAACTTGATTGGTATAAAACATTGACTTTTTAACACAGGAATATGTTTTAACATATATATACAATGATCATATAGGCGTCTTGGAAGACGGGATAGGTTCGCTAGTAAACATTTATTGCAAGTGATACACAACACTACGCCATTAACGTCCGCAGTTCAAGTCACATATTCCAATATAAATATACAAACCTATTGGTGTCACCGAAATGTATGGCAATGAAAAGTTTTCATTAGAAGTAACACTATTAAATTGAACAGTTGTAGGTTTAAAAAGTCGTGAAGTGTCTTATGTAATGTCGTCAATGAATGCAGTATCAGTAGTCCGTAATAACATGAAAGAATATTGATATTTACTTGATCTCATATAAATTGAAATGTATGTGTCTGTCTGAAAAGAGCACAATTGGCTCTGCATGCATTTCTAATTTATTCAATATGGATTTAACACTTATTTCGAACACGACAGTCACTTAAATTATTTCCTGAAATGTGGTCTGAACCTTATTTCCCATGTTTATTAGTTTTCTTTTGAGTGCGTATCTCTTAATTCAAAAATGTTGAATTGTTCATTTCGAACGATGCTTGTTAAACACGATTTATTCATTTCTCGGTTTGATTCACAAAGGTAATTTGACATATTGTTGAAATATTAACAATTTTTGTACAAGAGTTGTTTTTTTTTAACGTATGGTGAATTAAAACCGTCACTGAACAATCTTATTAAATAGTTGTTTTTTTTTGTTTTGTTTTTAAGAATCCATACATTGAGTTGTTCAATGTTACACAAATTTTAAAACATACATACAACTATAATAAACTTTTTATGATCCGTTAAACTAGAACCACAAACACATCCATTTATATTTATTAAATAGCAACAGATGACACAGTTCTCATGAATTCTTGCATTTAAATAAAAATAATGCTGGCAGAATTATATTTTTCAGTTTATTTAGGTTGTTTAAATTTTGAACACGAATTTGTATAACATTTGTACAGATACTTCTAAATACTGGCCTAATTATGCGGTTGTTTTCCCATTATGAAACAGTTATGTGATAGATCTTTTTCTTCAAATAACATTGTTTTATTAATACCTTTGGAATAATATGAAACTTGACGCATTGGCGTCATATTTTATGACCTCCATGAAAAAAACTTCTCTGTAAATGCCCTGTTGTGTCATAGTTAAACGAAATGTAAACCGCGCATCAAAAATAACAAAACAGAGCGGAGTAGAAGTTGCACAATGGACGAGGCGCCAGTTTCTAGCTAGAACTTAGCAATTACATTTAAGTGGATATATCCTAGATGAGAAGATACGGTCTGCGAATATTTGACCTGGGAGCGATTCTAGTTTGATCACGAGTAGACTGCGGTGAAATTTCCTATTACATGATGATAATATCTGATTGATGCTTCCATGCAATGAGCTCTTTGTCATAGAACAAATATGTGATCATTGACAGAAGTTATTGAATGTTGAACAATGCAATATCCACTAGGGTGCTCCCAAAAATATGAAAGTATCAGGACATTGTCCGCCAATCTCCAATATATTATGCTAGTAAGAGAAAAGCTTTAAAAAATGGCTAAAACATAACAACTTTTAGGACTTGTTCAACGATTTGTTTTTGTTTGTAATACTAGCTGCATTAAATATATAGGCATTTGCTGATTGTAGCAATCACCCAATATTAAATATTGTAATGTTTCAAAAACTGGATAGCACTAGACTTTGGATAAACACACCAATAAATACTTGCATTGCATATCTTATTAATGCGTAAAGTTATTTAATTTCAAATAATAAGGGAAATAACTCTAGTATAATCCGGAAAACGTGCATTATCAGAACATAAATCGTGATCTACTTTCAACTTGTCCATCTGTCCTCGCACAGATACTTCTCAGACATTACGCACACATAGAAATAATATGAAGTATGCATTGTGTAAGGTCGTGTTCGACGAGGAGTCGCTTATTAATAAGTAAAAAATATGCATAGGCACACTACGTAGTAAACCATATGCACTGAAGGAATATGAGCATGAGACATACCACGTTATACAAATAAATCGACATTTTACCATATATAATACTGCAATAAACACACAATAAACAAACATCATACGATTAACATTACTTATAGCTCAAGATTCGTAAACACCTTGCAAAGATGATACATTTGTGGTAATTTAACACAATATATAGCATATATATATATATATATATATATATATATATATATATATATATATATAAATCATGGCTACACTCGTGATACAAAGCGGTTGAAACAAATCATATATCACTAAAACTCCAAATTTGCCACAATGTGAGGGGGCCATAAGTTTTTAATAATGAACAATGCATTAGATAGCATCAACATAATAAAATAAGATATTCGATAATCAAAGAACCTGTTAAAGAAAAAGAAACACTGTACAACATAAACTGATGCTATGAAACTAAATTTTTAGTAATTTTAGTAAAATATATGCGGAAATAAATGAATTTCTACAAACTGCATCAATGTTTATCCGTGCATCCTATCATCACGTCTGGAATGATAAATAACGTACAATTATTTCTAAGTATGAACTTCGTATAACCTCCATGACTTAAATGTCCTTTTTAATGGCTGTCGACTAAACCTCATTAATTTGAATCTTTAATGAACAAATACTTGATAAATTGACAGAACGTTCAACCGATTCTGTGAAATAGTAATGGGATACCCTCTCATTATCTTTGTTACTTAATTCACAATTAAACTTTGCTCCCACACTATTGACTCCACGATAAAAGGCATTTCTTATATCTGGAGGGTTTTAAAGTGATCAATTGTAATCGGGTATTATCAGACCTTGAAGTCAATCGCGTCAATCTTGTATTTGTTTGCGGATTTATTTTACACAATTAACTACGATCAACCGCAATAAATTGTGAATAGCGATACGTATCAAATCGTTTCTTATAGAATTATATCATAGTAAAGCGCGGCAAATCTTAACGATTCGTACTTCCAAATCGAGTTCATCGCATAGTAGAAATACTACGTCACATTCTTTAAAAAATATGTTGCGATACCAAGAACGATTGATAGTTTGTCTGGCTACATGTATATCACTTGTCTTGTTGTGGCTCTTATCTTGGATCAGATCGATACAATCGTGTAGAATAGCACTCAAAACCACATCGTTTAATACCGGAACGCATACATAAAATAAATATACTTGATAAAAGTATGGTTAAGTATCATATGGTGAAAGACACAAGTTATGATCGATTCTTGACGCTCCTAACGTATGTTATCGTTTCTGTACAGAAGAATAGATTGTGTGAAATCAAGACTTGTAATTTAAAAATCTTGAATGGATCGCAATCGTGAGCAAAGTAATGAAGTAAGCGGACGTATAACAACGTATCGACCCCGAAAATTACAACTATTGCCACCAGTAATGTTTGGCAACACGCGGCATTTGTGGCGAATCGCACTATAGTCGGAACCTTACACGGAAATCTCATCTTAATTGCGCAACGACTCTTGCAAAACACGCATTTATACATTCATCAATCAATCAAGATTCATTTCGAGTATTCCAAAATGCCAAGATGTATACATATTAATCAGTAAGGAATTGAGTTATAAGTATATCCGTTAAAACATGTTTGAAAATCAAGGAAGGATATTGATGCTTTACTTTGGTTATTTTTAAATGTTATGAAAACCACTACAATTTTATTATACATTACATATTTACGTTATTTATTCCGAAGCACAGTTTCATTACTCAGTAATACAAATTGAACAATACTATTTTTTAGCATCTACATATTGATGAACAGATATGGTTTAAAATCTATGAATGCAGATACATATGATAAATGACTCCAAAATTAAATGAAAACTATGTTTTGTCTTCTCGCTGACTTTAGTTTCGAACAACACATACATGTTGATGGAAAATGTATGTTTCATATTTTAAAATCGAAGGAATATGTAAATTGTTAAAGATTAAATAATGCAATCAGGATATTTTTGATAACATAATAAATCATATTCAACTTGAATAAACAATAATTTTAATTGTTTTATTTAAATGTCTTCAATATTCACTCAACAGATACCCTTTGGGATTATACATATAAAACACCAAGGCAGCAAGAACAAATGTATCAGGAAAACAAGTATCAAAATTGAATTGGTTACTTTTGGGGATACTTTATGGCGCTGCATCGACAAAACAGTCTGCGTATTAAATGTTAGCCAAAGGAGAATACAATATTATTATTTGTTTTGGATATTTGTTGGAATTCATTTGACATGTATTTGTTTCAGATGTTTTTCGTTATGTTGTATTTAATTGTGGAAGGGTTGGTAGCACTTGACCTTTTTCGCATGTCTCCATATAGTTGTAGTGTTTAAGCATTCCACTTGAATGTCCGTATGAATGTTATCTTCTGGTCACTGTTTGCTCCAGCTTTCACAGTTTAAAAACCTCTTTTAATATGTAACTTTGTGATAAAATTAATAAGTATAAACAGTCATACATTTACAACCATATATTCACGTTTGTTTAACTAGTTTGAGATATATGTGATTATAACAAAATCAAAAAGCGCAAACTGTCTATTTTATGAATTGGGCTTTTCAGTGCCCTCGTTTCTTTAAGGTTCTTGAGGTCATCTACAATTGCCATTTTAGTAAACTCCATTAGATTAAGGAAATGCTCTCGTGTAAAAAGGTTAGCTAGTCATCTATGGGATAATTCCAAAATAGATCGGCAACGAAACCCGAAGCTTAACATACCACCACTTACATGCAATCAACTGAAACTGACGCTAAGAGTGTTGTGTCAAACCTATATCTCGCGAACATTTCACTATTGGGATATTGTGATGTACTTGTTTTCAGGCACATACCGGAACTGTATGTTTATGCATACTTATTTCAAAAGAACGGGGATTAATATTCAGAGATGTTGTTTATAGGTTTTTTATCAACCTGTTCGCTCGTATGATGACATGGAAATATAGAGCAATATTGAACATATTTACTTTGATCCATTATTAAAGACCAACTAATTCGCATTTTAGGAAAGTTCGGGTAGCAAAAGTATATCTTTTTTTAGGTTAAGTTTCGGTTTCGTACTTGGCAATATACTGTATTAATATGTGGTTGATTTTTTTTCCTATATGTGGTTGATATAGTAAGATTGTTATCGGCTTTAAATGCCGTTTAGTGTTTCTTAAAACCTAATTTTCCTAAAACATGTATGTTTTGTATCGCATTTTACTTCCAATTTTTATTTAATTCAATGTAAATAAGAGTTGTGAGGCGTACGAACTACCTATAGCCCCCGATGCAATTTATATCCGTTATTTTATTAAATTTTGACATATGTATGCATTAAGTGGTTTTAATCCTTAAATACATGTTTCGAAATTGCAAATAAAACTTAAACAAGGACCATGTGTCGTCCTTTCATTTTAATCATCGTATTTGATTGTATTATATTCACATATATATACACATTTTGAAATATATATATAATATTGAAAGATGTTATCTAAACTTCCGCAATACCCCTTAAATAAGTAAAAATACAGCAAGTGTCGTGCAGTGTAAAACATAATGACGGAAAAGTAACTTTGCGATGTGCGTCGTTAAATAATATTTTGGCGAAGAGTAACTAAACTCCACATTATTTGTTTTCTCTAATTATCATGCAATTTACTTTGACTGAAGCATGGATACGATTTGTTGTTATGTCTGTTTAAATATTCTGAATACAATCAGTGTGAAAAAAAAAGAAAAAGTAAGCGATCCATAGGTGGCATAATTGTTTGTATAAGGAATGAATTTGTAGGCAGACATGCATAGTCGTTTAAGTCTAATTACAATGATGACATATGTGTGCGCAATACAGTAAGACCCGACCAAATTAGTTGCAGTGAATGTGTTGCATCTATTTTGTTATTGTTATTTTAAAGTGTAACTTACACGAATAACTTGCGTCTGTTATTGTTGTTAGTTCTTCATTTATATATGTCGTTGTAAAATTGATTGGGATATTAGTCTCGTTTTCCGTCTGTCGTGATAATTCGTATTGACTGAATTTTTTTAACGATTCACTTGAAATTAAATTATTATTACAAATGTAATTACATTGTGAGAATTGTTTTCATCCGTGTGTGTCATTACTCGTGTAACCATTAACCAGGTAAATCATGTGCGTTATATTTTAATATGGTGTCTTATGATGCTTCTTATACGAATTCACGTATTACAACTTATACCATTGTTACCACTTTATTACTTTGATAAATTCTTCCGTGCTTCCATGTGTATGAAATGCTTTAATACTATATTGCGTTTTTCGATGGTCTCATATTTGCATTTTGTCTAGAAGCTCATTTCATCAACCAGATGTTATCATCTGGTAATGGGAAATGTCACTGTAGTCTACTTGTTATCAAAATAGAATCGCGTTTAGTTAATTACATTAAGTCGGGGAACATACGAGCTCTGGTTTGATGTTTTCAGCAAAATAACATAATATTATTTCGTTTCCAAGCTAGAAACCTTGAATTGCCATATACACACTTATTTGACAGAACATAGATGATACAGAGAAGTAAATTGATTAAAGACTACTTGTTTTTTTTAACTGTAAACTACTTTTAAACGACTGTTCAAATAACTATTTATTTAAATTTCACTTTCGAAGTACATCTCCCACTGCAATGCCTTTAAATATGAAAATGAAAGGTTAATATGCTAAATGGTGAAATATATTGCTGCGCAAGGTTAAGAGTATTTGAGCAGTATCCCAACACGTTTTGATCTCGTCTGACTTGTCAAAAACAAAAAAACAAAAACATATCATTGACGCACCGAATCATCTCCGCGAAGCGTATCCATTAGGAAACGGTGTTTCATGACCTGCGACTCCCGACATTTCTTCGGCTAAAATATGTGCCTGGCTACGCCGCTGCATAGAAAGACCCACGAGCTCGAACAGGTATTTATAAATAATCAAACCAAACGGACAGAGAAAGTGAAAAACAATAAGTAATTAAATAAGATTTTGGATTTTGCAGTTCAAGAAATGTAAGGTTAAGTTAAAGTATGCAAATGGAAGCATCAACAAACACACGAATCATAGGTAAAATGGAACGTAGTGAAACAATTTAAAAGGAATAACTGTTTCCTTTTTAAAATAAAAAAAAATATAAGATTTGCTCTATACGCTTAAATACATATGTGATAACATGACTATAATATGATAATGTCGCGTCGTGTAAAATGTGCGTTTATATGTTACGGAAGCTGTATTGGTCAACATATAATGTTAACAAAAACTAAATATCAAGTTGCTGAGAATGGTTCACGTTCGTTGCCACAAATATACAATTATATTTTATCACTACATTAGTGCGTTTTTATCTAATCGAATATTAATTAAAGATAAGTAAATGATGCGAAAACAACGTCACTTAAGAATCAATTTAATACAAATGATGTTATGATATATTTTGTTAAGAAACATATTTAATTAAAGGGCTCAGATAAATTGGAGTAGGTACAGTTTGTCATATTGAAATTTCCTAATTACAGTTAAGTGTATTTTTCGTAGAATTGCCTGTCCATAAACTCTTTATATTTCAGTACTAAAATGTAGTGTCAATTGGTCTAAATTATTCGTGGTATTTAATGCAATGAGGTTTTATTGACGATAAGACAAACTAAATTTGTGACGTTTATCTGATATTTATTTTCATAAGAATATGCATGCGTGTTTGACCATCTTTTTTTGCATTAATCCTTTATGTGAAGACGACCGACGATATAATGAAATATACAAGTAACTGAAAGGTTTTACTTTATCGGTCTGATATTGTCTCAAAGAATGCTCATACCGCAACATATTCACCTCGTGAATTCGTAACTCTCTTCGCGCGCAGAAAGGCATCACAGTCGAATACTTCCGTTTCAATCACCATAATCCAGAAAGATATTGGTAATAAAGTTTACCACAATAACCATGTACAGAAAGTGTGGATGAACAGTATTTTTCTTATTTAGACGTACGTAGTATAATATAAGAAAACTAGGGACACATAAGTATTTCTCCAAATACATCAACACAAGGAAAATAATGTTGTTCTGAGTGAAATACTTGAATATATATTTTTGATAAATAAATAAATAATGCAAATACAAAAATGTAAAAAAAGTCAAAAGCAGAACGTAATAGAAAAATTATGATAATAAACATAATTCAGTGGTTGCCTTCGCACGTACACACGGTCTTAACGAACGGAATGGAATTTTTGTTTGAGCTCATCTCATTATGAATCGTCTTGCATTAATTATCATATCCATTTGGAATAAAATTATCGCTGAGTATTCAAATATTTGAATATTATGAAACATTGCAGATTATTTCAGATCCGAAGTGTAAATGTTTATGTAGGATCTTAACGTGATATATTATATCGTTGATATGATAATTCCCAGATAAAGTAGGATTCAGTTTTCCTTTTAACCTGTCCTCTAACCGGTTAACACTCCTATTGATTGCTTTGACCGTTTTATTAAACATTTATGCCTAACGTATAAAAAAGGCCTTGGCAAACAGCGTAGACCCAGATGAGGCGCCGCATGATGCGGCGTCTCATCAGGGTCTGCGCTGTTTGCTTAAAGGAATTTCTGTAAAAAATATTCTTAACATAGAAATAAATATACTAGACATTCCTAATTTTGGAAATAAATTGATCCAATTTAGAAGGATGTGAGAGTCCACTAGGCATTAATAGGTTAAGCAAGTCACTACAAAATCATGCAAAGCTATTGTATGCAAGTTGACATGCATTGCAAAGAAATCAGGTTAATCAATTTCCTTCAAATATATGTTAATATGAGATTCATTTCTGACATTGTCTCGGGATTATATTACTTTCACATTTAATGCCCCTTAAAAGGGAATGCCATAAAATCGTAATTCCTGCATTTTAAAAAATTGTCGAAGTCATAATGTTAATTATGAAAATAGAGACACAAGCTCAATCTTTTGGACATTCCATAGATTTTATTTTGCAAGCATACGTCGCACCGATACCTTTCAGTATGTAGATACATTTAATAAATGTGTTTCTTTAATATAAAGTGTGCTCTTTGTACGCGGCCGTTGTTTATATGATGATATGTTCGATAGATTAATTACTCACCACCATTGTATGTGCTATTGAGAAGAATCTATTGTTCAAAATGGTTGAGTAGTAACGACAAAGCATTTGCCTTCTTGGCTCTGGCTAAACAGAAGGTAGCAATTGGCTTTATATTCATAGTCTGTGTGATTTCAACGAAGTTTAATGCTAATTATCTCAATATTAATCTTAAACAAGTGTTGGCGTATTTTATCGGAATGAATTTTGTAAAGATATATTCAACGCACAGTTCACCTTACCATATTCCATCGTATTCTTCAAGTTGCATATATTCACAGTTAACGCGATATGCATTTTTATTCTTACATATATCTATTTATAGTATATGAAAATAAAATATATTTCCATTGTAGGTTGCCGTTGTATATTGCATTAAACTGATTTTTGCATCTTTTCATCAATTTTCTTTAATTTGAACAATTGCCGTTCTACCTTTTACGACATTACATTTAAAACACCACATATTGCCATATGAAAAGTGTGACCATTTAGTATAAATATAATTATGATTTGTATGTACTTCTATATCATGACTATGAATTTATATGATGTAGTTCCATATTCTGAAATACATAGTTTAAAGTTTTCCATTGTTGTCTGTTTCAATCAGTCTATTGATCTATCATAAAATATGTAATATTTATCTGTAATCTGTTTTGTCAGCTGTCTTATCAACGATCTACTGCACCATTTTCTCGTGTAGTTTGATCATCTCTGATAAGTGTCAATGCACTGTCTCCATACAAAGGTGAACACACGACATGATAATACAAGGGATTTGTGTTGGCTCAAATAACGCTCGATTAGATTAGGCCTTAAATTTAAATAAATACATATACATAAGCATCAGGTTAATTAACCAATTATCAAAATGTGCCTTTTTTATTGACATTTTAATTTAATGGTCAATGATGAGTTAAATAGCTCCAATAGGTCAACAATTACAGCAGCATATACCGAAAGTGAAGCTGACCGATATTTACGCTTTGGCATCAACATATTTATGAAGCCATTTTTGTATTTTTCGTTCCAATGCGTTGACCCCAGCTTTCATCATTCAACTAGTTCTTATCTGATTAATCTTTTATAACATATATACTATTAATAGCATTGTTAATATAGTATTATATATCGGGAGGGTTTTCCATGATACAAACATGTATGTCAATTTTCTAAGCATATTTAAACTTTTTTTGCTGCAATACCAAGCGTCTTATTTGGTCCAAGAAGTCAGATAAATGATAACATTGGTTCTCTTGTATTTTATTTAGACCATACCATTACACAATTCATTTCAACGATTGCACTTAAATGGGTGCAAGTAAGACGTATGTTCCTTTTATAATGCTGTTATTTTTATCAATTCGTTCGACCAGTTTATCATAATCGATTTAGACTGTGATAAAATTGGCCATTTACGATATGATTCTAAATATAAGTATTTATTCTAACACCAAATCCAATGTTATGTTTTAACTTTGCATTGTTCAAATAAATTTGATTCCAAAGCAATAATGTCTGTCTCAACATATCTGCGTTTATTTTTGCTGTAACATTATGTGTTATTCAAAGTGACGATATATCGTGCCAACAACATTCAGGAATTCTAGTACATGAGTTGTAATGACTCATGAATGTCTTTTTTAATGGCTCGAGATTAATGTATCTTATAAACCGATGCATGTGGCTCCAAATCCCAGAAGAAATGTCTTGGTATCAATCTGAGTATTGAAATATTGAAATACTATAAACATTATTTAAATCATTTGGTGAAAACATTAGTTGAGCTTCGTTAACAAAACTCAGCAAACATATACCTTTATTATTATCATTATTAGAAATATTGGTGTTAGAAATAGTATATTGCTGGTTTATTTTAGAGCACATATTTAGACGGATGTTTTATATTTGTATTACAGTTGTTGTTAGAGCATTTGAAAGTGATTATAAACTCATTGGTAACATTCAATTTCATCTATAAATATGTTTCCACAAACATCAACATTCTGCTAGCAATACTTCGGAACATCTACCTCATGAACAACAGTCAATCACCAGTAAAGAAGTCATACAATTACCGGTAGTTTAACCGCAGTCATAAGAGTTTTACAAGTAGCTAACTGATAATATGAAATCGATTTCCGGCTTTTACTTCCGTGACTTCCGAAGTAATTGATAGAAAACGTCAATTAGCCACTGAAGCATGCAGTATTTATTCGATAATGAATGGCATAGAGGTATTATGAAAGTCACAAAGGTATAATGAAAGTCACAGGCATAACAGTTAAGCTGACAGATGTGTGTCTAATAGAAAATTGATTTTCATCCAAGCTGCTTACTTCAGTAATCAGCATGCAGTACATATACACACCAGGAAAATTTAGCCGTGAAATATTTGACGTTAGTTCCTAAAATTAAATAAGTTTCATAAACTTGATTATGTTTTTGCCAATGTGTCCGACATGACCGCTATAAAGTCACACAAGGTTTCACGGTCTTAATGACGAATATGGCTTTATCTCCTGTGACGTGGCTCATATGACCTCCGGTATTGGCTTAGTAGGATTCCGTGTAAACTCAACCTTTATAATGTATAAACATGATATTGCCTCGCTTGGTTACAAATTGAAATCATCCGAACTATATGTTTCGCTAAAAGAAAGTATGATACATTTAATAAGAAAATTTGAAAACATCGAGCGTGAAATGGAGGTGTCATTTCGACCTTATGATACAGAATGGCACCCCTTTAAATTATGTAATCCATAACGTACAGTAATAGAAGAAATAATAAATAATAAATGAACACTAAACATATAATTGTTTCATTCGAAAGTAAATCGGTGCATCAATAAATGATACGTTGAAAATTTTTCCTTCACATTTATCGGAAACAAAGTGATGCCCAGAGAGGCATTCGTCTTATTTTTCATCTACATCCTTCATACATACAAATACCTTTGAGAGTTAGAGACATGATTTGTATTGCATCCTGTGAACATAAAGCATTTTATAATTACATACTTTTGACACTCTTCACTACGGTGGTCAAATATATGTCTTCGAAGTAAGTTTTGTTTCCTGTGAAGGGTAATGTTAACGTTTAGGCTTGATTTCGAACAATGTCAACAAATACTAAACACTCGCACGCTATTAAGTATGTATATGGTACATATGTATAATGACATTTAAACTAAAATAAAGACATTAGTGTAGCGTGTATGAACAATATGTTACACGTAAATATGTTGTTTTGATTGTCAAGAACATACGCGCGAACGATTTAATCACATAAGTAAATTAATGCATTCACTTTATTATCAATATATTTAAAAAAAAACGCTAATGCGCGAACTCAAGGTATCCATTAGCATTTTAATCCTAGGTTATGTTATACCTTGTTCATTTTGTCAAGCACGATTTATTATTATTTGTATCCTTTATTGCTTTCTTCCTTCGACATAGTGTACAAGAAGTTTTAATCATCCGTTATGTGAAACACAACGTATTCTTCATTAAGTTATGCCTTCTATATTCTGCATAAATAATATATCATCTTCTACATCCGTGTGACAACCGTGTCATCCGTTTATATGTAAGTTATGTTAAACATTTTATATTCTGTATAGCGAGTTATATATAGGTTATGTTATACCTTCTACTTTTTTACGACCTATTTTATTCATAGGTTATGTACATGTAATGCATTATAGTCATGTTTGCCGTTCTACATTCTATACAAAAGGTTGTATTCATTTGTTATGTTATACCTTCTACCGTATGAACAGCGCATGCTATACATATTATATGTTTCATTTCTACAAATTGTAAAACGTGTGCCTGATGGCGTGTGTAGTAGTTTCCATTCGATATTCCTTGTTGTGGAAAACTTCCCTTCGATTGTGATTCTTACGGGACACTCGAGACAGTCAATAAGTTTTGAGTGGGGAATCGGCCCTGCGATTAACTTTGAAACACTCAGATGAAAAATAAAAATGGCTAAATGCAACCAATATAAAACACAGCCTTGATTTAGGTATGTTAAATTGTTGTGTGGATCTTGACAGAGAAGTCCATTCCCTATTTTTCGAAACTGACCATGTCCTATATAAACATAGATACGTTTTCTCGAGTTATCTTGGCCCGCTTTTTTATTTTATTGTGTAAGTAGGATATGACTCTTTCTCTGTATGTTTTACGTTTGTACTTACATCGCTAATATAATCTAATTACTAGTAATTGCACGAGGTGTGAGACCGATATCAATGTCATCAAACTTTGTATCAATTCATTACAATGCGATCGTATTCAGCCTTCAGTCAAAAAGTGGAAGCCATTTGTGATCGTTGTGGCCATTTATTGTCAATCTTCTTTACTTTTAAAAAGAAATGGATAGCGTGCGAAACACGATTCAGTCTTCAGTAAGAAAGAATATTCCTAATATATTATTAACTAATATATTTATATTAAACTACAGTTGTTACCTGCTTAATTTGCTAAATGCATTAATAATTTAAAAACAAATTGTCGATTGAAAAAATATTCAATTGAATATAAAATTATTATTATTCCTACGGGACGGCATTATGCTATTTCTGGCTAGTGTTTAATTGGGCAATCACAAATTCTTATATAAACATGTCATCTGTTTTGTTTTGCTTTTAAACATATTTGTTTTAATTTAACATTGTGCCTCCCGTTAAATTATTTGTGTAGGTCATGTATATAAGTATAAGTACCTTGGAAATAATCCTGTTTAATGTGTACAATAAGACACAACTAGGAAAACTTCCTTTCTTTATTCTTGAGTTCAGCAGATTCAGTAATCACAATAAAGACAGACCAATACATCTTATAAAACAACAAACATCGATAAGGTTTTGACTGTGACTCAATATTGACTGCTTATTGAATCTTTACAGCATTCTCACCGACAGGATATCAAACGATTTAACAATTGCACGGTAAATAAAAGCTAAATGCCGTGTTTTCTAGCGCTGTTACTTTCCGCAATTGAATGAGACGTCTTATAGACTTTCTGAACAAGAGCTACTGTGTATTATGTGTGTGCTCGGATACACACGTATACAAGCTAACCCTTTCTTTATAATTCAACAATTCAAATAAAGATTTTTTTTAAAGATTCATTGTTACACTTTTTGATTTATATATAAAATATATTATATTTTATTGACAAAACTGCTAAGCTAACGGATACTTACGACTCTCGGTTTTAATCAGGTTTAAGTTTGTCAAACCTCACACGTAGTCCACAAACAAGCACTAAATAGGAAAATGTAGAATTGCCAGCATAACAGTATACAACTGCCGCTAATACACCATGTAATTATGTATATGGTTATTACATTTCACCAGTCACTGTAAAACTATTGCGGGGGATTACATCGGTTGAAAAGTACGCTTAACACTTGACTTGCGTAATTTAAAAGAGCCTTTATCTACTAGCATGCACACCAAATTTATTCCTATTAAAAGACTATCCATTCCATTTCAATACATTAAATCAGAGGATTAAAGGACTTAATTAAAATGTTATTTCAACAGGCATATTTATTTAATGAACCTCGCAAAAACTTTGATACTAATTTTAAGATATGACATGCCTAGAAACCAAACATGTAACTTTATAAGACTCGAGTACAACAACTAAATACAAGTTAACACTCATACATCCCGTCTTGTTAAAATATTTCAAAACCCAGTAATACATTATACTCATTTAAGCTACATCTGCAAGAGTAAATACATAAAACTATACGATAAAACTAAACCAAATCATATGAATGGATCTAAATCAGCAACAACTGTAGTTGAGAACATAAATTAATCCATTTCGAATAATATTTGCCTACGTGTCACTTAAATGCACGACCAATAAATTTTATACATTCAATTCATTCATATCGAGAGTTCATGTCGAACAGTCGATGTAAAGCTTTTTGGGGTTTAAATCGGGCAGACGGCAAACATTCTTCAAGTGAATCACACAACTCTAGCGCTCTAGCGTTAAAATAAAGTTTTATCTCATAACATTGTGTTTAAAAAATATCATTGAGAAACCGTATTCCAGTTTAATTGCTCAGTGGTTTAATATTCGCGGTTTGAATTACAACTTTTAAAGACACGCATTATAATAGTGTGTATTTGTTAAAGATTAATACATAATCAACTCGAATTGTGTTGTTTTTCCAAAAAAATGCACTCATGTCTTCTATTGTTAATTTAAATTGAAATACTTGATTTTTGAACGTACTTTAAATTGTGTTTGAATGGCATGAATTATTAATGTCCGCATTAATTTGGTTACATGCTTTATTATTTCATAGTCATGATCAGTCGGTTATTAAATTACCTTTAGTGTCATGATTATATAATAAATTCGAAAGTACGCTCTGATATCAATAAACGGGGACCTACAACCACAGCGATTTCAATAAACTGGATCGTATAACTTAAGCGACACAAACTAAGAGTGGTACTCAAGATATTTGAATACACTGGACCATAAAATGAACATATAACTAAATCGATATTAATAAACTATGACGCATACAAACAATCGAAAAGCGTAGTATAGCGTTATAAATGAACATTGACTTAAAAACTAGAAGAACTCAATATTCCAACGCAAAATCATCTGCCGGTTAATCATAATCAATCAAAATGATGCTTACTCGTTAACCTCCGATTTAAGGCATTCCATAAATACCACCATCGCAAAATGGAATCCATTCAATCATATTTATTTATATCTAGAATGTCATGCACTGAACTACAGAACATTAAGTAATCCAATTTATCAAAATTCAAATAGCATTAGGTTTCGTGTCACTGCAAAACTCGATCGGGGCACTTTGCAAATTAAATACATTATTCCTGAAAATGCAACAGTAATATATCAAATAAGTTCGCTTCAAAAAAGGTTACAACTAATACTAATACACGTGGTGGAATCATTGCGACCATAACGCTCGTGTTATGTGCGATAAATGTCGCAATGCAGCTTCCGTTTTGGTGGCAATTTCAAAAAATGGATGCAAATTTGAATATGATTTTGTTTTGAACGTTACCCGAATACATTTAGACCGTAATTTAACAATCGGGGAATGCTATTCGATACGAATATTAATATGGTTAACTATTCTGGCAAAATTCTTGTGAAAAATCAGATATCCTTAACTGAAAGGCATTGCAAAGGTCGGTTCATGTGATGTTGACAAATGTACAAGTCATATATTTTTTAAGATATTAGTATACTTTTGCAGAAAATCCTTTTTTATATTCGTTTTTTTTTTTAATAACTATGCTCGACAGCAAGAAAATATCGTAACCTCTGATGATTCAGTTATAAAGGATTTATTTCCGTATATAAAGAACTAATAATACTTGTAATGGAAATACTCTGTTATAAAATAATTGTTCGACTTGAACATTATAACGAATGTTCTTTTTGCAACTAATATGCATTATATATCTGTATAAATGGTATTGTCCAAAAATAATTTTTTCATCACAACATGGTTTATTAACAACTTTCATATTGAAGCACTTCATGTGCTCGTATGTCAAACTAACACAGTCATATGCCGCACTTCGTATTAATCGCATATAAAATGGCAATCTTAACAATATTTAAATGCACGTACTTAATTTCATAATCAGATAAAATGGTAAGTAAGGTATACCAGTTACCTTCCATATGATTAATTTAACTCTTAGATGATTTCCATAAAATGTGTGTATGACATTGAAATTTAAAATCATGTCAACGCTGTAGTAATTTCATACTTTGAACGTTTTCATATTATTCTTTTAAAAACAATTGACCATCAATTTGTGATCGGAAGGGAAGTGCCGAGTAAAGAGTTATATTGCACATTTGAAAATGCAAATTAAATAAATCTTCGTATCAGACATTTTATTTGTATGATTTACACACGATTTAACATCTGTTCAAAGAAAGGCATCCTTTATGTTATTACTTGCAATATCTCATAAACTAAGGTGAGAAAAGATTTGGGGGTTGCAAGAAAACGCTCATCACGCACACAATTTATTTTCAATAATGAAAACATAATTGTCACTGAGTCGTTACATTATATTCGCGTGCTAAGGCCCAGCATAATATCAGTTAAATATTTAGACTTGTTTGTACGAACATCAAGATTTCTCTCTTGAATTAAATATTTAATCATTAATTTAAGGAGCCATTTTAGTGAACTATATGCTTTATTTCCTTCTCAATATACTAGATGACGACCGGCTTCATACTGGTATCCGTAACTAAATGATTTTGATTATTAATGATGGATCTATGACAATTACACATTCACATTTTCCAGTCGCAAGCAAAATTGAAAATATATGCATCAATTAGTCATATATTGTTAATTGTTCCTTGCATTCTTCGCAAACACAGTAATGTCAAGAGAGTCATTCACCTGATTAATAATTTATATCCCTAATATTTTGCCGCTATACACATACTATAGGGAGTTTGGGACATGCTGTTGTCGCTTCTTGTTAAATTATGACAATCAATAAATTGTTGACACTACTGTGAAAGACAAACATATGGCTTTAAGGTATTATTTCCTGACAAAATTGCATTGTTTACGTTCAGAATGGAATACAAACAAGTAGACAAAATATTATAAACACGCACAACTAGCTTTGAAAATACGTTTATTCACGGCATTAAGTTATCAATTTACGTTGTTCTAATCAAGCGTTACGTTATACCTTCTACATTTTGTACGACGCGTTTAATTCGTAGGTTATGCTATATCTTGAACATTACGCAGATCAGGTTTTATACATAGGTTATATTTAACCTTATATATATTCTGGGCTTTATAATAATAAGTTATGTCACACCTTCGACATTCTATAAAATACTTTTAATTATAATGTTATGTTTTACCTTCTTCATTCCACACAAAGAGTTAACAAAATATGTCATACTTTCTACATTCTGTACAATCGGTGTATTTATTGGTTATGTTATAAATTCTGAAATCTCTAAACCGCGTTTTACTGCATATTATGTTAAACCTTCTTTCTATACGAAGCTTTTTATTTCCATACTTTTTACACATTATTGGATATGTTTCACCTTGTCCAGTCTGTGAAACGCGTTTTAATCATAGGTTATGTATACTTTCTACAGTTATAAAACGCTCTTTAGTTGTGTTAAACGAGTTCCTAATGGAGTTTGTAGAAGATTCATATCACGTGTCCCTGTTGTGAAGAACTGAACTTCGATTGAAATTCTCACGCAAAAGTCGAGTTAGTTAGGTTTTTTAAAGAAGTAAATCGAATCTGCTCCTCCCTAAGTGCTGTTGCGAGGGCGTTTCCACAAACCACGGATCCGCGCAGATAAACACGAATGGCGAGCTGAGCATATATACTGCCAAAAGCAATCATAGAAAAAAATGATTATAGAAATTAATTTGATGAGCCTGTAATTGATGATTGGTAAGGAAGCATCTTGGTAGCAGTGGTTATTAATATAGTAAAATTCGCTTAATCAAAGTGACAGCAATGTGCCAGATAAGTTTTTTATTCAAAGAACTTTAATAATTAAAACATAGTCAACATGGGGTCGTCTAACCGTTACTTTAAAGTACTTGTGTATATCGAATGAAGATGATATTCACTCCTATGACTACTATTTTACTTTTATCGACATTGTCTTAAAAAAAGCGGTAATAATGAGGCTAATGAAGCTAGTTTGACAAATAGCTAATCAATTTTTCGTTTGACTGCGACATATTCATATAATTAAGAGCTTTACAGTGTCAAAAACGTGGTAAGGTTTTGAAAACGCCTTTCGTTTGTCCCTTGTCGTTTCTCATCTGTCTTGCATCAGGAGTAATCTTTTCATTCAAACGAAATATTCTTAAAGGCTATGCACACATCAACGAAAATTAACAGGAATAATCCATGCGTGACTCTAGTTCGTAGTTTTTCAAATCGTTTCAGTCCGTTGCACACGTAATTTCCAGTCCTAAATTTATCACGAAATTTCTTTTTTATATTCTCAGACCACAGACAAAGGGGGCGTAATATTGCGTATAAAACATCTAATAGGTATCCTCTCTTAAGATTGTTTAAATAATGGGTTTTACATAGCCACACCATATAGTTCAAAATATTGATATATACACTAATATTTAAGTGAATAACTTAAAAAGTCTTCTTCTCTGAAACAGAAAGAATCAGGGGTATACTGTTCGAATCAGGCTCCGTGGTTTAAACTGACCAAACCGTAAGAGTCGCATGATTTATCTTGTCTGATATAGAACATGACTATGTTCTTCTCTCAAGCTGAAAGGGTAAGGGTAGTGTTTAATGTGTCGTGTTTGGCTATACAAATGACATAAACATGCCCACAACCGAAACGGGTGAATAGTTGGCCTGCCTCAACGTGTGCGGATAAAATGTTTTGTATTGAATTGAATTGCATGATTATCTTTTTTAATTATACAAAAATCACAACGCATACATCTTTGTTACTTGATATGTGACAGTGGTTGTGGACCTATATAATGACTGTTTAATTCTGCTCATGTGTAAGAGCCTGGCCACCCTGATTATAATTGTGAACGATGTAGGGTCATCTTTGCCTCTTGTTTAGTTGAAAGTGTCCGGATGCGGGTAATATGTACGTTGACAGTGCGTTCGTTGTATCAGCGCTATTAGAATCTCGTTTCAAGAAATAACAGGTGCGTCTGTGCATGCGTGCGTGTGTGTGTTAGTTGTTAATAAGACGTTGTATCGGAATTTAACTATAGAAAAGTTGTATTAACTGGCAAATATTTTTGGCTATACGGCATACAACTTCGTCCTGTACACAAGCCCTATATACTGTTGGGAATCCCTAGAGTACGTAATATATTATAATTATCATAACGTTATGAAATATTTTACTTATTTATTGCCAAATTGTATTTAATGTACTTTTGCTATTCATATATCAACCAAATGAAAAACAGCTTCCCACATAAATCAGTACACAACAAGCCTTGTCTGAGCATCTGTATTCCAATAAGCCTAGCCTAATACACGGCTATAAACGACGGCACTATTCGATATACAATCCGTTTAAAGCGCTATGACATCTGCATTGTCATTTCAAAATGGCCACCATTCAGTTACTGCAACTTCCTCATCTGAAGTGCATGTCGCGTATGCATCGTACCCATTAAAGTGATAATAAAACAAATAACTTCACTTTTCTGCGGCTAGGAGCAATTTTAAACAAGCATATTTGTACTAAACGATGAACCAATAAATACAAATAATTTGAGAAAAGTGTGGGAAATTCGAAACAATTCACTCGAACAAAAGTCGTTTTAATTAATTTTCAAGTTTTGAACATTTTCCAACACTCTCTGTGTGATCGATACATATAATATTATTTAATTTAGGTTGTTACTTGCTATTTGCTAAATTCATAAATATACTTTGCGGTTTGATTGTAAAATATTCAACCAAAAAATACTACGCGTCTTGTTTTTGTATTACGAACTTTTTTGGTTGGACAATCAGTTATGTGTGTTTATATAGGCGCGCTCTTTCCTTATTTTCCTAAAATATGTTTGGTTGATTTCATATTTAGTGATCATCTTGATCAAATTCATACTTTATAAATTGGTAAAATGAAAAGATACAATTTTTATTGTTATTTGTAAGCGTTTTATTACATTGGTCTTCTCGTAAATGTACTTATTAAATTTGCATGAGACATAAGCAGGAAACCTATCATACCAACGTCTTCAATGTTATAGCTAAAGTAATCACAATTCATGCAGACCAGTGCATCTAAGAAAGGAAAACATCCAACGAATATTATTATGGCTAAGATTTTATAACTTCTTATTGAAGCTTCTCAGCAGGATAATAAATATATAAATGTAAATGAAAACAGAGTTAAGTGTGTCTAGCGCCTCAACCATATATCACTCAGTGCAATTACTAATTAAGTGGAACGTCTAGAAAACGTTCCGCAAAACAAATACTGCGTAGTATGCCTTTGTGTGGATACACACACACATAAAGATTGTTATATTGTATCAAAAATGCTACATATCTTCACATCTTAAAAAAATAACTACACACATGTTTTATATTAGATTACAGAATGTAATACGTCAAAGAATAAGGATTAAACGTAAAGCGGCGTGATCACCAGCAGTAATGTTGTCGTTACCATCTCTTCACCATCCACACTGGTTTTATTTTATATAAAGGAAAAATGTTTGTATCAGGCAGTTTAATGCAGAATACAGAAAGTCCACAATAGAACATATCACAACTTGGATTACAGCGAGTCGGATCACCGCCTCGCAACGGTCAATACAAACGACCGACGCTTTTATCAAGGTTAAAGAAAGTCAAACGTAGTCCACCAATATTCACTCAATAAAACTGTGCAATTGACAACATACATTTACACTACCGACACAAATATACCACAAGTAAGTCTACTACCTTGGAACAGTCACTATTAAAAACAGAAAATGGATGATAACATCGCTTAAGTGAAAACGAACATTCATCTAATTACATTCCAAACCAAATTTATTTCAATAAAACAATTATCCGTTCCATTTTGACACATTTCAACTTGACATTCGATTTGATACGTATTCTCAAATATAACATAATGCGAAGAATGCAAATTAAACAACGTGAGGCACAAATATATTCATTAAATACAAGTAACAACTAATTTATCCCGTCTAGTTTACAATATTACGGAAATCAGAAATACAAATCACATATTTAACGACATCTGCACGAGAAAACACATATAACCATACGATAAAACATTTAACAACTTAACTAAATTCCATGCATGAATCTTCATAATCAAATACTATAGTCAAGAAAAAAAATCAAATGCATCATAGTTCAAAATCACGACCGATACATTTTACTCATTCAAGTCCTTCATTTCGACAAATGTAACAACACTATGTTATAAGTAAACCCCTGTTTAAAGAGAGAAAGAGAAATGAAGGCGTAAAAGCTATTAAGATGAAACAAATATACGTTTGTTGTGTCTTGCGTGTTCTGATCAATACAAAATAATAATATGAAGCATTTTTTTAAACAGATTCGAAAATCTGTCTTAGCGAATAATACCTTATTTGTATCGTTCATGAGTTCATAACTTCTACTTGTAAACCTGTTGAATGTGCGTACATGTTGACCCTCATTATCATATATGTTACGGCGCTGAATAGAGGCCATAATTGTTAGTATTATAATATAAGGATAAGTTAATATATGAACATATTTATGTTCGTATGACTTCCGCTAACCTTCTGGTCAGTATTTCCGCTGAAGGCGATGATATATTAAAATAAACAATCTTCAAATGACACTGAACACATAAATGATGTGTTAAATCTGCTCCAAGCAAACTAACATTCCCGCTTGGTGCCACTCTGTATCTGTCAGATTATTTAATTGAACTATTTCTCATGATATGCTTCGGTCTGGTTCTACACCATGAGACATGTTCTGTATATTCGGGAGAATTATTCTCTTCAGAAACAATTATGATTGTTTAAAAGTTTAAAGTTCAAAGCATTTATTGAATGTAGCGTCTTTGTCCTTTCATATGAGCATGTCATTTTAAAACCATAAAATAAAAATGGAAACGACGCACTCGACATCAAACATGATTGCGATTTTCCAATAGCAGCAATGCCTGTCATATTGAACAAACTTGTATGAATCAGATACGTTGCGCCTCGTGTAGGAGCTAAATTCGAGCCCCTTTGATACAACAGATAAGACGGCACAATGTTCCGATATAACAAAGTGGACATTATCTGGCCATGTTGCACACACAGTAATAAACCACACATTAATATGCATCCAAATGATAATGAACCATTTTGGTATAAATGCCAGCAGTATGCAAAGCTCATAAAAGGTCGTTGTTTATACCAGATATGTGTTTAAATAATAAAGCTCCGTGTCTTGAAAATTATAATAGGTATAAGAAAAATATTGGGTAACAGACCCAAAATCTTTTCAAACGTTGAATAACAAAATAATTATCGCATGGACACCGGCATGTAAGCATACGAGATAAGACCGTGTAATAAGGAATTTCAATGGAATAGTTTAGATATTTTGTTCATTTTGGGATATGTTTGTCCGGCATGTTAAATGATCGATATCGGATATCCCACAAGACGATACTTTGATTTGCAAAACGTGAAGGAACGAACCATAAATAAAGAAATGGGCAATTAAATAACGGCTGTTTCTTTCTGTATGACGCATTGTTCTTAAATACCAAAAGTGTTATGTTGTTCAAACAAGATGCATAAAATGGGTGTTGTATACATGGTATTTGTTCAAAGATTTGTTTGCTGATAATGATAAAATATTCTGCAGCGATGAACATGGAATTAATAGGATACTGTTTTCAATGATGTTTTACATGCAGATAATGCTTAAAAGCCCTTACACTTTCAAAATCAACGAATATTTCGTATAACATAAACACTCAATGTTTCTATAGCAATAGCCAACATTTCAACGCTTGATGTTGTCTGGTAAAATAAATTTAATAAGATACAAATCCTCTGTCTTTCTTGTTTTAGGGACAACATATGCAACAAATGTTCATGTACCAATTAAATGCGCTTGTGTAGTATGAATGGATATGAATGCAAACACATGTAAATGGAATATATTGTGCAACACAAAATAAAAACGATAAGTATGTATCTCGATAAATCTTTGTGACCATAACACATCTACTTGTGGAACTTTTTTCTCTTGCTATAAGGAACACTGAATGTTTATGGATTAACATTTTACGAACTATTTAACGAAATTTTCGTTAATTTTGAGCATACATGTTACTTTAAATGTATCCTATTTACTATCATAGATATGGTTAAATTTCCCAATTGAATAATACTGTCCAGCAGTTTTTCAAGTTATCGATTTTACTCTTACTTTAAAAGTGATTATAATAATGATTGTATTATAAAGATAATGACCATTATACCATAAAAGAATATTCATGCAGTCGAAAATGTCATGGCTGTATAAACAACTGTTTGCACAACACATATCAAGAAGAAAGCCTTACATGCCTTAAGCAATATGTCAATGTTGGGACCGTTTTGACATAAATGTGATATAAATATTGTTATAAAAAAATTGCATTATCGCCGCGTGCGGGGTATTAACAATTTATAATATGTGGACAAATTGGCTTGAATAGGGTGGTGACCAAAATGAATAAGATAACTTCTGATTATGGATGGGAACCGTACACTTGCGACCTCCCTGGTTTCAGCTGATTCCCTTTTAGTCATTAGCATACGTCCCGTTATATTTAGAACCATATACCATGCAAACGCTTACAGTTGAAATAGCCAATACTCACATCGTTTAATTGTATAAGTTTTAAAACTTGTTTCAATTGTACTTTGGACTTTTGGAACTAAAACGGGTACATTATGTCGACACCTTAGTCACTAAAATAAAACGAGAAATCTGAAAGCAATATAGTGTTCATTGTACCTTCATAGTGGTACTTCCAATATTTTGAATGCATATGCAAATAAATGTTGTATAGTCAATGTACTAACACTACTAGAACCAATTAAGTATTGCTCTCTTAATATTCATCAGAGGAGAGTTACTTGTATCTTTGAGCTATAAAGTGATAATTGTAACTTTGAGCTGTTTAGTTCACTGCTACGGCTTTTCCCTAAGTCACCTAGCGATCATATTGCCAACTCCCCTGCACAATTTGTAAGACATGTTATTTAAGTAAAATTGTTAAGTGATACATATGTTCCGATTGCTTAAAGCAACGTCTTGCTAGAGCGTGCAAATATTTTGTAAAGATTGAACATATAGAATATATCACAAGTTAAAAATACGAACCATAATGTGCTAAATGAGTACAGAAGCTTTGTAAGTAGACGAAAATTTGGAAAGCTTTTTTAATTAATTTACTTAAAGTAGCAGTAAAATAGTATAACCTATATTAAGACATACACCGATTATGGGTTAGTTTTATCTTGTTAAAAAACACGTTTATATTAAAAAGTTTAACAAACCTTATTAACTTAAATGACGTCAGTTGACGTTGACAACGATATTCCGCGAAACAACTTTATGAGATTGGTCATTCAAACAAAGCTTGTCATTAAAAACATACTCAACATGATATGGCTGAATATATTTTGAAATCATAGCACAACGTGGTAAATGTAGTTTCATGGTTTAATTTATTTAATGTTTATCGTTAGAGATAACTATAGGTCATACGATATTCCTATAAATATGATGCGACATAGTTGTTTCAGTAGTATATTATTGATAAGAGTTATTATAGTGTTTTAGGTGAAAGGTATGGTAAGTTGAAAACCTACAGCATATGAAACCTCCGTATAATATTTCGAATTTATATGCGTACACATTGATATTTCGTTTACGCTACAACCATATTATTCAATTGCTTCCATTCTTCCAATGTCCATTAATCATGCAAAGTAAACTCAGTAACCAGTTATCAAACAAACAATTCATGTCATCAGGGCTTTGATAGTGTCACTCATTTTATGAATCTATTATTAAGCTAGTTGAGTGTTGTCAGTCAAATATAAGAATATTAACAGCGTACATTACAGAGTAATGGAATGAGTTTATGCAAAGTAATCGAGATGACCGTTCTATTAGGGGGCACCAGTTGTTTACTTGTGAGTGCATTGATTTTTTAAATGTGTCTTGTCGGCGAAGTTGTTTTGTGTCTCAGTATTTGGTAATTGTGTACCATGACCTGAATACGGAACCGCAGTGTATAATACTTTTTTTTCTCTTTTACTGGTGTAATTGAACTCCCTTTTATGTGTATTTTGCACATACTATAAAATCGGAATAACTATTACCCTTTTATTCTTTAAAACTATAAACATACATACACAACAAATCAAAGCACTGTAGGCGCTGAAGGCCTGGGGCTAATTTAGCGTGCTTGGGAAGAAGTATTGTCCGAATTTCTCCCTTTGTCCGAATTTATACGGATTGACCTTTGCGGTTGAGTGCAAAATCTCAGAGACTGTAAGAAAAGACAGTATTTGTGTATATAATACTGTGTACATAGAAGGTGGAGAACTACACGATACTGGTGGTGGGAACAATAACCTTTTGTTCAACTCTACAGATCTGGTAGAGGTTCGTCTACCTAGGATGTGAAGATAAACAACAACAACAGAAACAACAGGGCCGCAAAAATCTGTTATTGTTGGCGTCAGATACATCACTTTCAATAGCCTAAAATACTTTTTATTACATAATTAACAGATCAGGAAAACACTCATACTTCCTTTGTAATGTGTATACAAAAGAAAATCCACTTAGCCTGATATAGAACGTTGTACAGATTGTGTACTTTGTCTCACGCAGAACTTTTCACGCTCGATTTGCGCGCTCGATCTGCGCAATGAAATACAATATCCGGTTACTTCGACTATTTCCGAGAATGATCGTGAATATGTGTAGTTGTTTTTTTTTTTTCATTTTCTTTTTTCTGGGATATCGTGTGAACGCAAAATAAAATAACAATATTTTAAAATATGTTTAAAAATACCAAATATAAGGTTTTCAAAAAATGTATCAGATACAAATTATTCTAACTGTCTCCGTTAACACTCGTATCTTTTGGCCTACACCGTCAAAGAAGGAACTAATTCTCGCATGAATATGTAAACAATAAAAAAAAATGTCGTAGCCAATGCTTAGCAATTTTGCTTCAATAATATTTGTGTACACTTTTTATGACAATGTCATGTTATATTGTGATGTACTGTATTTACAAGGCGGGTTATTGAGATCTGCGAAGAACTACTTTTATTACGCATGAATTAAGTGGAACATCGGAGTTTTGGGAATTTGGTTTTTGGCAGCAAGCCAATTCGGATAGGCTCAGAAATTGGTATCATTACTATGGCCTTGGGGCTACGCCCCAGGCCAATTACCATCCCGTCGTTAAATAATCTTTCATACTTAAACGGTAACCATTGACGCAGCGGCACTAAAGGCCAATATAGCTTAAATGCAACGCGTGTTGCGTTTCGTGTATAAAATAACATATTGACTTTTTTTAAGCTGTTATATGTGGTTGACGTCGTGCAGTTGGTTGTCTTCGGTAACATTGTACATATACGTTAAACTTTATCTAACTTTTCAGATAAGAATTGTGGAATTGTAAAGTTAACTAAAGTTTACTAATAGTTCTGCTCCTGTACTAACTTGTTAATCTTCTAAAACGGACCTGTAGCATTATTAAAGAATGCAGTTTTTTCCGATACGTATGCCATATATTCAGATTAATATTAAAACATTAAATTAAATTAAGATATATACGTGACCTTTAGTGTGACTATTGCTAAACGGACGTTAAAGAGTTAAATAATGACAGTATCTACTTTATATTCAAACCATTATATACATGTAGTATCTGAAATCATAACTATTTAAAATTGTGTCAATCGTTTATCAAATATTGATTTCAATTAAAGGATAACTTAGATATTTTATGCGTTTAAGTTTAAATTGTTATCCTTCTAGTTTTATCTATTAAGACATTGATCGCTTAAAGAGAAGTCGGCAAATGAGACCGTCGAAGACCAAGCATTCAATGAGCTGATGCTAAACTGAATTCTAGCGTTTTAAATTGAACCATGTGTCAAACATTTGCCGTTCATATGATGTTTCTATATCATACATTTCTCAATACCATTGTAGTGATACGTTCCACTGCAATCAGCGGAGTTTAAAATGTTATACAAATTGTCAACGATTGAACATGACAAATTAAGTAGTATTTTAGGAGCAGCCGACAACGTCTGTTGCACTCAATAGCACATTTTGCTGGGATTTATTTTTTACATGTACACTGTTTCACAAAACAGTACTGATTTACAGGAAATGCATGTATAAAGTCAGCAATACAATGTTAAAAACAAGTGAAGAACGTCAGAAATGCCTCGTAACTCAACAACATTTTTTATTCCATTCGAAAACCTATTTGATATACATTAGTCATGTTCACAGTTAGTGCATCCGTTGTTATTTGTACCAAGTTTTATAACACAGTGATTCATTAACGTTTATCAAACTTTTATATGTCGATATTGCACTAGGAATATATTTGGTGTAATAAAATTTATAAAAAATTTCAATCATAACACATAAAGCTCTTTATTTACTTTTATTTAAACGTTTTTCGTAAGCAGTGTACTTGGTTAATACATTATAACGTGCAATATTGATATATTTATCAATATATATTAAATAAATATAAATTATATCAATTATCGTATTGCTGTTATCAGTTTTCTTAGCTGATTGAACGATTTTCATGGCAAATGATATATATTGACAACAAAAGCATTGTGTTGATGATACATGTAGTTGTGTTGCGTAGCAAAATAAACGTCATGTAACGTTTTGATAATGCACTTTTGGAATCCCAGAACACTTGTTGATTCTTCGGAATATTGAAGTTACTGGCAGTTTTTATTAATCTCCAATCCAGTTGATCAATGCCATCGTAGCGCATACACTATCACAACAGAAATGTTTTAAATGACGGTTTTCCGTCTGTGATGTGCTTTTTCTGCGGCTGAG
Organism: Dreissena polymorpha; assembly: GCF_020536995.1. NCBI lineage: Eukaryota > Metazoa > Mollusca > Bivalvia > Myida > Dreissenidae > Dreissena > Dreissena polymorpha. The sequence goes on along the minus strand of NC_068363.1, from coordinate 1,500,837 downwards.
TTACCTGATATCCTGGCAATATCGTGATCTTCACTCGCTGTGAACTCTGATATTGCTGACAGCTAACGACATCGGTTTAACAACCTTGGTGCGGAACAACAAATTGTATCATCCGCTGATTACAATTAAATTTATTAAATCAAAGCGCTTTAGGCGCTGAAGGCCTGTGGCTAGATTTAGTGTGCTTGGGAAGAAGTTTAGAGACTAAACTGAAGTAAATGTAAACGGATCCACGCTCTGTTACTGCCAGATACAGTGATCAAGTATGCTGACCTTATAAAGTTGAAGGTTTTATCTATTGCTCATGCTTAATATGCCTATCTAGTTTTAGACAGTTTGACCTTTAAGCTCAATGTTATTCAAGGGTCAAGGTCTTCGGAAAAAAGGTCAGTGGGAAGATCTTGTTCAAAGTGGAGTTGTGTGCATATATCAAGTAAATCCAATCATGAACAACAAAGTTAAGGCGAATGTAAAGTTTTTGGACGCTTTTACCTTCCATTTAAAGGGCCAATGTCATCAGAAAATGTGTCCGTGGGAAAGTGTTGTCCAAAGAAGAGTTGTGTACAAATATCAAGTGAAATTATTCTGTAGTATGGAAGTTATGGCAAAAGTTAAATTTTCGGACGGACAGTTCAGAAACCAGATGCCTCCCTTCAGGGCTTAAAAACAATGTATGTATGAACAAGTTTAAATTAAATATTAGATTTAAGGTTATATTCTACAGAGAATTTGTTTAAAGAGATGATAAGGCTAGGTTTCAATCACTAAAGTTTCAATCGGATACCAAGCTTCTCGTTTATACTCTGGACAAGCAGTATCGAGTGTTAACAAGAGCACCGCCAACGGGTTCAGGACGCTCGACTTCAAGTGCTTGACACAGACTAAGTTTTAAGTCCAAAAAGGGGGAAAAAGGAGTTGTCTCTGACAATAGAAGTAGGTCATCACCTAATCATTCTACATGAGTGTTGACTTTCAAATTGAAAGCTCTTAATGTTTGAGAAATTGACAATTTTTGGAAAAAAAATCTAAGTCGGAAAAGGGGAATAACTCATACCACATGCTGGATAGTGTGTTTTCCTGTTGTCAGTAGATGAAGGTGATGACATTCTACAAGTGTACCGACTTTTAAGTTGAAAGCTTTGATAGTTTTTCAAAAATAGGCAATTTTGGAGAAAATTTAAGTCAGAAAAAGGAAATAACTATAAAAAAAATGAAGGATAAAATTATGTACACTTGTCAAAAGATGTATATCATCATATTCTACAAGTGTCCTGACTTTCAAGTTGAAAGCTTAGATAGTGTTTGAGAAAATGTCTATGTACTAAGTCAAAACAGGGGAAGATAACTCAATAAATATAGGTCACATGGTAACCAGCTTTCCCCTTGCGATAGTGAGTAACTATTTTAAGTTTCAAATGGATACCTTTGATAGTCTTTGAGAAAATGGACCTTAACAGAAAACTTAACCAACGCGGACGCCGACGACCTGGCTATGAAAATAGCTCTTGTTTTCCTCGAAAAGTCGAGCTAAAAAAGGAGATAATTAAAAAGTTATATGTGGTAGACTATTTTCATAAGCAATTTAATGACAATGATGGCATTTTGAAAGCAATGTGCTAATGATAATGAATTGTTGAAAAATTGTATCGAGATCAACCTAAATGAAGACATGGCATAGTTACCAATATCATGGTATTAAATGAGCAAGTACTTAGTGCTGAGATCAATTTAATGAACACAATGTATAAAAAGCCTGTAGAACATAGAAGGTAATTGTCTTTTCATAGAAGAATGTTTTACATGTTACATTTATATTGCAAATCTGGGGGAAGTTTCATTTATTTCAATTCTATCTAAGCTTTTGTTAGTATTGTAAACATTGTTACAATATAAGAAATTGCTTTCTATGATTAAAATTTTCATTCAGCAATATGGTTCAAATCATATCTGCACAACAGAGTTAATAGGTGTCTAGATAATGTTCTTAAACAATTATATTACTAAACAATATAAAGAAGAAATAGCTTACATTTGGTAGGAATAATTGTGGTAAAGTGGAAAATTCTCAAAATAAGCAATATCTCTTTATCCCATAATTTTTAGAATTGTCTGCAAAATTATGTAATTAGACAAATGTTCATTTATAATGAACCAAAAAAGTGTCCGTCAGTTTTTTACAGTTACCTGACATTTTGACATCAAATAAATCACTCATAAATTCATCTGGGCACACTTGCAATTAAAAATATTTTCATAGTATTCTTCACGTCTTTTTTTGGTTCATTATTTATACACATGGCCAATTATTTAGTTTTAATCAATTGGGGAATGAAGATGGACTGTTGTGATACATATATCAATCTTTACTTATATGGCCTCTAATATATGTGATTTGAAAGTATATTTTACTGTAACATGTGACTGTACATAGCACTTAAAGAACAAAAACACAATGAAAAGATACAAATCATTCAAAAATAAAAAATATTTTATTTATCAAAACAGTACTAGCAATGAAGAGTTATTTTCATTTTGTTGCATCAAATAATTTGTTTACTATGTCTTTGAAACTCATCAACAGGTCTAAACTTTCTTTTACGCCCTGTCTCAATCTTAACAGTGTTAAGTTTTTCACTACATAACTTGTCGGAACCAAATTCAATGAATGTCAAAAACAAAGAATTAAAAATAACGAAAGTTGGCAAGGCAGTATAAAACATGATTTTATCGTATGAGGTATTAATGTCTTCGATGGTTATTTCTGATATTTTGGTATTTTTGGAGATTGTATGCTTGTCAGCAGATGCCTGTACATCGACACTTCCCGAGCTGCCATCACCGAAACTGGTGTCATCAGCATATGACTTAGCATAGCTGAAATACATACATTTTATGTATATTATATATATATATATTGTATATTTTAATAATCCCGCTGTGGCAAAGTAATATGGTGCCTGCCTAGCGATTGGGAGGCCGCAGGTTTGATCCCTACTTGGGGAGCGTCCTCATGATCTTTCAAATACACCATGTATTGGTTCTTCCCAGGAAACAGACTCTATAGTATCTCATTAAGTCTAAGGCTTTGGATGCAATCTAGCTAAAATAATATGTTTATTATTGTAAATACATAAATCTTAATGTATATTTGAATGGTTTTCAATTTAAGTTAATGTTAATTTCCTAGTCCTTCCACAGAAAGTATGTTATGTTTTGTTCTCACAAGAAGTATTAACTTATATAATTAAAAAAGAAGTGATGGTTAATCTTAAGAATCTTTGAACTAAAGGCATGTCAATGTTAAGTTTAAATTATATGGATCATTAATATATACAAAAATGCCAAACCCTAAAGAATAAATAGCCTGACATTTTTGGAGACAATAAATATTGATATCATTATCCATGAAATGATTCAATCTGATCCCAGGAATGACTCTAACTTTGTGGACTTGAAGAATCATCAGGACTGATCAGCACTTTCAAACACCTATAAAAATAAAAGTAACACCAAGATATAAATGCATGTTTCTGTACAGTTTATACAAATACAACAACAAACAAATATACTGATTAAATGCAAATAACAATACAGTTTAAATAATAATTACACAGGAGGTACTTCATACTAAAATTCAAATAACCAAGTGCCTAAGTGATAAGCTAGAAATAAGGTTTTGATGTTTTGAAATGATATTGAATAATATTGCTACATACATGTATAAATATGTATGATCTGAGTGTCATATAAAAATACATTTAAATGTTGTTTTTTGCATTATTTTCTCATGCAAAGTTAGAGTAAAAAAGGCGTGGTCTATAATTAATGTTGATTGCAAATATTATACCTTTATTATCCTCACATACTGTGAAAAGAATAAGATGCATAAATTATTTAAAACGCGTTGAAAGGCTGAAACAGCAATTCATCACCTTTATTAGAGATTTACATGTCTTTACTTTGGTAGAAAGGATCTTCTGCCCAAGGTATTTTGTTGGCACCTTGTTCCTGTTCATGAAGTTTCGACCAATTCCACCCACAAATGATCAGAGCATACCCTGGTGTATCTGCAACATCAATATATACACATGGGTTTAAATAAATACCGAAAAAAAAAGCAGAGAGAACACCTTACATTTGTCATAGTGATAAATGAAAAATGCTAGTTTGTGTGAAACATGGCAAATAATTTAGTATACACAGTGGGGCAGGGTGTTGGTGTTTAATAGTCTCAGGTCGTTTCGCCCTAAAACCTGTTCGCCCTAGGTCACCCTGAGTAGTTTCGCCCTTGGTCGTTTCGCCCTTACAAGTGGGTTGTTTTGCCCTTATTTAATTCTAATATAATATTATGGTTGTGTAAATATTTGTTTTGATCTGAATAGTATTTGTTTAACATATATGGGAAATTAAGATTATTTGATTATTACAAATTTTATTATTGCGCAATTATCAGTTTGATTTTAATTGCAATTATTTAACGAAAACGTTATGATACATTATGTTACAAACTACCGGTAAGTATCACGATTAATTAGTTTGGCAGAGGTATGATGCGTTGATTTGCAAATTAAAATAATTTCGGGACCAATAACAATAACAATTATCAAACAAACTTAGATCGGCAGACGTGTGATCAGATGATTGTCTAATTAATAGCACAGAAACATAAACAGAAGATATTATAAAGGCGTTATATTGTTTTTATAACCTTAAAGCCAGTTTGCATGTTTTGATCTCAAGATATTCGACGAAAGTGTATATAAAAAGCAACTTGGCTATGGCATCGTCATTCGTGAATGTATATATCGACACGTTCTTATTACAGACGAATTGTGTATTTCGTGTGATCAGATAGTCACACCTCGCCAAAATGCTATCACATGTGAATTTTGTGAAAGATGGCAACATCGAACATGTGATACAGGTCTGATTGCCCCGGGGACAGAAGGTTGTGGATAAAATTGAATAGAGAATGAAGTTTGTGCTCAGTTTTTTTATGTTGTTTTAAATTATTTTACATGAAATAAACCAGTGAAAATGTTATGGAAAATAAAAAAAAGCAACACTAAAAAAACTTAAGTAAAATAAAATGTTTGTCATTTAGTACGATGTATGTGTGTGTGAGTATTATTAGCCAATATACAAAACTGATTGTGTGTGTGTGCAACGACACTATATTGAATGTTTTGTTGAGACGCGTGTATTCCTTTTTGTTATCACTTTAAAGTTATCCAAATATATATAATATAAATAACTTTGTAGTTTGTTTTATTTCAAATCGTCTCTAGCATTGTAATGCCTCATTTCGACGATGACATACCTGAAGCAAAAGACAAAAGAAACAGTAATAAAGATACTGTATAAGTGAATATGTTTGCTCGTCGAAAAGTTAGCGAATTCAAAATAACAGACATTTAGCGTGTGCAAATGTTAGCGAATCGCTCATATCAAAAGGGCATACAAATATTTCAAGTTGTAAAAATTGCAAGTTATTGCTGGTTACATACACGATCGTTAGTTTACACGAAAGTAGTTTTTTTTATCTTTAACAGGTGTCAAGATTAAAATTCTTCCATGATGGTAAACAGAATTGATCATTACCGATGTCACAGTAAATTTCTACCTTAATGGCGGCGCAATTTTGGCTCGCAGAAAATTAAGCAAATTCATTGCGTTCGCGAAATTCGCAAAAATTTCAACTTCGCTAACTTTACCACTTATACAGTAATATAATACTGTATGAAACAATATCCCATTCAGCTTGTGACAAGCTAAAGATAATCCTTTTAAATCGCTGTATGTATACAAACTAGGGCGAATCAGCCCGGGATTTAGGGCGAAACGACCCAGGTCGAACGGGAATTAGGGAAAACAACTCAGGGGCGAAACGGAATTAGGGCGAAACGACCCGGATTCGTGTTTAATCCACTGTAAGTGTACCAAGCAATATAGATTTTTAAAAAATAGCTCTATTTTGTATTTATAAGAAAACGTTTCCTGTTTTCATTATAAATTCCATTTAATGTTATTAGAATACAATTTCAGGCCTTCACGGAATAGAGGAGCAGTTGGTTGGTATTTGCATTGGTGTGGTCTGGTAACATAGATATTCAATGACAATCTGCTCAAATTAATCATTCAAGTTTGTGTTTAGCAAATCGTGTTGTAAAATGTCAACACATTAGGCCACATTAAATCGAATTTAATTAGTTTATAAACCGATTACTACTAAGCAAATTGTTTATAATAATACTGCGTGACATGTACATGGTGTACTACTCCTACAAATACGATATTTATGTACATCGACATATAAGATGTCGATACACTAATGTGACCTACCAGGTTGGCTTCCAATCTCGCCTGCTTATAGCTCTTATCCATGCGGTTTTCGTGGCATGATTTCTTGGCAATTTGTGCAGCGTTACAGGCGTGCCATATCTGCCAACTTGTCCCCCTAAATTTCGACATTCAGGCATACAACAATAGAATTTTCCCATGGTTTACTTTTTGCCTGTTCACTTTTAACAGATCGGAAGTGAGCGATACTGACCCGAATGGGGGAGTACTCTAATTCGACTTAGTTTCGAAAATCCGGAATTCTCGCATGAATATGTAGACAATAAAAACTGTCGTAGCCAAAGCTAAGCAATAATGTATACACTTTGTATGACACTGTCATGTTATATAGTGATGTTCTGTATTTACAAGACGGGTTATTGTGATCAGCGAAGAACTCAACTTTTATTGCGCATGTATTAAGCGGTAAATCGGACTTTTGGGAATTTGGTTTTTGGCAGCCAGCCAATTCTATCCGGCTCAGAAAATAGGTATCATTGCTATGGCCTTGGGGCTAAGCCCCAGGCCAAAAAATTACTTTTATTCAGAGCGTTTGCAATATATTGTGTGTTCGTATGATGTGGAATATATTAAATTAGAAACCAATACCGTTTATGTAAAGTCTTACATTCAAGTTGTCAAGAGTTACAAATGACAATACAACTTAATCAAAGAACAGTTGTTCATGCAGTCCTATGCAAAAGCAATTATCAATTACTATATATTATGCAAATCAAAAATACGACTAATCAAACATGTGAATCCATTAAATATAAATTAAACCGACAAGTATACGTAATTTCAGAAAACTATCTCCAGTTAATTGACATGCACAAAATATTTAATGAGACGAAACGTTCTGAAATGAAGATTAATACCAATATATTATAGATCGCTTCGCTGCATTAAGTTTAATGAAACATTTGTGCGTTGTTATTAAAAATGAATTTGATAACTGCAAAAAGCAAATATATGATGTGGTGACAGCTGAGTTTCCTGAACAGCCGATCGATTCCTTTAACGTTCAACAATCGCTTTTTTCGCATATGATGTTGCTTACGTGTACTTCATCAGCAGCATGGTTAACACAAAACGCGTATACGCTAAAATTAGCATATACTTATCAACAACCATTAGTAACATTAATTTTTAACTAAACGTTGACTTGAATATTATATAAATATGTATCTCTGCTATTTGTATTACGTGTGCAGCTGCTAGTTTGAAGATGACAGGGCGCATTCTACAATCGAGCATTAATTAACATTATCCCAAGTAGAGACTTGTTACCTATCAACATTGGTTGTGTTTAATATTCAAAATAAAAACAACAACACATGTTTGCGATACGTATTGAGATTTTGATGATGTAATCATTGCAGATATTCAATTCATAAAGTTGGTATTATGTAAGCTAAATATTTCGCCGTTATATGTATCAAAATACAGACAAAATGCACGGGTAAGACACGTTTACATATTTTAACAAGTCGACGGTATTCACGAAAGATTTCTTTAGCAAGTATTTAAGATAATATCGATCAATCTATTTTGAAATTACTATTGTACATTAAGTTAGAGTATTAAAGTTCGATCCTAATATGCATGCCGGTTCTTCAAATCTTGCTCTGTTTGACATATCTATAATTTTATCTTACTAAATGCAACTTTGTAATATCAATGCTTGTGTGAGTTAAATTAAACCTCTATCAAATATTACTTTCTGTGTTTGTTTTAATATTCCTTTTTCGTCGATACAAGTTATATGTATGTCAATCTTTAGGGAATTGATTCTATGAAAGTAACATGTTTCTGATAAAGTGTTAAAAAACTGTTCACGAAAACAAACGATCAAATATTGATAAAAGAAAAACGCGAAACTAAAAACGATTTTATAGGAAAATCGATGTTTGGTAATTGAGGATCCCCATACGGTTTCTCTGGGTTTTTTTTCATCGGCCTTAGTTTAGAGCACAATTATACGCGCCGATAGTTACAAGAATTGAAGCCAATAGGAACATCTTTTTTTAAGTATGTGGCCCTTGGTTCACGATTATGTTATTCTCACAGTTTCACTTTGAAGTTTACCATCTTTGATAGACGAATTTTAGATTTTTTATGTGCTGATGTTGGTATTTTTGTGAACATTTATGGACTTTTTCCTTCGAATACTCGTTTGTTTAGAGATAAAAATGTTTGTGAGGTTATTTTTATATTTCTGCTATTTAATGTATCTGCATTTTCTTTATGGCTTATATGCTGTAAGTGTTAGTTTTTTCTTGTTCTTAAGTTGCTATAGTATGATCGATTTGTAAAAACCACAAGCAATATGATGTGGTTATTACAATCTTGTACTATTTACTTAAATGCCAAGTTTCTGTGATAGCATAATACATTTTTTGACACTTTAAGCCACATTTTTAATATCATAAAAATATTTTACCTTTTCCATTGAAATATCACTATTTCCTTACCCGAAAGTAAGATGTTTCTGAATCTTTAAAGCCATTAATAACATAAGACACCTATACCTCTCTAAATGAAGCTAAGGGTTACGCAAATTTATCTTATTCTGAACAAATCGGAAATTGGATACGAATGAATAATTATTTGCTTTCTTTATTTCCCTTGACACATTTTCATTGCACAATTATTCTAGGATATGGTATGTAAAAGTATGTAAATGTGTATTAACTATAATCAGTATGATCTTACGCTATTTTTCATCAAAAGTAAATATGTTTTTATTGACATTTGTTGACATGTATTGGCATGTGTGTAGATGCTCATTACCTTTAACAGCAACCAATGGGGTTACAGTTCTATGGTATCACGAACAAATGTATATAACAAACAAGTGAATACACCGTTGTTCTGAGCAGTAGTGTTTCGCTTCATGCATATATTGAGATGCATAGAGATATTATAATAGATAACGCATACGTACATGCTTGTGCTATGGATGCAATCAGTATAGGTTTGATAAATACGGTATCGTGTATTGTTCATGCAATTTAAAATTAACATGGCGGTGATGGTTGGGCGCCAAACAAGCAAGGGTTTCTCGTTTAAGCGTTAATATAAGCTTCAAATATATGCATTCACCGTTCGATGTGTGTTCATGGCAGGGTAACAATATGGAGAAGGAGAAAGACAGGTCGATAAATCCACCCTTGCACACTTAATGCACATGTGTGTGGATGTGTGTAAATTAGTCCACTACATTTGTACTGTGTATATTACACGCGTAAAAGTCGAGTTTAGTAAATGTTTGTCCAGTTTATGTGAGATAGGATGAAACATGACTCCTTAACTGGCGGTCGCAACGTTGACGACGTCTCGAGACGCCTCAACTGAACGGTGCAATATAGGTCATATTTGATGTACATTTTGAACTAATGGGTGGCAAAAGATTTGTTCGGTGCATGTACGTGAAGAAAGCCCTGTGACATACAAATACCAGTAGTCCCTTTTTTTCTTTGTGTATTGATTACGAAACAAAAATAAAAGATTAATAATGAAAGTTAAGACCATTATCACTCTAATTAAACTGCAGAACAAATAGGCATCGCATTTTCTCGTTACATTGCAACAATATTCCGCTTTAAGTAAGAATATAGAATTCATATGCGATCATGTTAGTGCCTATCTTCTTTATTTAAAACAGCAATGGTTAGAATGCCATGCCTAAAGTCGTCTTTAGGAAGAAGGTTTATTCCTACTAATTACATCCAATAAGATATCTTATCCATCTGCTCTAACTTACACGATGATGTCTCTTTATACACATGTATGTTTTATTATATTTAACAACTTATTTATACAAGAGAAATCATTGACAAAATATGATAAATTAAATATAAAGTTTTGTACTGAGTGATATAAAGCCAAAGCATGCCCCCCCCCCCTTCAAAAAAGAGGGGCTATATTGTTTTGCTAAATGTCGGTCGGTCGGTCTTTCGACAAACCAATACGTTTCAAAACAATCACTTCAGGACGGATTTATAAATTGACTTGATAATTCTCACTCACGTACATTGCCCATTTCCCTTAAATTATCCCTATTTGGGCCACTGCAGAGGGGGGTTTCACGTGACAAACAAGATGGCGACGTCCATGCCGAGGCAGGTATTTTTCGTCGTTTTATACCCTGTATTACTTGTATTTTTTATATCCCGCTTACTTTCCAGCCATATTAATAAGAAAGTTTCTGGCTTCTATTTCATGGTCATATTCTCTCAATATCTCGACTTTACTCGGTGCGAAATTTCATAGCGGGATGACCTTATTAGGGCTCCACTAAGACAATCTACGGGGGGTAACGTCGAGATATAAAGCGAATTTAGGTACGAAATAAACGCAAATCACCGTTTTACTGATATAGCTTGAAATTGAACGTCATTTAAAAAATAAACAGAAGTAATAAAGGGTATAAAACGGCGGAAAATAACTGTATCGGTATGGACGTCGCCATCTTGACTATCACGTGATTAGCCCCTCTGAACTAGTTCAAATTTCAAGGTCATTGTCACATTAAGAGTGAAAATTGTTACCGATCAATAAACGGATTGACCAAATGGCTTTAGACTTCCCATATGCATAGGTCTTTGCCAGCAAATTGCACCTTTTAAAATTAGGGTCACAAAGTAAATGGTCAAGGACTATTCACACTTAGAGTAAATATTGTTACTGATCAATAACCTGCGAACGGAGGGACAGATTTGCTTGCTACTTTACGTGTGCATTGGCGTTGGACATAAGATTACCCCTATTGAAATTGGGTCACAAGGTCAAATGTCAATATAACTTTCATACAAAGTGCTAATATCGCTTCCGATAAAAAAAACTTGTCAACTGATTCATTGATGGGCTTGATACCGTACATTTAGGTATTCATGTTAATAAAGTATGTACGCATCAACAAGATTATACGTGCAATGATGGATATTTAAGCAAGAAATTTAAAATGATGGACATTTTTGTAACTTTCCACAAAACGTAATGTTGTAAATATTGTTCATGAGCTATGGACATTATATCAAGAGTGAATATTTTTTGTGAAACGATTCACACAATGAAGTTACCTAAGATATGCTATGCTTACCTGAATACTGTAAAGGAACAGCTGCATCTTCAAATCTGAACTGAAGTATTAATTAAATTACTGTTATTATAATAAATGACATGCTTGTTGTGACTGTAATGCTCAAACCTCAAGAGAAATGTATCTCTTTATGACAGGAAATAATATAAGGCCCTGGAGTATTCCCTGCCTTGTTCATTATCTGAAAATGTCTTAATGTGTTATAAATACAACTGTCTTAGGTCAGAAATAAATACATTTGTTTATTTTAGATGCAGACTTATTTCAGTATATATTTATCTATATAAACTAATGAATATTATTTTTAGTTAAATATAATCGTATTGTTGAATGTTTGCCGCTAAAGAACTATGTTAAGGATTTAGGATTCCTAAATGCATTTGATTGGTTATTGTAATCCTAAGTCATTATGATTGGCTAAGCATAATTCCTAAGTCGTGTATATCGGTTGGTGCACATAATCCTAAAGTCTAAGTGCTAAGCGACAGGTAGCGCTGCTATATAACTTTTGATGACTATTTATCTGATATGATCAGTTCAGATCCTTTTTTGATGCCCTCGTAAGAACTCTAAATGTATTTGCAAATTTCGTATTTATTTACGAACACGACTATGGCGCCATTCGACATTCCTACAATGAGAAGGATACACTAGTTTAAAACTAAAGAACAATGCAGAAATGCGTTCGTGTATATATTTCGTTTAACAAAATGATCGTTTTGATAAAAACGCCAGTAAGCTTTATGATGACAGTGTATCGGCGTTATTGAAAATATAACACTGCCAATTATGTTTTATTTGTTTATACGAGAACTAGACCATTTTGAATGATTATAATCTTGATTAAATTTCATTTTTTTTAACAACATCACAACTGCGTTATTTAAAGTATTAGAAGGGTTCTCCTGACAGGGACAAAGAAGACAATTAATACCTTTGCGATGTAACTAGCTTAATAGAGAGATCCACTTTATTACAACTCAAACAAACATATGAATACAGTGATAATAAAAAAGGGAACTCTAAACCGATCAAAACGCTTGTTTAACCCTTTACCTCTTGGATACGTATTTTTACGCAGTTGAAGTCCCTTAGAAAGTAACATTTAATGAAAGACCTTTCTTACTAATTTAAGCAAACAGCATAAAACCTTAATAGACTGCGAGTTACTTGCAGTCTGTTCTGGTTTTATGCTGTTTTCGCATAGCCATTTTCACTTTGCTTCTGAGAGGGTTAAGCGTTATTACATTGCCATCGCCATTAAATCTAGAAGAACCCAGTATTTCAAACAAACAAGAAATGACGATAATTCATCGTGATAAGTACACGTTAACCTCCGATTAAAAGCATTCACAGAACACCAAACAACGCAGGATTGTATTCATTTAATCATATCATATTTATTTGTATCCAGACTGTCGTGCGAAGTGTATAGAACATTAAGTAATCGATTTGTGTCTAAATTCAAATATCATTAGTTTTCTTGTCATTGAAAAACACACTCGGGACACTTTGCAAATTTGCTGTTAATATGCGTTCAAGAATACACGTATCAATAGATGTCTAGGTTGGCGCTAAGGAAAAAAAATTAGTAGCCAAATTTGAGCACTACGATGACGACCCACATTATAACCTTATTTGCTCAATGAACGACATAATCATTATCACGAATCTACAGGTATCAATAATGACTGTATTAAGTTATCAATGAAGTCGCATTTAGAATTTAAATACATTATTTGTTACGTGAAATCAAATAATTTCATGTTTTTATTTTTCATTTATATTTATTTTCATGCACTGGCATAAACGGTATACAATGTTAGAACTTTCAGATATGCCCTGGTCTTTGATTGGGTGGGTCTTGCGTCACTCCTATTTGCCCCCCCCCCCTTCTCCCAATAATTTTTGCCGTAGTCTGGTGCTTCTTGATTATTGAAAAATACATTTACTGCAATGTATTCTTGAATGGACATATTTTTCCATATTTGCAATATATAATTTATTCAAACGTACCGGTAAATTTGTAAGTCTTAAATACTGCATGTACTGAGCGGCAAGGCTATATTTAGATACACATCTGCTGTTTTTAAAAAAGCATGCTTTGCATGCGTAGAACTTGGCACTGCAGACGACAGCAATAATTTCGCGCTCTTTCTTATACCACGGGTTCTACATGGCATACCGGTATTAATGCATAGTGAATAGTTATTATCACGTGGCTGTAGAAAAACGGCGTAAATCAGTTCTACAAATAGACATGATAAACTATACATGCACTGGATTTAATTTGTTACCGCATCAAATTATTAACGGTTTTGTTTTTCACAACTTACTCGCCGTAAGTAAATTTACACTGCTCACCAATTGCAATTAACTTCTCATAATTAATGATTGTTTACAGTACGGTAAATAGGTGTGATGATGATGCCCGAAACTGCCTTTAATATAATGCTTTATTTACCGGTTTTATATCACGTTTTAATGCTACAACTGTGATTCATTGTTAATAAACCTGCGATAAACGCTTACTCTGTGACCGACGTCAATCAAAAATAATTATCGCTATATAACTCCGCCTCCATAAACATTCTCGTAACCGATTGGACGTTACATATCACAGTTTGGCAACTGGAAAGTTACCCGATAATTTTCCGTGATGCATCTGTCAGCATACATGACTGTGTTATGTGGCTTGAATATACGATAAGGGCATCCGGTTATCTCTTATCAGTGGACTATCTATTACCACCTGGAGCTTTTATGGCGATTACATGTGAAAATCGGTACCGAGTTCTCTTTAAAAGTAGGGTATATTATATACTTATAGAGAAATATCAGTTTTTTTTGCAATCGCCATTTTCATTCACATTTTAAACTTTAATCGCCAGCTGAAAGATTCAATCGCCTTTGGCGATTTTGGCGATCGGAAACGCTAACATAGGATGTTTTGGCAATATTCAAATATAGGTTGCACTATACCTATAAATCAATCAATACATTTGTGATTTGTATCATTTGAGAAATAAAATAAAAAAAAAATGTTAAATAGTGTGAAAACAAGTTAAGATAGAAGTCATTAGAGATTAAATTCAAGAAGGCGTTAATAGCCACGTATTTTCAGCTTTTACAAATGTAATGATTTTGAAATATACATGAAGGTTTATTTATATATAAATGATAATGATGTCGATGATGAAACAATATCTTATAGACATTATCGTTATTCATGCATATTTATCTCAGCGATTAAGGCCACTTTTGTATTGTCGGGCGAGTATTTTTCACCTATAAAAAATGTTCGTACATATTGGCATTGAACAATTTATTATAAATGTAATGATGATGAATAAAGGACAAAATTGTAATTATTCTTAAAAATAAGGCACATTACTCAATACATTATCAGTGTTTGTATATTTTTGGCTCAATGAATTCCACTAACCAGAAGGTCAGTATTTCCGATGAGGAAGATGATCAATTTTAATGAATCATATTGTCATGAAATTAAGCTTATCAAATTACGTGTTAAAACTAATCCAAGCAACACAACTTGCTCGCTTGGTGCCACTCGGCGTATTTAAATTAAACAATATTTTGGATATATTATGGTCGGGTTCTACACCATTTGACATGTTTGGTACATTCCAGAGTGTGATTATCTTCTTAAATTATTATGATTACTCTATAGTTAAAAGTTTAAAGCATTTTTTGAATGTATTCTCTCTTCCCTTCCCTTATTTTTCAAAAGTACATATCTTTTTTTAACAATATTATTAAAATCTTTACGAGGCAATCGACAACGCACATGATTGCGATTTCCCATAAGTAACAATGTATGTCGTATTGAACCAAATGGGATGTAATTGATACGTTTTCTCTGACAAATGAGCTGATTTGAATCAATTTGACACAACAGATACTGCGGCACAATGTTCCGATATTAGATTTCTGATCGATATCAGGCAAAGTTGCACACGGAGAACAGAAAACAAGGAAATACATACACATGATAATTAAGATCCTTTGCAATACCATAATATTTTGGGTTTTAATATTGTAGTTCTCTTTTTAAATAGTGTATAGTGGGTAACAAACCCCATTCCTTATAAAATTCAGAATAACAAAATAATTACCTGCTTGATAACGGCATGTAAGCATAATGGATAGTATGATGCAAAAAAGAATCGTACGGCATAGTTTAGATATCGTTTCAGTTTCTCTGACCTGTTTAATGATCGATATGGATTATTCCACAAGAACATGCTTATCCTTTGCAAAGCGCAAACGATAAACCCTTATAAATATACAATTTAATTTCGATTGCTTTTATGTACGTCGCATTTATCTAAACAACAAGAAGTGCAATTTTGGTTTAACAAACTTCAATTTTGTTTAAACAAAATGCATTTGATAAGAGTTGTGTTTAAATGTGTTTTATATAGTTTTATGTTCAAAGCGGTTAACTGCTCTAGAGTTCTGACACTGTAGAGTTCTGACACTGTTATAATGTTTACAATGGTGTGTTACAGAAAATGTTTCTTAGATGTATCTAATTTAATACCACATACATTGTTAACATATTTTTAATCAACTAATAATGTCGAACAGTTAATCAAACGAAACGGTGAAACTGCAATGAAGCCATATAAATATTTTGAAAACTTGCATTCGTGGCAGCACAATAATTTAAACGTTAGCGATGGTCTAAAAATATATAATATCCAGACTTTTGTAAACTTATTAGACTCAGTATAGAAGCATGACGAAACTGGTGTTTCATATGTCAAGAACGATCTTTAAAATCGATTAAGTTGGCCGTCTGATTGTGTTAACAAACAACGAATCTTTACAACGCAGACTCGTCTGTAGTTTTAATTGTTAGGCACCAAGGTCGTAACGTGCTCTTATCAAACTGTATCCACCATATAGCACACTCGATGAAAAAAAGGAATGCCCCGCTAAAAGTGTGCATATTCTGCACGTTGTATTTAATGCATCAGAATGTTTATGAAATATATTTAAATCTAAACATACATTCCAAGCTATATAACAGCCTGTAAAGACTAAAAGACAGCAATATATAAGTAAAGTTGAGGTCCGTAATTTTTCCAAATTTTATAAAACCAAAAAATACCACATACCCCTTCAAAACCAGGTTGTTGCCATGGAGTTTAAAGTATTTAGTAATCCCCTCTGCCATTGTTCACATATAATGTGTGTAGTCATTCAAAAAGATCTGCGGTATTATGAAATTAAACACATTCCTGTCTGCAAAAAACAAAATCGTATTCACACGTACTCCGTGCCAATGTATACATTATCGTCATCAGACAATCTAATTGATTGATTGGAGGGTAACGAGGTCGGCGTGATACCAGTATAAGGAATTCGGATGTTTTTCATAATTCAACATAATGCTATTTGATGAATTATATCGGTATCTGTCTACATCGGTATTACAAGAATAAAAACACAATATAATCTAAGGAAATAAAATCCTCCTGAATTAAAAAAATATATCACCAAAAAAGTTTTAGTCCTTGCTAATAAGAAGTATGTATGATATAGTGAATATCAATAATACCATTAAACAAAAATCTTCAGTCAGTAACTTCTTTCTAAGAAGTAAAAAACAACCAGAGTGTGCAGTAGAATTCATTAAGAAGAAGGCCTTCACTCGCGTTAGCAATATTTCAATGTTCAGACCATTTTGACATTCTGATATATCGTTTTATAATATATATTGTTATCAAAGCGTGCGTTATATAAACGATCAAAGCTATCCGTTGTGCAATAAAATATAACGGCTATAGAAATCGGACGACTATCCGATCAGATATTTCAATCACAATATGTGTTACCTAGTAAACGGTTAGCGGACAGGAGCATTCCTCCCCATAAGGTTTTTGCGCTCGAGCAAACATTTAAATTACATTCTAAGAAGCAATGTGGAATATTGTTCGAAAATTTGATTTTAAGTACATGCCATAAAGGGTAAATATGACTTTCATAAATCCAAACACTTTTTATACACTACTTCTGTTTGAACGTCCATGTTCGTTGTTTTAAAAACAACATTGCGCTTATGATGTTTTGAGAACACTTTTTTCTATGCAATATATGTAATATTTTTTATGATTTTGCTGAACACATAACTCTGAATGACATCTGATGACCAAATTTTTCGTGCATATAGTGTTGACATAAACTGCCGTATCGTTTGATTTTGGATTGGAACTGTATTAGCGCGACCTAATTGGCACCAGCTGGCACCCGGAAAGGCATGGGCCGAAATACAGTTGTATTTAGTATTTTAGGTTATGCATACGCCTCACAGTCCGAATAACCAATACACACATGATGATAATATTCCGTTTCACAATACGTTTCCATTGTGATTTAAACTTTAAATAAAATGTGAACACTGGGTTGACACATTAATCACTAAATTAAAAACAAATAACCACAAAGTGTGATTTCGTACATTATAGATCAATGCAGAGTTGTTCTTTTAATATTTTAAATGAACATGTTAACCTTGTCCCCTAGTCAATTTATTTAGACGACTCGAGTAAGTTAAGTTTTAATTTGTTATAAGTCAGCATCACATTGGATGGCACTTTCTTTAAACTTAAAGCTATTAAGTGGCGCCACCAAAAAAAATATAGACGTGGCTTTTCCCTAGTTAACCTTGCGGTAAAAGCGCCTCTCCCCTTCCCAATTTGTTATAAACGTATATTTCGAGTAATAGCGGATGTCGCACATCCCATAGCTGTGATCGTACGTGGTAAATTTAATTGTCCCTAAATCATATGAATGGTTACATTTCGATTACCCAAGAGTGTCTGCTTCTACGGCAGGATCACATATGAACCAAGCATAATGAATTAATCTCAGTCGATTTTGTCCTGAACTGTCTCTTACTTTAAAGTTTAGGCGATACAAATGTTTATATTGCGTGTCTAGCTAGAGCGTAAGAATATTGTTTACAGATTGTAAACAGATAATATATCATACGGTAATAATGCGAACCATATTTTGTGAAACGAGTTCAGACGCTTTCTTAGTAAGCAAGCATTTTAAGAGCTTTTCAAATTAATTCACTTACAGGGACAGTGAACTATTATACCATACATTATGACATGACACCGAGTGTGATGAATAATTTTATCTTTAAAAAAATTATGGCCCTACGAAATTTCAAAACAATTTTACAACGTGGAAATGGTAGTTTCCCGGTTTCAATCATAAACTGTTTACCGTTAGAGATTACGGCAACAATACTTCATAAGATAAATCATGACAAATGTGCACCAAAGTTGGTGCAGCAATTCATTATTGAAAACGTCAACTTACTACTTATTTATATTGATAAAAATGAAAATTTTAAATGAGAGTCTTAAACGATAATATTTTATTTCAGTTTTAATACCGTTTCTTAAAAGTTGACTGTTAATATAAGAGTAAGTATATACGAAACAACTTAATAATAAGTCGAAGTTATATCAATGCTAATTGTAATTTCCCTGTGATCTCAAATAAGTCGACCATATCAATGCACGCTGTAAATAATGTAGTTTATCTGTGTATCCTCTGATTTGAATTGACAAATCTGTCACATTACAACCACTGGGACAATATAATTCGATTGCCCCCAGTCTTCCAATATCCATTAATCCCGCCACATAAAGTCAATGACCAGTAATTATACAGTGCGTGTTGCAAGGGCTTTCATTTTGTATTCCATTTCATAAAACTATTATTAAGCTATATGCTATTTGAGTTTGGTCATTCAAACGTAAAAGCATTAACAACAGAGTCCCGAAACGATTTTGTGGAATATAAAGGCATAGTATATTCCGAGAAGGGGAACTCGATGTGTTTTCGATTATGTATTGGTTATGTTCATGTGTTTTGTCAGCGCTTTTGTAGTGTGTCTCATCATATGCCAATGCCATAAATAAAGGACAGCATTGTACGTGAAAGGTTTTCCTTTACTGCTGGTGATCTGAAATTTCACTTACGTGTATTTTGCATATAGTATTAAATCAGAATTTCTTTTATGCTTGCAATTATCCAAATACCTATATGCATAATAAAAAATCATACTTTAAAGGTAACCAGTGACGCGCGAAAGACAAGAATAACTTAGATTCAATGTTTGTGGTGGGTCGTTGATCAGATTACATTTTGATTCTTTGAGAAGCTGTGACATGTGAATGTCGTCGCACAGTTGTTGGTCTTAGGTTCCATTCTACACATAATTTTAAACTAAAACAAACAGATTGGATATGACTTGGAAACATAGTAATTTTTATTTATATTTATACTATTTTATAAACGTGTATAACTTATAAAACGGATGCGTAGAATTTTTGAAGACTGTCACTTTGTTCTGATACGTATGACATATAATTATATTAATATAAGAGCAGTTACTGTTTTAAAGTTATATAAGCGCTTTCCATAGTAATGCTTCCGTTGTTTGCTTTACCTACTTTTACGAGTTTAATAATAGTATTGCCTACTTTATATCCAAACCAGTAAATGTTATTTTCTGGAATCATTACTATACAAAAATTTGCTTTCGTTTATCTTTTAATACCGCATATACTTTATTAAGATGATGACTTTGATAATTCATACAGTATAATTAATAGTTTTATTCTAATAATCCATAACAAAAGCATCGATCGCTAAAAGAGTAGTCTGCTAATGAGATTGTCGATGACCAAGCATTGAACTGATGCTGAAATGAATGCTAACGTTTTTGATTGAACCATGTGCCATTCATTTGATATGAATATACTGTTTCCACGGCAAGATTTGTTTCTCAATAACGTGGTATTATTACGTTCCACTGCAATCAGCGGAGTTGAAACGGTCACATTAATTAGTGGGGACGTACTTTATAATACACAGGCTTTCACAAAACAATATTGATTTAATGGGAAAAAAGTGATGCGCAATAGGATGCACTAAGCCATTAACAAAATACCGAAAACAAGTAAAAATCGTCAGAAATACCTCGTAATTTTATAAAATTATTTATTTAATTTCGTTCGTTCGAAAGCCTCTTTAAAATAGATAAGACATGTATATAGTTAGGATGTTCCTTATATTATCTGCAAATGTTGTTTTTAACAGGATAACATGAATTGTTGATACTCAAATCGTGTGTACATACTTAAATGAATACTATGATAGCTAACTTATTGAATTGATTAGTCACCGTAAACGCTGATATATTCATAACTGTCACATGTTATTTATTGACAACATGAGCATGTGTTGGGGATGCTAATGTGTGTTGAGTAAACAAAATCAGCGTTTTGATAATACATTTAAGAGATCCCAAAGAACATGTTGACTTTTCGAAATAAGAAGTCACTGCCGGTTTGGTTAATAAGTATTATATCGAGAACAAAATATGCCAATAGCTTATACTCTCTTAACGCGGAACATCTTAAAAACAGTTTTTGACATAATCCTTACAAAAAAATAATAATGTATAAATCTCAAATCCAGTCGATGAATTTCTCCGTTTTACACACACTATCGTTACCGATATCCAAATAGCGCGATTTTGGTTAAATATTCTGTTTCCTGTCTTTGATGTGCAGGTTCTGCGGTTAAGCTACCTGTTATCCTGGTTATATCGCCATATTTGAACGCTTAGCTATCTGTTTTCCTGGTTATATCGCCATATTTGAACGCTGAGCTATCTGTTATCCTGGTAGTATTGCCATATTGGAACGCTGCAAACGCTGATATTGCTGACAGTGGACAGGAACTGTTTAAAAAACCTTGATGCGGAGCAGCGTTTCAAAAAAATTACATCAACTAATTACGATTCGAAACAACATTCTTTCAACTCGCAGAATGTGTACTATATTGTATGTTCGTGTCACACGAGTTAAATTAATTAGAAACCAATAACGTTAATGTAAAGGATTACATTCAAAGAGCAATGAGATTTAATTCAAATATGTTAAATCGATGAACAGTTGTTCAGTAGTATTATGCAAACGTAATCACTAATATAAATGGGGTAACACAATAGTACAACTGATTAATAGTGCGAAGTCATTTTAAGCACGACGACTATCTCTAGTATGTAAAGCGATATGTTAAACTTAGTTCATGAGGCAAAACAAAATGATATGAATATTGTTACCAAAGTATCATCGATCGTTTACTTGCATTACGTATGGTTTAACATGTGTGCCTTGTCAATTGAAATGAATTTGATAAGACAATTAACGAAGATCGGATATGGTGAAAGCAGCTAAGTTTTCGGTAAAAACCGAGAGATTTCATCACCGTTCAACAATCGTTACATTCGCACATGATGTTGCATACTCGCATTTTATAAGACGCATGGTTTAACTCTTTCAGTGCTGGAACCGAATTTTGAAGGCCTTTGCAAACAGTTTGGATCCAGAACGTGGCGTCTCATCTGGATCCAAACTGTTTGTTATTTTGATGGTATTCTTTGAAAAAAAATCGAAGAAAATGCTAATTTTAGAAATTCAACAGACAACAATTTAGCAGACGACAAATTTCCCAGCATGCAAAGGGTTAACAAATACGCGTATACGCTGAAAATAACATATATTCATCTACAAAGGTTATTTACTTTTATTGTTAACTAAAGATTAAGTTGTTAAGTGTTTGTAATACTTGAAACATTGTGGCATGATATATATTATTGCAATAAATAAATATATTTAAACTAATATCGTCTTTCGCGGCTTAACCCAGGTTTTGACCTTTATTGTCAGTTATCAATAGCCTGTATAAAGTTGATGAAATCTCCCCCTAGTAGACCGGATTGAATAAATCCATGAATAAATACAGCCCCTGTATTTGCTTATTTTGACTTACATGCTAGTCCAAAAGTAAAAAAATATCTTTTAACGATAAATCATCTACATTATATTAGCATGTATATCTGCTTTTCGTTTTATGCACGCGTTTGCTTGTTTAAAAAGGAAATAACCAAAGTTATAATCGAATATTAATATGCATAGCCCAAGTCGATTTTTATGTGTGATGATCAGTTTGAGAGTCATTTTAGTCGTCAAAATGGTTTGTGGCTGATATTTAATAATTTAAATTAACACACATTTTTAATATTTAAATTATTCATAGTATCATCCGTACATAAGTGCATCATAACTTTTGAGTGCTTAAATAAATTACGACGATATTCTGTAAGCTAACCAGTGAATCATAATATGAGTCTGCATAAAAACAAAATGATATTCCAGCACACATATACGTATCCTAACGCTTCCATGATATGCATACAGGTTCACGAAATCCCATTTCCTTGCGTTGTTGTGACATAATTACAATAGTATCTTAGTAAATACAACATTGCAATACATATACTTCTGTGACTTTCTGTAATTTTGCATACATATCATTCCTGGATAGAAAAAATATTCTCAACACATTTTAAGAAACTGTTCCCAAAAAAGAATGGATTGAAGATTGACAATGTCAACGCTGAAACTCTATACTTTTTGGATAATTGATGTTTGGTAATGAGGTTGCACTATAGGTATGTTTGTGAGTTTTTTAATTTGTTTAGAAGGTTCTAGATTCGAGCAGGCTTACACGCACTGATTATTCGTTAGTATATATTTTTGTATTTGTGCAGTATTTAATCCTCATTAAATCTATGTCTTATTTGTTGCTATTGTTGTTAATATTTTGCTTGATCTTCATTTTTCAGCAATTTGATTTATATGTGAAAGTCACAATATATTTGATCTTTGTATCAATATGTTCTATTATATAATTGTCTGTATAGCATTTTTTTAAACAGAAAACACGTTTTTGACACTGTAGGCCAGATTTTTAATATTGAATTATATGCTTGAACTACTAAATTGATATTTTCAATATTTGTTAACCCGATAGAAAATGTCTTGCTGAATCGAACAAGCCGTAAAACACTTAAGACGCCTATAAGTCTGTAAAGCAAGCTAATGATGAAACAGATGGGAGTGTCTTCTTAAATCATCGACAATTAGATAAGTTAGAATGACTAATTCGGGATTTCCCTTGACACATTTTTAGTGCACGATTATTCTAGAACTCCTATCTGGAATTGCCGATTTGTATTTATTATAATTATTATAATTACCACGGTCTAATGTTCTTCACAGCGACTCCCTAAACTTGAATGTGTTCTTGTGAAATGTTTAATTTGTATGTACAATGCTTAAAAACCTTTTAATACAATGGATTTGTGTATCGTTTAACAGACATATGCATATAACAAAAAAGTAAATAGACCATTGTTCTGAACAAAGGTGTTTTGTATGATGCAAAGTTGCACAAAGAAATTATAATATATTACGTACACGTAAATGCTTATGCTATAAATTCAATTAATCTCGGTATTGATAAATACGATATCGCGTTAGTATTGTACATATTGTTTAGAAGAGAAAGAACGATTGTGGTTAAACGCGAAAAATGTTTTTCGTTTTGGCGTTTACATGAGTTGCAAATATATTGATTCGCAGTTCGAGGTCTGTATTTGGTAGGATTACAATATGGATAAAAAGAAAGAAAGGATGATAAACCTACGCTACCGCCCCTTTATGTACACGAGTGTGTTTGTGTTAAAATAATTGGCAACATTATTTAAAAGTGTGTATATTTTACAATAATAAGTGTCGATTTCAGATTATTTTTAGTCAAGTTTTTTCTTAATGTGACATGGGATCTGAATGCTGAAGATACTGATGATGATAATGATATTGATGGTGGTGGTGGTGGTGGTGGTGGATGTGATGATGATGATGATGATGATGATGATGATGATGATGATGAGGAGGAGGAGGAGGAGGAGGAGGAGGAGGAAGAGGAGGAGAGGCAGGAGGAGGAGGGTAAGAGGAGGGGAAGCGGAGGAGAAGGAGAAGGCGGAGGATTGGTAAATCATGAGTATCGGTCCCAACAGTCAGTGAAATAAAACCAATGCAATCGGATTAGGGGTTTTGTGCAGAATGGTATACCTTAGGCGCGGTATTAAAGAACAAGGAGCTTCACTGAAAATGAATAGCAGTGTCAAAGCGATCGATTGTCAACGCTGTGTTTCCGCATGAGACATTGATATTTGTTGTTATTCAAACAAACAAGTCAAATATAAATTTATATTGCATTCATGAAACGACTGTTGTGTTAATATTTTACATACATGAATACCGCAATGGTTTCTCCAAATATTTACACAGTAATTAGCCGGCTTCAAATATGGAATATAATTGAAGATGACCTATACTTAGATCCATAATTATTGAACAAAGCAAATTGAGATAATTCTTATAGTTACGAGTCTTATAGTTTGTTTTCTCATTATTAATGGGTATACGATTATACTAATCAAGCGAAAGAAGTTCAGAAACACAGGATTGATTTATGAAAACAACCAAAAATATATGTCATCTGATATAAAAAAATATTCGACTTTTAATTTAAAAAGCTAGTTTTTATTTTATTTTTTAAGTGGCGAAACTATTATGCTATATGTATGTACTATGTAATTTTGATTACATTGAAACTATTCAAATTTGAAAGGATCATTTCCAAAAAAATAATTTTAAATCTTAACATTTGTTTAAAAAAATATTTATTAAAGTACTTTATGTGATAGTGTAACAAAGTCAGGCCGAAATAAGTATTTAGAAGTTTTAAATTAATCTTTCGTCTGTTATAATTGATGGGAAACAACACTATTAAATATGCCATCGAATAAAAACTTGGCAAACTTGATACACGTCTCAGATTTCATAAATAGAGAATTTAGATATACCGGTTATCTATCATACTAATATGTTTGAAGTCTCGAGTGGACGTAAACTGATAACATTATTACAACAACAACGACAATATTTATTCAGCAATAGAGCTTACAATTAAGCTTCCAGCCTTCACAAGTGAATATAAATACACTTATTAATAGTGCATGCACTTAGATAAATTGTTTAAACCAATTTAACTCAGAATGTATCTTAAACTGAGGCAACAAAAGGGCCTAAAATGTGTCTGTTTTATTTTGAACTTCAAATAAACACTATTGATCATCATGCAATACGATTATTCCTCTGACGACAAAACTTGGCCTATTATGGTTCAACAACTATTCTACAGTATATAAAACATGTATAAGTAAGTTCATGCAGGTAGGAATATACATTAAAACTAGGTTGCGAATTCTTAATGAACAATACATTTAAAATAAATATATTGGTTAAAATTATGGACGTCTGTAATAATTTTAATAATTCATATGACGGCTTATTACGTTCGAGCAAACATTATTAGATGAGTATAACTGATAACAAGAATTCGAATAGAAAACAAAATTTTAGTATTACATAAAGGTTCAAGCTCTGACATAATTATATACGGGTACATTTTGTGTAAGGTATAATACACAAAATGTTATATACCATCTCCGTTTGTTGCAATTAAAAAACAAACAATTTTAACGAGTCATACATGTTATTGAGCATTGCGTATCGAATTCAACATCACATATAAGTACAACCCATACACAAAGTTTAAGAGATTTGTATGATAAACGACTGGTTTATCATTCATCTCGAATAAGATTGGTAGCCAATATGTAAAGGAATATATCTCAAATGTCTTGAATAACATCAGTATTTGTTCAATTGGGTCTTCTAGGGGGAAGTTGCTCAAATATTGCTATCGACTATTTAGACCTGAAAAGACCTGATTTTTTATAGATTTAACGTTCCGATTTTTCTATATTTGTTGTCGAAAACTTTGGTTAAGCTCGGTTATATATTTGTAGAGCAGATTTAATGATTTAATATTGTCTGACTTTGAGATTGTTCGCAACTTGGGTTGTATTTGTTTCCTAATCAAATATTTACGACTACAAATGCAAATAGGATCGGTGGGTAAAATGTGTTTATTTTCCGATTCAAGTTTCTGGTAGTCAAATATTTCGTAAAGGAGATTTGTATTCCGGAAGACGGATAGAAAATGTTGAATCAAAATATATTATTATTTTCCCTTTGGGGTTAGACACTTTTGCCTTTATACTTTTAGCCGTGGTATATCATTGAACAATATTGTCATAAATATGGTGGTTAAATTAGATATGCATATTGTCTTATGTGAGACATACAATTATCGGAAGTGCGTTGATTGGTACATTATTATATGGCAATATAACGCGATGTACAATAAGCGGATTGTTCGATATCCGTAAACACTGCTGAATCGTCGTCATTTAAACCGTCGGCATCAGATTTGGATAACGATTGACAATGGAAATCGGACATGTCGACGGAAATTTAATTTCCGGACCAGTCACAGGATGTCGTTCAAAAAAGCACACTTGCAAATCCCTCTTGACGGGTCAGACAAATGCTTCTGGTTAGTTCGGCGGGTTAAAATAAAAATAAAAACGTTGAATTTCTGACGGGTCGGGACAGAAATTAACACCCAAGATCTCGCGACAATAATTTCAATTACCCTTTAATCGTGTGAAAAAAGGACAACAGCCAGTCTAAAAAGTGCTTTGGGGATAAGTGAACTAGTTCGTGCGAAAAAAAACGTTCCTTAGTAAGCTGTTTGCATTGTATATGACAAAATAAGGCCTATTGCACTTGAGTTATTATATTAAATAATACAATCGACATATTTTCCATGAGGTTTGTAATTTTGTAAAAATAATTTGATGTTTATGTCAAGTAAAATACAAGAGAGCCATACATTTTTAAAAAGCGGGTAAATCAAATGGAATGGTAAGATGTGCTATTCCGCTTAAGTCAATTCCCGAAAATATTTATATATAATAAATATGAAGGTCTAGCGCTAACTTAAAAAGAAAAGTAATATTGATTATCTTATCGTACTTAAACCATGCTGGTGAAATACATACAACATACTTTTTAAAGATTAGTGTAAAAGGATGTAGCTTTCTTTTATATCTAAAGATAAAATATTGCACTTCTGCAGTGAAATAACATCAGTGAAAATAAACAAAGTATGTGCGACGATGCACTATTTTGAATTTTTATCTGACCCCTGGGTCAAAAGTTATGGGGGCGGGGCAGTTTCCTTATATGGCTAAAGTAAAACCTTGTAATCACTCTAGTTTAGGTTATTTTACATTAACTTCTTGATTTCTACACCAATTTACTTCAAATTGATACTGAACATCTCTTATGACAATACGGTCAATCTCAATTATTCATGGCCCCATTACCAACCCTGGGGCGTCCCGCCCACATAGACCACGCCCACCCAAAATTCTGTTTTAACATAACTTCTTCATTTATTCACCAATTGTATTCAAATTAATACTGAACATCTCTTGTGACAACACGATCTATTTCGACCATCCATGTCCACATCACCCACCCCCATGGCCCCGCCCACATAGGTCATACCCACCCAAAATTGCCTTTTACTCTAACTTCTTCATTTCTACGCCGATTCACCAAACAAATTCACACCCAAATTTTATTTAGTACCCACAATTTGTCGTTCCCAATTTTTTTCGTACCCAAATTTTATTTTCGTACCCACATTGTTTTCGTACCAATTTTTACCCAATTTTTTTGTAATAACAATTTTTCGTACCCAATTTTGTTTCATACCCAATTATTTTTCGTACCCAATTTTTTTTACCCAAATTTGTTTGCCTTCCCAAATTTTTTTCGTTCCCAAATTTTTTTTCGTGCGCGCCTTTTTTTTGGCATAATTTTTTCGTACCCAAAATTTTCATACCCAATTTTGTTTTCGAAGCGAAAATGTTCATAGGAAAATTTTGGGTAAGCAAAAAACTATGCATGGCATCATAACCAACTCTGGGGCTCCCCGCCCACATGAACCTACCCTTATTTTTCACATATGGGTACGAAAAAAACTGTGGGAACGAAAATTTTGGGTACGAAAAAACTATGCATGGCGCCATAACCAGCCCTGGGGCGGCCCGCCTAAATAGACCACGCTTAATCAAAATTTTGTTTTAACATAACCTCTTCATTTATTCAACAAACATGCGGTGTGGGGATACGCGTCGGCCGCGACCGCGTCCTTTCAAGTATTTAGTTTATTTGTGTACATCTTTGCAAGCCCTGTCTTATAGAGTTATACTGCGTGATTGATAAAGTGCCCAGCAATGGCTTTATTTACGTCTAGGGTATCGACCATTTTATCAATGATATACTTATAAACACACATTTTTCATCATCGCCTATGACTTCAATATGATTATAAATCAACGCAACTTTATTTGGTCATTCATAATTCAAAAACCAAATATTGTTTAATGAAATGTACTCCGCGAGTCGATATCATCGGATTGTTTCGTAAATGATCGGTAATATCACAGTTGGTCCATATGAATCTATCAATCTGACATACGGCAAACAAAATCACAATATGCAAATGCATTGTATTTTTGTGCGATAACCAAACCGTATTTGCTATAAATAAAACAAGTATAACTTTTGGAACACAAACATTATTACATTAACATAATTATGGCTTATAAAAGTGTGTTTTTGTCTGTTATCGACTTCTTCCAATCCATCTTTGTTTAGCTATTTTGCTAATGTACGATTAATGATTTTTGTGACGCGAGGAACAGTAATGTTCTTGCTATTGATTGTTTAATTTAGTTTTCATTAAATTAAACTGAACATACATTGATATGCAGGAATACGTTTAGAAATAACCATTCACGTTTCAATGTATACCTACTTCAAATATTTGCTCACATGTTCTAACAGAACGTTGTTACTTATTTGGGATCATTGAAAACGAATTCAGTATTTTCTGTTCTTTTTAAGGCTTCTACAATAGAAATTGGTCGTTCACACCAATGTATACAGCTGATAAAAGAATGATGAATGCAAGTTCATATTAAGTAAGTTATTTATATATGAATAGTGAACAATGGCATAGCTAGCAGTATTTATTTAAAGATCGTCAGAGTTTGCGATGTTTAGTCTACCGCTTCAATTTAACCCATTTATTCCGAGTCGACTATCCCGTCTTTCTAAATTGAATCAATTTATTTCCAAAATTAGGGATGTCTATTATATTTATTTGTATATTTAGAATAATTCTTGCAGAAATTCCTTTAAGCATCATGCGGCGTCTCATCAGGGTCTACGCTGTTTGCCAAGGCCTATTTTCTAGACACTGGGCATAAATGGGTTAATATGTCTTCTGTAAAAAGTATTAATCGAAACGATATTTTCTGGTTTATATAAGAAATGACTTTACAACATGTTCCAAAAGTGCCAATTGAGCTCATATTTATTTCAACGGCTATGGTGTGTTCGAAACTAAAGATATATTATGATCATTCAAAACTACTTATTCTCACCTTATTTAGTATTTAACGCTATTATATCATTGATAATTTTGTTGGGAATCCTTAATGATGTTTATATTGTTTTACATTACTTCAATTACGAATTGTATTATAATATCAATATTTATTGATTTTAGAAAATTGAAAAGATGTACACGTATTTATTTATGACACAAAGTCATTGCTCCTACATATGCAACCTATAACCTGTCGGTTTTTTTAAGTTTTTACTTGTGTGCTATTGGATTTACCAACTAGGCCTTCTGAAACGTGCCTATGGAACTTCATTATTATTAATTTTTAGAAACATATGACAAATAGAACCAAGTAAATATTGTGTATTTTCTAATACTCTTTAATAATGATATATCATGCTAACTTAATATCATTCTTTTTAATATAATGTGCCGATCTCTTATACGGCCTAGGTTTTTAAGAGACAAATCTTGCAAAACAGCCGTGAGACAATCTATACAAAAAACACTATTGATAACTCCCCGATGCGATCGATGAGTTCTTCCGTAGTCCATACACCATCGTTACAGACGTCGTATTATAGCTAATTTGTTTTAATTGTCGGTTTGCTGTCTCTGATGTGCATTTTCTGCAGCTTAGCTACCTGTTATCTCGGATTTATCGTCATCTTCAAAGGCTTCAAAGGCTGATATTGCTGACAGCTAACGAGATTGATTTAACAAAATAGGAGCGAAACTTACAATGTACATCCGCCCATAACCATTCGATCAATTTTAACAGCATGCGCTTGACTCGGATCATTTACAATGCATTCTTTGTTCGTGGGATGTGGGTTATCCTAGAATCAAATAACGTTAATGTTAAAGATTACATTCAATCTGTCATGAGATACACTTCGCAATAATGTTAAATCAATGTGCAACTTGTATATTTTATTTCATGAGAAAATTCGATCGCATGCGAAGATTAATACAAATGTATCATCTTTTGTTCAGTTGCATTCAGAAGAGTTGTGCGTATTCGTTTTACATGATTTTGATATCGACAAATAACAAAGATCGGATATGGTGAAGGCGTCTGAGTTTCCGGATAAGCCGATTGATTCCTTCAACGTTCGACAATCGCTACATTCGAACATAATGTTGCATACGTACATTTTATCAGCAGCATGGTTTTACAAATACAATAATTCGCTATTATAACATATCCTCATCTACAAACGCTATTTAATGTATATTGTTAATCTAAGATCGAATTGTTAAGTGTTTTTTAAAAACAATGTATTTAAAAACAATGTCGTCTTTCGCGGCTTGCCTGTCTATCCAAGGTATTAGCCTTTATTGTCATATATTTAGAGCCTATTGAATTTTAAACATTTTTCCCCAGTAGACCGGAAGGAAAAAATCCACGAATAAATAAAGCATGGTATTGGCTTAGTTTATTGATGATCAAATACTTTCGGATGCATATTATGACTTACATGAAAGACAAAAAGGTAAACATACTGTGTACGTTAAATTATCTGCATTATATTAATATATATGTCTGTTATTCGTATTATGTACTCGTTTGCTTGTTTGAAGGAGAAATGGCATATGCAACAATCGTACATTATTATATTTTATCCGAAGTCGATCTGTATGTGTCATGATAATTGTGAGAGTCAATTTTGTCGTCAAAAAGGTTTGTGGTTGATATTTGAAATATAAATTAAAACACACATGTTCAATACTTTATTGTTCATGTCATCATCAGTGCATAAATTGATCATCATTTCAAAGACCTCGAATCAATGACTTCGAAATTTTGTAAGCGAACTAGTGAACCGTAATATGAATCTGAATACAAATAAACTAAAATACAAGAACACAAAAACGTATCCTAACGCGTCCATGGTACATGTATTCACAACGATTTTAAAGTTTTAAACGTTCATCCTGATATGCATATATGATCTTAGAATCCTGACATACTTATAATATTGTCTTAGTAAATGCAACTGTGCAATACAAATTCTCACGTGATTTAAAAAAAATCTAACTTTTAAAAATGTATTTGAGTCTGTAGGGATTTTAATAATAGTTTTCGGGGTAATATGTTGTGTTTCATACTGTCTGCAAATGCGGAGATTATTAAAAGAGTTAGTTTTTGCAAACATTTGATTCCTTGATAGAAAAAATATTCTGAACGCAAAGGATTGAAGATTGACAACGTCAACGCTGAAACTATATATTATTTTTTCGGATAATAAATGTTTGGTAATAAGGTAGAACAGTAGGTATGTTTGTGTTTTTTTTTGCATCGGCCTGAAAGGCTCTAGATTCGAGCAGGTTTACACGCGCCTATTATTTATGAGATTAAATTGTTTGTGTTTTGCTTTATCTTTGTGTTTCAGCATTTCTTGCGTTACAATTGGACGATCGATATGTTAAATCAACAATGCGTCTGATATATGTATTACAATTTGGTATAATATAATTCTCATTAGAGCATTTGTTTTAACAGAAAACATGTTTTTGACACTATAGGCCACACACCTTGAGCCTTTTAATTGATATTTTCACTATTTGATTACAAAATGTTTTGCTTAATCTTACAAGCCGTTTAACACTTAAGACGCCCATTAAAGACGCTATTGATGAAACAGATGTAAGCGTCTTCTACACAAATCGACAATTAGATTAGAATGACTAATTATTAGCGTTCGTGATTTCCCTTGACTGATTTTTATGGCGCGATTATTCTAGAATTCCTATATGGCATTTCCGTTTTGTATTAATTATTATCATAAGGGTCTAATTTTCTTTACAGCGGATCCCGAAAAATTACTGTGTTCTTGCGCAATGATGACGTTTTTGTCATATATTTACAGTGCCTATTACCTTTTAATACAATCAGTGTGTATATCGTTTAACCCAAATCGTTTAAACCTTTTAATTCAATTAATTTGTTCACAGACAAATGCATATTACAAAAGTGTAAATAAAGCATTGTTCTGATCAAAATTGTTTTGCATGATGCAAACTTGCACAAAGCAATTATAAACTTTACGCTCACGTCCATGCTTATAATATAAAAGAATTATTATCGGTTTGATAAATACGGTATCGGATTAGTTGTGTACATGTCATTTAGTAGAGAGATGACGATGGTGGCTAAACGCAAAAATTGCACAGATTTCTCGTTTTGGCGTTCAAATTGATTGATTCGCCATTCGAGGTCTGTATTTTTCAGGATTACAATTATGGAGCGAAAGTGTGACCCGCCCTACCGCCATTCTTGTACACGTTAAAATAATCGGCTACATTTATTGTACGTGTGTCTATTTATCAATGATAAAAGCTGATTTCATTTTTTTTGTCAAATTTTTAGTTCACGTGAGATGGTTTTTAACATACCTCCATTGCTGGATAAGGATGTCGCAACGTTAACGGACCTCGCGAGACTCCTCAACTGAGCTGTAATATATAGGTCATTGTCCGCAGAACATTGAAGATCAACGGTCGGCAAAATACAAACAGTTTATGTTTCTTTTTGTGCTAATATTTATAAGGAAATAGTTTTTAAGATTAACAAGGATAATGATGATGATGATGATGATGATGATGATGATGATGATGATGATGATGATGATGATGATGATGATGATGATGATGAAGTTGTTGTTGTTGTTGTTGATGCTGCTGCTGCTGATGATGATGATGATGATAATGATGATGATGATGATGATGATGATGATGATGATGATGATGATGATGATGATGATGATGATGATGATGATGATGATGATATCGGTCCCAACAGTCGGTAAAATTAAAAAGTTGCGATCTGATTGGGATTTTAGTCGACCGTTTTATTGCATAATGCAGAACGGTGTACTTATACCTTGGTAGTGAAAAACTAGGAGCTGCACTTTAAAATGAAAAGCAGTGTCAATGCCATCGATTGTCAACGCTGTGTTTTTGCATGGAACATGGATATTTCTTGTTATTCAAACAAACGTTTCAAAATTAAATTTATATGGCATTCATTTAATGACTGTTTTGTCAATACTTTAAATACATGAATACCGCAATGGGGTCCCCAAATATTTATACAGTAATTATAACAACCGGTTTCAAATAAGGAGAATATTTGGAGGTGATCAATACCTAAACCGAAATTAAACTTATTGAACTAAGCATGTTGAATTAATTATTATACTTTAGTTTGTTTATTGAGTATCGATGCGTAAACAATTCAATCCCTCTCGTATATGTAGTATCACATGCTCTAGCAAATGTAGTTCAGTAACAAAGGATTTATTTCTGTAAAGAACAGGGCCCGTATTCACCAACCTATTTTTAGACTTAAGAATAAAGAATAGACTTGGAACCAAGAAAAATGTGTTCAGTGTTTGAATATATACAGGCCTCCACTGGTGATTATGTCAATAACAAAATGTTCTACATGAAGAATGATATCAATTTAGGTGTTTAATGCAAAGTTTGGCTCAAAATTGAAGCAATTATTGAATATATCAACTTAAAGAATATTCTTTAATGTAAGACTTAAGTCTAAGAATTGTTTGGTAAATACAGGCCCAGATACTATATGTTATCCGATATAAAATAAACATTAATTTAGAATTTTAAAAAGCGTTAAATTTAGATTACAAAATGTTTATAACAAAACTTATGTGATAGTGTGTCATACTAACAAAGTCAGGCCAAAATAAGTATTAAGAAGTTTTAAATTAATCTTTCGACAGCTTTAATGCATGGGAAACAACACTTTTAAATATGCCATCGAATAAAAAAGAGCAAACTTGATATCCTTTTTAATACACGTCAAACATCTTATAAAAAGGATATTAAGATATACCTGTTTGATATCATACTTATACGTTTGGTGTGTCGAGTGGATATAAAATGATTACAGTATTACTATTGCTATGACATGCACTTGAATAAATCGTTTAAACCAATTAAACTAAGACTGTATCTGACTGTGAGGCAAATGTACGGCCTCATATTTTTCTGTTTTATTTTGAAATTTAAATAAATGCTTTTGATCATCATGCCATACGATGTGCACTCTCGCAAAAGCTTGACCGGTAATGGTTCAACTGCTAGTTAACACTATACGAAAAATGTACACGTGAGTTCCGACAGGCAGGGAAATGCATGTACATAAAATCTCGAATTCTTAATTAACGATATATATTTTTAATAATCGGCGTCTGTAATAATTGTAATATTCATTATGTAGGCCTATAACATTAAAGAAAACATAATTCGAAGAATGTAACTAATGACGTGAATTCGAATAGAAAACAATATGTAAAGAGTTATATAAAAGTTCACGCTCTGACATACTTATATACGGGTACATGTTTTGTAAGGTATAATTCTAAAATGTTATATGCCATCTTCGGTTCGTTGCTATTAGAAAAAAAAATGTAATTGTGCATTGCGTATCGAATTCAAATAACATATAAGAACAACAATAATACAAATTTAAGGGATATGACTTACAACTGGTTTATCATTCATTTAGGAAAAGATGGGTAGCACATATTTTTAAGGCTATCTCTCAAAATGTCTGAAATAAGGTAAGTTTTTGTTCATGTGGGTCTTAAACACGGATATTTCTCTTATTTTGCTATTGAATATTTAGAAAAGTCAAGACCTGGGTTATAATGCCTCACTGATTCGATTTTCCCATATTTGTCGTCGAAAACTTATCATAAGCACACAACCCACAGGCGGCTTAGCTCGCATAATTTGTTGACCTGGTTTAATATTATCTGACATGAAGGTTTTTCGAAACTTGCGTTGTATTTATATCTTAATAAGATATTTATGAATACAAATGTTAATAGGATTGGTGGGAAAACATGTGTTTATTTTCCGATTCAATAAACTTTTGTGGTCAAATGTTTCGTGAGATAGATTTGTATTCCGGAAGACGGATTGGAATTGTTGAACCAAAAAAGTATCATTTTCTCTCGTATAGACAATTTTGCCATTGTAATTTGAACAGTGGTATATGATTAACAATAATGTCACAAATATGGTGGTCAAATTAAATATGCATATTGTCTAATGTGAGATATACAAGTATCGGAAGTGCGTTGATTGGTAATATATTATATGGCACTATAACGCGATGTATAACAAGCGCATTTTTTCATTTCCGTGCACGCTGCTATATCGTCGCAATCTAAATCATCGGCATCAGATTTGAATAACGATTGACACTGAAAATCGGACATGGCGAAGAAAATTTAATTTCCGGACCAGTCACAGGATGTCGTTCAAAAAGATAAAGCTTGCAAATCTCTCTTCATGTTGTTTGCAATTATTTTATCAGAACATCGTTTATAACTAAACATGAAACTAATAAGAAAAGTTTGGAATGAGTTTACAATGAACATTATTGGCTTTATTGCCTGTTTAAACACCGAATGCTTAGCAGTCACCGTTCAAAGTCGATGAGCCCTGTTATCTTTCTTAGTATTTATTTAATTTTATATGCCATGTGTTTTGTTTTTAATCGACGACATTTAACAGGGATCGTACGGGTCAGACAATTGCTTCAGGTCGGTTCGGACGGTCAAAATAAAAATAAAAACCGTTACGTTGAATTTGGGACGGGTTGGATCAGTAGCTCACTTAACTTATTATTCATTTGTGCAAAGATGAGGATATTTACATTCAACGATTCATAGATTGAAAAAAAAACAGCCTTCATTTGCATGGCTATTAAAAATGCTTGTCTTAATGGGAAATATGTTTGTCTTTGATGTTTTGTATGTTTGCATGTTGCTGAATAAGGATTATCTCATTAACCTCAAATTTAAAAACAAACACCAACACCAACAATAATACAGTTGCACATCCGATTTCGTTTAAACATAAGACTTATGGCACAAAACAGAAACCGTCTACCAATATCAAGAAGGAAATCGAAATTTCCGGAGAAGCTGAGGAATTTTGTAAACGTCCATCACTCGCGAGAGCAGAGTGTTGTACTGCATGCACATGTTCTATTAGGTTCTTGATCGTTTAATGACTGACAAAGGACGTTTTTCGGTCCACTTGTTTTGCCGGATGTCTTGCGTTTGAATGTTAACACAAGTCAAGGTTAAGTAATATGTGCAAGTTATTATCTTTTTATTGTACGATTCTGGGCTTGGAAATTATGCTCGTTGTTCAAGATAAGTTGCATTATACACATTGTATACATATTGTAAAATGCATATATATACTTCCGGTGACTATGCATCCACTTAAAAATAATCAAAGGTATCTGTCTTGCAAAATAATTATTCAAAATATGTGATCGTTCATTTTCCTTGTCCTTAGATCTCTAAAAGCAAGCTTAACGTGAGCTTTGATAAATATTTTTCTAATAATTAATATATTTTGTTTATTTTCTTACATCTTTGTAAGCCCTGTCCTAAAGAAATATTGCGTGATGGATAAAGTGGTCAGCAATGGCTTTACTTACGTATTAACAGAATATCAATATTTTATCAATGATTTACTTTTATTCCCCTTTTTTCAACGCCAATGACTTCAATTTGATTATTAATTACCACAACTTATGTTTGTGCATTTAAAATTTAAAAGAAAATATATATTTAATAAAATGTGTACCGCGAGTCGATATCGTCGGGATTGTTTGTTAAATGATCGGCAATATATTACTTGGTCCACTTGCATCTATCAACCTGATATTCGCGAAATAAAATATGCAAATACATTTCTGTGCGATTATCAAACCGTATTTGCTCAAAATAAAACAAATAGAACTATTTTGGAACACGAACTGTATTTCATTGTCATAATAATGGTTTATAAAATTGTGTTTTTGTCTTTCTAGGATTCATCTTTATTTACCTAGTGGGCTGTTGTACGATTAAATACTTTGGTGATACAAGGAACCGTGATGTACTTACTATCGATTACTGAATTAAGTATTCATACATTTAACTAATCATACATTGATATGCAGGTTTGCGATTCGATCTAACTATTCTAGTCTCAATGTATACTTACTTTAAATATTTGCTCACATTTGTTTACATAATTTTACTAATTTGTGATCCTTGAAAATGAATTCAGTATTTTCTTTTCTTTTTAAGGCTTTCACAATAGAAAGTGAACGTTCACGCAAAGTTATACAGCTGATAATAGAATGATGAATGCAAGTTCACGTTAAATGAGTTATTTATGTATGAATAATTAACAATGGCATAGCTAGCAATATTTATTTAAAGACAGTCAGCGCTGTGTTGTGTGCACACTAATCTCGATTATTAGTGTACCGCATCGATTTAATACGTCTTCTGTAAACAAAAAAGGTTTATTAATACGATATTCTCTGGTTTATATACGAAATAACTTTACTGCATGTTCCAAAAGTGCAATGATCACAACGACTATTGTGTGTGAGTGAAAATAAAAATAATTATGCAAATTCAAAACTACTTAGTATCAGGTTATTTAGTATTTAACGGTATGGTATAATATATAATTTTGTTGCGAATCCTTAATGATATTGATATTGTTTTCACAGGACATTACGAATTGTATTATCAAACACATCTCAGCGAACCGTTTGAGATACGTATTGTAATCAACATTAAATGACGTCTCGTTTTGGGTTGGCGTTTAAGATTTATATTTTGATTAAATTATTTTGTTCGAAAGCATTTAATAAGACAAGCTCCGAACAACGGAGCTATACGCAATTATAAAACTTGATTAAAAACATGAAACGCTCATGTGTTGCATGTACCGCATAATTATGTCGTGTAATTTAAAGCAAACACCACTTATTGACAAGGAATTTCTTGCACGCAGACTGTTACACCAACTGCATCTTAGGAATTAATAACTGGAATGTATTGTTTTATGAAATAAAAACGTGCGCTTTTTGCTTTACAGAATCTAGCGTCAGTAATGATGCACTCGGGGACAACACTTTTATGTTCCATCAAATGAGAAAAATCAATTTGATAATGTTTCTCGTTAAAAGTGTTGCAACGATGATTATAATTATCGCTTTTCCGTAATTAAAATCTTCTTAGAGACAGACAGAAATGGCGCCAGATAATGTTACTAAAGTGTATTAATGTGTTGTACACTATACTATATGAAAATGGCGGTTCCAATGTTGTATTTATCTATCGCCAAATTTCAATAGAATAAAGTAGCGTTCAGTAAGCGACTATGCTTATTAAATGTACACTGAGCAAGAATAGTTCACAGCGTGAACAAATTTAAAATCCAACAAATTCAATCGTTTTGGAATACTATTCAGAATGTTTGTGAACGTGTGTATGTTGTTTTTTGTTCTAAGATATGCGATGTAGACTTACTGATATAACTGAGTATATAACTGAGTGTAAAACAATCATTTGGTGCATCGCATATATCATCGCATATAATTCTGAAAAGTTTAAGCATTATAAAACATTGCAATTTTTTAAAGGGTTGTTTCGTACAGATCATTTATTTCGTATATGTACATAAATGCTGACGTATTTCTCATCATGAACAAGTCTCCTCAACGATTTATTTACAAGTGTATATATATATGACATGAATGTTATCTGTATTTTTATTTCGATTGGTTGGTTGACCGTTAGAGGATATTCTTACACAGGATTAGTTTTAAGTATCATTTTCTAAAAATAGCGTTTACTATATAAATTTGCAAGTAATATTTTGATATTATTCATTCAACGCATATGCCGATACTGAGCATATTCATAGCAAATACAACAGTCTGCACGTGGCGAATTTTACACGGTAAGAATAAACAACATAAGTTCCATATCATGGGATATGTTGACGACCACATGTCTCCTGTTGATGTGATTCGAATGGCATGCCATAATTATTTATAATTTTATGACGACCCTAATGTAGGTCACTTATTAACGAATCGATTTCTTATCCGCATGATAATGAAA
Organism: Dreissena polymorpha; assembly: GCF_020536995.1. Classification (NCBI taxonomy): domain Eukaryota; kingdom Metazoa; phylum Mollusca; class Bivalvia; order Myida; family Dreissenidae; genus Dreissena; species Dreissena polymorpha. The sequence goes on along the minus strand of NC_068363.1, from coordinate 1,461,063 downwards.
ATTTCGTGTTCATCAATTTTTTTACCTAAACAATTATTCAAATGTATATTGTTTAGTAGCAGAATATTTCTGTATCGACGATGTACGCATCGTGAGAGCCGAATTGCGGAAGTAATTTCACACGGGGTGTTAAATAAAGTGATTATTTGTAAATAGTATACTTTCTATTCTATATTTATTTAGAGACGATATGTCCGTATTACCTCAACACTTTTGCAATATTGACTATTATAGCATTAGCTCTGTTATGCGTATAAGAAACTGTATGCTGGGTGTTCGCTCACGGGGCTAATGGTCAATGGATCGAGCATCACACTGGACATTTTCAAAATTGACCGTATGACAATCAGTATTCCATAAATTGATTACTGTGACTCCGGTTACTGATATTCAAACGTGTGGACTAAGCACATACTTAATCAATATAGGGTAACAATAACTGCTGCAACCAATAAAATAAACTCAAGCATTGTAAAAGCTAATCAATATCGCAAAATCGACGTGTGAAACTGATTAAATATCAGACAAATTTACACTTCAGCTGCTAATATTTGCATCTCTCCTTAAAAAGTTACTTTAAGTACATCTCTGAGGTGTTCATGAAAGCACACTATTGTTTCCATAGATAAATGTATTCATAAATTAATATTCAAAGATGGTAGACATTTAAGAATTAATTTATATTTTTTTATATTATTAAACTCATCGTAAGATACTAATGACCATATAATATGTGTCTCAATCAAACCATGAAATAGTTTTAGGGGTAAACAGCAAATGTGCATTATAACTCAACTGAACGCGATTCTCGAAACAGATACTACTTAAGTACACTTGACAAGACAGAGTTATACCAAAATGAATCATGTAAAATAGCTAGTAAAACATGTTTTCATTTCTAGGCCTGGACAATTACATATCTGTTATTTCTTAGAAGACATTTAATTGATCACAGTTATACACGTTCTAATAAGGCTAAAATGGTAAAAGTGTAATTTCAAGGTAATTTAAATTAATATATTTAAGTATATGCGTCGACTATAATTTAGATGTTAACTTGCCCTATTTAAGTAACTTACCTGGTACACCATATGCAAGGTTGTCGGATAAATGCAACATTTCCCGAACATGCTATCATTAGATGCGGTGTAATCGTTTGTAAATATTATGTTTTGTTGCTCAATGAAATGTTTACAGTGGAACTCATGGTTATAATAAATACAACACTCTTGGATTCTGGATTGTAATGTGACATGCACTTTGCATAATATGCTGTTTCCGGTGAATCATTACAATAAGAATAGGATAAACATGATAAAAAACGGATGAAAATAGAGAAAAAATTGAGTTTCCGGAACAATCATAGCATGATATTCCAGTGGATTGAACGTAAACAAAGCGCATTTTTATGTTTTAATTGCATTTGATAGTGTGCTTGCTTGGAAAGGGTTATGCAGTGTTTAGCACGAACAAGTTTACCTGAGACTACTTGCTGGATGTGTCACGAATCATATTGTTCATTTGTTTTGGTGTTATTATTTAATGTATGCTATTACACAATCACTCATTCATTAAAAACGAGCATTGTTTGAGACTGTCCGAAAGACGAGCGGAATGGAGAGAGCTTGTTGAAAGGTAATCTGAATTGCCCAAACGGTCGTCCACAAACCGGCAAGCTAAGCATAGCATATCATGTAAATTATTGTTTAGAAATCATTGTAAGTATATACACAAGTTTAATATTTATTTCGAAACAAACTATAAAAGTTTGATACAACATAAATAACAATTGTATTAAATCACATTTCACAAATATAAAAGAACTAACTAAATTTTCGCATGTTTATTTATTACGCATGATGTTAATATACTTAATACAAACTGCTCGCGGTCAAACACAAATGTATCGCCCTCTACTTAACCTCATGCAAACCTGCTATTTAACCATAATTTTATATCGCTGTCCAACACTCAGTATTCAGAGTTGTTGTCGGATAAATGCAATATTAGCCGTTAATGCTATAATTATATTCGGTTATTATCGTATGTTAACGTCCTATTATGTTGTTCACTTCAATGTTAACATGTTGATTCACGTTTATACTAAATATAACACTTGGATTTTTAAATTCATCGGTTTAATTTGTGTTCTTAAAAGGTCATCACAATTTTATCAAGACAATATTAATTTAAAAAACACCATGTGACCGCATATTTACGTAACCTCTTGTTTAATAACTTTTGCAGATTCAAATCTACAATTAAATAAAACATGCCTATATTTAATTGTTAAATTTATGTTATGGATATGTTTATGTATATTATATTGCACATTTAAAGATACGTGGTGATGTTGTCAATAACGTACGTCGTTAATTTCCTATTTGAAAAAAAACAATACTTTTGTCCCAAAACGACGCATCCTGAAACACCAGATTTTGATAACGACCACAACACAGATTGAACATTATCAAGCGATTATATTTATGGAGAAACTGTGGAATTTCCATAACGTCGATCACGCGTTGTTGTTAACATTGTTCATGTCTTGTACAAATCAAAAATGTATTTTTCGTACAACAATTGTGATAAAAAAGCTCATTGAGCGACACAATTCAAAATGAGATATTCAAAATAAAATAACTTTATGACATGACGTAAAATGAAAATTGAAATTTGACTTTCGCTTTTTTATATTAGAGTATATACGTTGGAAAATACGCATTTATAGACATACAGCATATAAAACCACGGAATAATAATTCGAACTAATATAAATGCAAATTGTAATTTTCCTGTGTTTTCAATTGAGCCGACCATATCAATCCCACCTAAAAATTGTTGCTCACAATACCCCATTGTCTATTAATCATGCCAAATAAGCTCTATACTCAGTAATAATAAAATGCGTGTCATCAAGGCTTCCATCATGTCATTAATTTCATTAATTTCATTCATTTTAATCTATCATTAAGCTAGTTGAGTGTTTTTTATTAACCAGAAAAAATTTAGCAACATATTCATAGAACGAATTGGTGGAACGTTAAAGCGATATTATAGGATTTTTATATGTGTTAAATTGTAATAAATTGATACAAATATGCTACAATTACACAAACTAGGCAATAAAATTTATACATTGACGACGAATTTCATAAATTGTAGCAAAGACAAAATAGCGCCCGAGCCGATTGTGACGAAGATATTGCGTACATATTTTCCTACAATAACCTAAGCATTCGTCTTTTTATTAGGATCAGAGTAAGTGTTGGTGTGTCGTTGGAATATATATCGTCGCATGAATTTAAAACGAACCGTTTAACTAAATTTATTTTCACATTGTACATGTATTATATACATGCTGGCGAATTCGACTGTACAGACATTTTCGAATTCATGATTTAATATCTGGCTTATTTTGCATTTTTCGACACATGTTGTTCTAAACCTTTATTTTATTTATATTGAAATATATGTATAATAAGTTTTTTACACATTTTATATAAATACATACATACATATTTGACAAAATCGTATGATCTCGCTTTAAGGCATTGCATGTTCCAAAAGGTGGTATCAGTGTTATATCATATTAAGCTCTTTATTTTCTTTCAGGTATATATTTCTCGTTTACATTGTCTTTAATTTGGTTGGTAATTATTACGATCAATTGTTGATATTAACATCGTATGTTCATACTTATATACTTCTATAAAAGAACGATATCTGTGAAAAATATATTAAATTATTGCTATCTCAATTATCTTTCTGTTGTTATCAGTTTCTAATACGCTCATTGAACTATTTTATAGCATTTGATATTTATTGACAACAGTAGGTCGGTGAGACATACAGAATAACCGATCAATGCCTGATCTTTTTGTAATATATCAGGCAAAGCTTAGAATAATATAACGGCGAGGCTTGACGTGTTAATAATGACGTCATGAGCACTTGCGCTTCATATTTGTAAAACAGGTTTTTGCTGTTTATGTTATACTTTGTGTTTAAAATATATTACATCTTGGTATCAAATTGTTTGTTTTGCTGAATATGATTCGATTTCACTAAACCTGATTACTTTAAAATTGATTCCGAGTAATATGACCTACCTCCTATCATCGACTGATATAAAAACTTCCTGTTGAACTGATATAAAAAGTATATCATGCAACCTTACATCAGGCAGATATCAATGCAGCGATATGATAAATTTAGTTGTGTTGCTTTCACAAATCAACGAAATGCAAAGTTTTGATAAAACATTTTAGAGATCCCCAAAAAATGTTGTTTCTTCGAAAAAGGAAATAATTTACTGTTGGTTGATTTGATTTGTATGGTATTTATTGATTTGAGAAAATTGAAAAGATGTACGCGTATGTATTAATGACACAAAGTAATTGCTCCTACATATGAAACCTATAACCTGTCGTTGTTTAAATAGTTTTTACTTGTGTGCTATTTGATTTATCAACTTGGCCTTCTAAAACGCGCACATGGAACTTCATTCTTGTTATTTGTCAGACACAGATGATATATAGAACTGCATTAACCCATTTATACCTAGTGGACTCTCCCATACTTCTAAAGCGGATCAATTTATTTCCAAAATTAGGGATTTCTAGTATATTTATTTCTATATTTAGAATATTTCTCACGGAAATTCCTTTAAGCGAATGGGTTAATATTGTTTATTTGCTTATACTCTTTAATGAAGATATCTCATTCTTGCTTACTATAATGTGCCGATTCCTTATACTGCCTAGGACATTACGAGACAAATCTTACAAAACAGCCATGAGACAATCTATACAACAAATCATGATTGATAAATCCCCAATCCAATCGATGAATTCTTCCGTAGTCCGTACACCATTGTTACATAGTATTATAGCGAATTTGTTTTATAGTGTGTTTTCTTTGTCTGATGTGCATTTTCTGCGGCTAAGCTTCCTGTTATCTCGGTTATATTGTCATCTTCAAAGGCTTCGAATGCTGATATTGCTGACAGTTAACGAGATTGATTTAACAAAATTGGTGCGAAACTTACAATGCACATCATCCCATAACCATTCGATTAATTTTAACAGCATGCGTTTGACTCGGATCATTTACCTTACATTCTTTGTTTGTGTGATGTGGGTTATATCAGAACCAAATAACGTTAATGTAAAGGATAACATTCAAGCTGTAATGAGATACAATCGCAAAAATGTTTTATCAATGAACAGTTATTCACGTAGTATTATGCCAAATCAACAACACACACATCTTAATAACATATACATATATATTTTTGGTATTGTTTCATATATATATATTAACATGTTTATTTTATTTCATGAGAAAATTGGATCCCATACGAAGATTAATACCAATGTATCATCGTTTATTCCATTGCATTCAGTAGAGTTGTGCGTTGTCGTTTTACATGATATTGATATCGACAAAGAACAATGATCGGATATTGAGAAGGCAGCTGGGTTTTCGGATAAGCCGATTGATTCCTTCAACGTTCGACAATCGCTAAATTCGAACATTATTTGCATACGTATATTTCATCAGGAGCATGGTTTTACAAATACACTTATTCGCAAAAAAAAAAAAACATATTCTTAACTACAAAGGCTATTAAATGTATATTGTAAACTTAAGATTGAATTGTTAAGTTTTTGTAAAAACAATATATTTCAACAAATGTCGCCTTTCGCGGCTTGGCGGTTTATCCCAGGTTTTGAACTTTATTGTCAAATATCAATAGCCATAGAAAGTTGAAACATTTTCCTCCAGTACACCGGAAGGAATAAATCCATGAATAAACAAGATAACTATTGATGCAAAGCATCAAAGGGCGTCGGGAATTTCGGTGTAAAAGGCACTCAATGAAGTTACATGGAACGATTTTTTTCTACTATAAATATTAATATATTGGCCGATTATTTTAAACAAAATAGAAATAGATACTGGTATAACCATTATCTATGATTTTGTGTTATAACCCCCAAACAACCATTATCTATGATGTTGTGATAAACCCCCAAATACTCATTATCTATGATTTTGTGTTGTAACCCCCAAATATTTCATAGTTCATTTTATTTACATTGGTTTCTTTCTTTTTTTACTGGCATCCGTGTGCAGTTTTCATTAATGGAACAGAACTGTGTAGGTTTTAAAAAATCTGCTTCATCTTGTAAGCGTAATTTCATATTTTTCTCAACTTCAAGGGAAGATGATTCTGAACTTATTCTTACGTTGCTCATTTACGATAGGGGTTGAGTACTCATTGATATGAAAACACTGTAAAAGTTTTAATGTGTTTACGACCCCCCCCCCACCCTCTCACACATATATTTCATGTTCAACAAAAAATGGTTACAATAAAACAGCATATTTATTTAAACTTAAATGTCTACATCAAAACAATATGTTAACATAGAACACAAATAAAATAATTTGATTATACTGGGGCTCGAACCTTGGGCCTCTCACATGTGAAGCGAGCGTGTAACCGCTACACTACGGAACCGCTTAAAAAATCACCTTATAACTAAGATGTTAATAAGTGACTGTAGTGTAACGGTTATCAATAAAGCAATAAACCGTGTAATCGCTGTCGTCTTGTAAAATTGAAGAAAATACGCGTTAACCAAAACTCGAACAGCAAAAGTCTGCGGTATTGTTACAAAAACCTAAAAATAAATATATTTTGATTAAGTTTTGTTTTTATACAAAACCAGAACGTTTCACCGGTTCGCGTATTTGCCCAGTCCCTGTGATCTTTTATAATTGCCCAGTCCCTGTGATCAGTTATTAATTAAAATAATTAGCTTTGCATTATTGGCAATAAATGTTGTAGTAAATGTAATAGGCACAAATGCAGTACTTATTTACACTAATTTACAAAAAAAAATCACCACTATGCAAGATATTCTGACAACAAAAATATAAACATTGATCTGTAAAATAACTTCTCCTCCCATAAGCGAAAAAAAACGTATTACATACGAGTCGCCGCACTTCAGTGCGACGCCAATAATATAATGTTATTGATTAGTTGAATTCATATTGGCTTTGTTATTGAGCTGAAGACAGCCGTATTGGCCTGAGGCCGCAGGCCCAAGGACGATACGGCTGTCTGAAGCTCAATAACAAAGCCAATATGAATTCAACTAATTAATGACAACTTTATTAATTAACTTTATAATATTATTCTAATTTTAACAAGAATAGCTTAAATTTCACTTTTGAATCACAGTATTTAGCTATTGAATGAAGTATGGAGTGTGAAAAATAGCAAAATTTATGTTCTATTCAACTTTTTCCCTGTTTATATTCCCATGCAAAATGCTTTGAAAATGTTATGTACACCAAAATACCATTTAAGAGATATCGTGTTAATTTAAAACGAAAATTGAATATTGATGCAATAGGAAACATATGTGCAATGTATTTAATTGCATTAGAATAATTATTATTTCATTAATATTGTAATATGAAGGTGATATTACTGATAAAGCATAGGAACAATAGCATTTAAACTTAGTATGTGACGAAAGATGCTTTCAAGACATTACATGATGCAGGAACACAATTTTACAGGTCACGAAATTATGCAAAATTTACATGAATAACATTCCAGCCACACTGGATCCACTACCATTGTTTTTAATACAACTCAGAAATACAAAAAGGAGTGAAAATTTACTTATTGCCATAAGGAATTGCATTTTAAATGTGTAAATCCTCCATGATTTGGTTTTGCTGTTTGAGCTTGAAATTATTCAAGTTGTTGTTAATGTACATATTCTCAAACATTGAACATTACTGTAGTGGTTACACTGTACAATTGTTATTGTCGAAAATGGGAGCTGAATATATAAGGCGCTGAGCACACCAATTCAAGATGGCGTCCAAAATTTTCGAAATTTTAGATTCTCATATAAGGCCGAGTTTTTCCTGGTTTCTGATTGGCTGAATCTCGTATTGGCCGACCTTTTTCCGTATTGGCCGTGTTTTTTCCATATTGGCCGTATAAGGCGAGTTTCGAGCTTTTATTGGCGAGGCTCAACTTGTATGGGGCGAACAAATTGAACACATTCTCGTCTTATATTATAAAGATAATTAGTAAAACATTGTATTGGCTTAGTTTATTGATGTTAAACAACTTTCGATTGCATATTTCGACTCAAATGCAAGTATAAGAGGTAACAAATACTGTGTACGATTAATCATTTGCATTATATGAATATATTTGTCTGTAATTCGTATAACACTACGTCTAGCGAGATTTCTGCCTTCCGCCATGCAACAACGATGACGAGATTTTTTATTATTTATATATTAATCATTTATTAAAATACATAATATTACAAATATGCATGATTTATTGTTTTATTGAACATGTCCCTTATTAAAATAAATAATAATAAAATGATTGTTTACTTAAAAAATCGATGTAAAATTTTATGTCTGCATCATTTTACAATATCTAATAAAAGATGGAGAATTTGATGTTCACATCCTTTTCACATAACAACCCTGTACAGATGGTATGTGCACGCCTGTTTTAACTTCTGACTGTATTATCTATTGCAATCACAACACATATTCACACTCTCATCTATATAGATATATTTTGATAGTAGGTTAATTGGTAAAAAGTATCTCTAATCTGACATTCTCAGAAACTAATAACAAACCCACATATCTTGTATACTAAATAAAACATACATTTATCACAATATTCCTTCGATTACGTTTTTCTTTATAGTATGTGACGAAATGAACTTGTTACTGAATAAAACATGTATGTACATAGCCACTCGCTAACATAACAACTGATTTAGTTTCATTAAAATATCACTGAATTGCATACTTACTGCCGAAGTCTCGAATGTATATTCATATCAATACATGTAACAACGAAACAGGACATCACTAAAATAGTCTGATATCAAATTACATGTAGATGTAACATGTGTAAATGTAAATATTTGCAAGCTATATGTACACAAACGAGAAAGCATTTTTGAAATGTTAACAAAAACAATTATTTCAATAAAACAACAAGTAAAACTTCATGTGGCCGCGGTGGTTTACCGTTAGATCGATTTCCCGACAACGTTCTTGGTGCTCACCAATTTTCACCGCGATCTATCATGATGGAACAACCTTCGGACCACGTTGATTGTCCACGCTGACGAAAATTTCTCCACGATGAGACTGTGTTGTATGCAGAAATCGCGCTAGATGAAGTGTATGTGCGCGTTTGCTTGTTTGAGGAAGAAATGGCCTAATGTTACAATCGCACAATAATATACATTATCCGAAGTCGATCTGTATGTGTAATGATAAGTTTGAGAGTCATTTTTGTCGTTAAAAGGGTTTGTGGTTGATATTTGAAAATGTATGTATGTATGTTCATTGTATCGTCAGTGCATTTAAATGGTCATCATTTTTAAGTCCTCGAATCAATGATGTCGATATTTTGTAGCGAACTAGTGAGCCGTAATACATAAATTGTTTGTATAATATTCCTTTTTTGTTGAGTCGAGTAATATATATTTGAGTTTGAAGGGCTTTTCATGATAATTTTCGGGAAAATTTGTTTGTATTTCATACTGTCTGCGAATGCGGAGATTATAAAAAGAGTGCGTTTTTGCATGCATTTGATTCGTGTATATAAAAAAAACAATCTGAACGCAAGGGATTGAAGATTGACAACCTCAACGCTTAAACTTAATTTTATTTGTAAGATAATAAATGTTTGGTAATAAGGTAGCACTATAGGTATGTTTGTGGGGTTTTTTTTGGATCGGCTTGAAAGGTTCTAGATTCGGGCAGACTTACACGCGCCGATTATTCATGAGATGATATTGTTTGTTTTTTATTTATCGATATGTTTGAGCAATTCTTGCTTTACAATTGGTTGGTCGATATGCAAAATCCACAATGCATCTGATATATTTATTAAAATTTGGTATTATACAATTTTAGTTGAGCATTTCTTTTAACAGAAAGCACGTTTTGGACACTTAAAGCCACATTTTCAAGATTAAAAATATGCTTTTACTTTTCAATTGATATTTTCACTGTTTGTTAACCCGATACAAAATGTTTTGCTAAATCCTACCAGCCGTTTAACACTTAAGACGCCCATTACTTACTGTGTAAAGCAAGCTTTTGATGAATTAGATGGAAGTGTCTTCTTAACAAACCGACAATTAGATAAGAATGACTAATTATTAGCATTCGTGATTTCCCTTGAAACATTTTCATTGCATGATTATTCTAGAATTTCAATCTGGCATTGCCGATTCGTATTAAGTGTAATCAGTAGGTTCTAATTTTCTTTACAGCGACTCCGAACAAATGGCTGTGTTCTGGCGAAATGAATACATTTTGTCATATATTTACAGTGCGTATTACCTTTTAATACAATCAAGTTGCATATCGTTGAACTGAAAGCTTTAAAACCTTTTTATACATCAATGCGTATGTCGATTAACCGCATTCCTTTTAACCTTTTAATTCAATCAATTTGTATATCGTTTTACCGAAATCTTTTAAACATTTCAATACAATTAATGTGTATATTGTTTAACCGAAATCTTTTCAACCTTTTAATTCAATCAATTTGTATATCGTTTAACCGAAATCTTTTAAACCTTTGAATACAATCAATTTGTAAATCGTTTCACAGACACATGCACAAATTATGTGCACGTGTGTATTTGTGTTCAAATAATCGGCTTCATTATTTTAATGTGTGTCTATTTTACAATGATAAAAGTCGATTTCAAATTAGTAAAGTCCAGTTTGTTGTTCATGAGGGATGGTATCTGAACATAACTCCATTGCTGGAGAAGGATGTCGTAACGTTTTCGGACGTCTCGAGACTACTCAACTGAGTGGTCCAATTTAAGTTATTCTCCGCCGCACATTCAAAAATTAACGGGTGGAAAAATATGTCTCTTTTTTTATTTATGTTTAAAGCCAATAAACTTCAAATACAAACTGCTTGTTCTGTTTTTGTGTAAATATTTATAAGGAAACACTTGATGATGATGATGATGATGATTATGATTCTGCTGCTGCTGCTGCTGCTGCTGCTGCTGATGATGATGATGATGATGATGATGATGATAATGATGATAACTGAGGATGATGATGATGATGATGATTATGATGATGATGATGATGATGATGATGATGATGATGATGATGATGATGATGATGATGATGATGATGATGATGATGATGATGATGATGATGATGATGATAATGATGATTATGATGATGATGATGATGATGATAAGAGGTAGGAGGAGGAGAAGGAGGAGGAGGAGGAGGAGTATATTTGGTATATTTGAAGGTGACCTTTACTTAGACCAATACTTATTGAACAAAGCATATTGAGTGAATTCTAATAAAAGCCTTATAGTTTGTTTTCTTATTTTTAATGGGTATAGAATTCATTCACTTTCGTATATATGTGATTTCACATGCTCAAGCAAAAGTAGTTGAGTAACAAAGAATTGATTTATGTGAAGAACACAAACTATATGTCATCTGATATAAAATAAATAATCGACTTTTAAAAAGAGGGTTTTAATTTTTATTTAAAGTGGCGACACTATTATGTTATGTGTATGTGCTGTGTATTCTTTGATTGAGTTTACAATATACTCATTTAAAAGGATCATGTCCAAAATATTATATGTAATTAAATTGAATTTAAATCATAATATAATTAAAATCAAACTATTTAAAAAGCTTTATATTAAGATCACAATATGCTTTAAAACAACTTATTTTATAAAGAACTTTATTTGATAGTGTGTCATACTAACATAGACATGCCATAATAAGTATTAAGCAGTCTTAAATTAATCTTTCTACAGTTATTCATGGGAAAAAACACTATTAAATATGCCATCGAATAAAAATCTTTGCAAACTTGATACACGTCTTAAATTTCATAAAGAGAGAATTTAGATATACCGGTAAGCTATCATACAAATAGGTTTGATGTCCTGAGTGAACGTTAATTAATTACATTATAACAACAACAACAACAACAACAACAACAACAACTCCATTAATTCAGCAATAAAACTTACGATAAAGCTTCGAGCCTACAATATGAATTATAAATACACTGCATGCAATTTAATATATCGCATAAACCTAATAACCTCAGTATGTATCTTAGAGCGAGGCAACTAAACGGCCTTGCATATGTCTGTTTTATTTTGAAATTCAAATAAACACTATTGCTCATCATGCAATACGATTAGTCTACTGGCGAAAGCTTTGCCGATTATTATTCAACTACAATTTGACATTAAACAAAACATGTATAAGTAAGTTCATGCAGGCAGAGAAATACGTGACAACCCAGTTGCGAATTCTTAATGAACGATACCTGTAAAAGAAATATATTTGTTTAAATTATCGGCGACTTTAATAATTTTAATCTTAACTATGAAGGTAAATAACATTCGAGCAAACATTATTCGAGGAATATAACTAATGACATTAATTCGAATAGAAAACCAAAATGTAGTATTACATAAAAGTTCAAGCTCTGACATACTTATAATAATTATATAATTATATACGGGTACATGTTGTGTAAGGTTTAATACTAAAATTCAATATACCATCTTCAGTTCGTTGAAATAAGACAAAATGTGCATTGCGTATCGATTTCAAAATGACATATGAGTACAACCCGTACACAAAGTTGAGAGATATGTATGATTTACAACTGGTTTATCATTCATCTCAGAAAAGAGAGGCAGCAACTACTTTAGAGCTAGACTCTCAAAATGTCTTAATTTAGGTTAGTTTGTGTTCATGTGGGTCTTCACGACCTGGGATGAAATGACTTTATGATTCAATTTTTCTAAATTTGTCGTCGAAAACTTTGAAATGTGTCATCAGCACACAACCCACAGGCGGTTTAGCTCGCGGTATATTTGTAGAGCAGATTTACTGATTTCATTTTGTCTGACTTTAAGGTTCTTCGCAACTTGCATTGTATTTATACCCTAATCAAATATTTACGAATACAAAGGCAAATAGGATTTTTGGGTAAAATGTGTTTATTTTCGATTCAATTTACTGGTAGTCAAATATTTCATGAAGTAGATTTGTTTTCTGGAAGACGGATTGGAAATGTTGAACCACAATATATGATCCTTGTTCCCTTTGGGTTCAGACAATTTCGCTTTTATACTTTTCACAGTGTTATATGATTGAACAATATTGTCATAAATATATTATTTAATTTAAATTTGCATTTCGTTAATATTGTCTTATGTGAAACATACCATTATCGGAAGTGCGTTTGATTGGTACATTATTATATGCAATTAACGCGATTAATAATAAGGGAAATGTTTCGATTTCCGTACACACTGCTAAATTGAGCTGTAACGATTCGGTTCGATGCATCGAAAAACCGGTTCAATGCCGCCGATTTGATTTCGATATCAATACGGCCAATTTCGATTCGATTCACTGCAATCCCGATTGATCCGCATTTTAAACTGAATAACATGCTGATCATAACATCAGCCGGTAAATGGCGTCTTCAACCACGCCGAAAGACGCACCGTCGAAATTAAAATCGAAGGTATGGGAACTTTTCGGGTTTCGCAGAGGTTCTGATGCAAAGGCAACTTGTAAAACGTGTTTTGTTGACGTAAGTTACCCATATGGTTTGTTTACTAAACTGTGTGCATTCTGTTTACGAGTCAACTGGAAGCTGTTTATATACTTACATGTTTTTTACCTGTTAAACACATGTTATACATTGTGCATTTTATGTTATTAAAGAATAACTCAACAGGAAGTTTTGTTCAATAAATGTGTTACTTATAAAACAATGTTGCGTTTGTAAATTTTATTTAAAAAAATAAACACTTTAAATGTACAATAGAATAAGTTAATAACAAATACCAAACATATTAATTCATGCTCTGGACAAACAAAACATGAAATAGTTTGCAAAATAAGCAGCAAATAGTTTAATTTGAATCGAATCGAAAATAATCGAATCGGACCATTTGGTATCGAAATCGAATCGAATCGAATGATAGGTGAATCGTTACAGCTCTACTGCTAAACCGTCGCCTTCTAAATCGTCGGTTTCTGCCTTGAATAACGATTGACAATGAAAATTGGACATGGCGAAGGAAATAAAATATCCGGACCAGTTACAGGATGTCGTTCAAAAAGATCAAACTTGCACATCCCTCTTTATGTTGTTTGCAATTATTTGATCAGAAACATGGTTAACAACAAAACATGAAACTAATAAGAAATGATTGGTATGAGTATAAAACGAACTTTCTTTGCTTGATTGCCTGTTTAAACGCCGAATGTTTAGCAGTCAATGTTAAAAGGCGATGAGCCCAGTTTTCTTTCTTTGTATTGATTTAATTTTATTTTAACTGTTGTTTTGCCTTTTTCGATGGCTTTTATCAAGGCGCTAACAGGTCAGACAATTGCTAAGGGTTAGGTCAAAAAACAAATAAAAAAGTTGAATTTCGGACGGGTCGGGTCAATAGTTCACTCACAGAAACCCTCGAGAGGAATGTCACTTACATTTAAATCGTGTAAAAAATATTGGACTTTATCCTGCCTCTGTTGCAAACATTGACCTAATAGAGCATGGTCGAATAAACTAGTTGATTTCCGGCAACCGTAAGTACGCATTCCTACGCGCCGATTAACATGTTCTAATATTTGATTTTGTACAAAATGTACATGCGAAGTTTCTGATAAATGTTTTGTCAAAACAAAATGATAGTAAAAGTAATAATGTGTTTTAAATTCAAGCAAACATATCGAAATGAAGTATTCAATATTATCCTTAAAGTTGTTTACTCATAACCTTTAATATACGTCGTTTCTTTATATAAATAGAAAGGTTACAGTCCACTAATACACACTTATTTTCGGTCGCATGCAATTGATTTTATTGTTCAATGAAATATCATTAAATCGAACAGACTTAAACTATATTGGAATGAGAATCCTTATCCGTATTTGTAGCCGCAACTGTAAATATTCACAATTTCTCAGTTTATATGAAATAATTCATCGTTAAGTGTGGCATTTAACTGGTCATCCTTTTTCACAGACACTCGTTCAGTCAATGACCTTGAACTTCAACGAAAAATTAGTTTTTATTTTGATGTTAGATTGTTTTCCATTTCTAACAATAAAAATATTATATTCTCGATTCATTTTTTATTTCTTCTAATATGTTCAATAGAAAAGTATTAAAAGGAACAGTTTAATGTGTAACTATTTTTTACATGACACAATCGGTAGTTATTCGGTCGTCATGGTTGGTGCCGAGATGGAGAGTGTTTATCCGGTTTATCCGAGTGTTTATCCGGTTCGGCCCGAAAAAGAAAATAGGGCGAGCTTTAAAAAAGAAAAAAAAGCTCGCCCTATTTTCTTTGTCTAAGCATCACCAAATAAATTTTCTCCATCTCGGCACCAACCATGTATTCTCTATATAGCCATTCTAAAAATTTCTTTGGGGCTAGGTCAACTATTTCGTGTGAAATAAACGTCCCTTAGTAAACTGGTTGCATTGTATTCGACTTAATTGGGCCTATTCCACTTGAGCTCTTATATTTAATAATACAGTCGGCATATATTACATAAAGTTTGGCTGGAAAGAAGAATGTCAATTACCCTTAATTTTTTTAGAAAATATTGGACTATAGCCATTCTAAAAATTTCTTTGGTGCTAGGTGAACTATTTCGTGTGAAAAACACGTCTATTAGTAAACTGTTTTAATTGTATGTGACTAAATTGGGCCTATTCCACTTGAGCTCTTATATTTAATCATGCAATCGGAATTTATTCCATGAAATTCAGCTGACAAACTACATACGACATACTTTTTACAGATAAGTGTTAAAAGGATGTAGCTATATTTTGGGGAAAATACACTGAATGACAAAACTCAACACGCATTGTGTGCCCTTAGTTGTGATTCCTTCATCAAAGGAAGTTTTTCGTTCCCCTTTTTTCCGAATGTCTTGCGTTTGAATGTTAACACAAGCCAAGTTAAGTAATATGTGGATATAATTATCCTTTGATTATTGTTCAAGTGGTATTATACACATTTTATAAATATTGTAAAAAACATAAATATACTTCCGTAGACACTGAAGTAACTTTAAATTAAGAAAGGTATCTGTCTTGCAACATAATGATTAAACAGGTGTGACCGTTTTTTACAAAGATCTGTAAACGAGACATTAATGTGAGCTTTGATGAATATTACACTTATAATTAATATATTAAGTTTATTTTCGTCCATATTTGTAAGCCCTGTTCTTTAGAGTTTTATTGTGTGATAGATAACGTGCTCAGCAAAGGGCTTTATTTACATGTACGTTTGTGCAGGGCATCAATATGTTATCAATGATTTACTTATATACACACATGTTTTATCTTCGCCTATGACTGCAATATGATTATCTAGTAACACAACTTAATTTATTCATTCAGAATTCAAAAGCAAATATAGTTTAATGAAATGTATACCGCGTGTCAATATCTTCGGATTGTTTCGTAAATGATCGGTAATATAACAGTTGGTCCATATGAATCTATCAACCTGCCATTTGACAAACAAAAACATAATATGCCATAAGATTGTGTGTGTTTTTGTGCGATAACCAAACCATGTTTGCTCAAAATAAAATAAATATAACTTTTTGAAACACAAACATTATTACATTAACATAACAATGGCTTATACAAGTGTGTTTTTGTCTGTTATCGACTTTTTACAATTCATATTTGTTAACCTAGTTTGCTGTAGTACGATTAATTATTTTTTGACGCAAGGAACCGAAACGTTATTGATATCGATTGCTGAATTTTATTTTCATTTAATTAAACTGGACATACATTGATATGAAGGATTACGTTTTGAAATAACCATTCACGTTTCAACGTATACTTAATTCAAATATTTGCTTACATGTTCCTACAGAACGTTACTTATTTGTGATTATTCAAAACGAATTCAGTATTTTCTTTTCTTGTTAAGGCTTTCACAATAGAAATTGAACGTTCATACCCAAGTATAGAGCTGATAAAAGAATGATGAATGCCCTTTCATATTTAATAAGTTATTTATATATGAATAGTGAACAATTCTATGGCAAGCAATATTTATTTAAGGACCGTCAGATCTGTTGTGTGTGCGCACTAATTTCGATTATTAGCTTTCATTTAAATATGACTTCTATAACAAATGATTTAATGATACGATATTCTCTGGTTTTCATACATGTACGAAATAACTTTACTGCATGTTCAAAGTGCCAATTGAGCTTATATTTATCACACAACCATTAATGGTGTGTGCGAAAATAAGAACAATTATAAGCATTCAAAACTAAATATTGTCACCTTATTTATTATTTAACGCTATTATAGTAGATAATTATGTTGCAAACCCTAAATGCCACGTATAACCAGCTTTATATTGTTTAACATTACTACCGTTCAAATTTTATGTTACTTCAATTACGAATTGTATTATCAAACACATCTTAGTAAACCGTTTGAGGTACGTACTGTAATCAACATTAACTGACGTCTCGTTATGGGTTGGCGTTGAAAATTTATAATGTTTTTTTAACTATTTCGTTCGAAAGCATGTAATAAGATGGGCTCCGCGATTAGCAGCTATGTACATGTATACGCAAACACAATTATTAAATTTGATTAAAACAAATGAAATGATCATTTGTTGAATATACCGCATAATGATGTCGTGGCATTTGTAAAATAATAGCAACACCATATTAACAGGAAATTGCATGCGAATAGACTGTTACGCCAACTGAAACAAAGGAATAAATAACTGAATATTTTTTATGTGAAATTTACACATGCACTATATATTTTTTTCGAAATCTAGTGTCATTAATGATGCGCTCGGGAACAACACTGTTATGTTCCGTCAAATGAGAAAAATCCAATTTAGTTAATGTTCAACTTTCTCGTTAAATGTGTTGCAACGATGATCATAATTATCGCGTTTCCGTTATTGAAATTATTCTTGAGACTGACAGAAATGGCGCCAGATAATGTAATTAAGGTGTCTTAATGTGATGTACTTTATACTTTGTGAAAATGACGGTTCCAATGTTTCATTTATCTATCGCAAAATTTCACCATTACAATGTAGAATTCAGAAAACGACTATGCTCATTTAAGGTACACTAAGCAAGAATAGTTCACAGTGTAAGCAAATTTATGAGTGAACAAAATTCATCGTTTGTAATACTATTAAAAATTTGTGTGACCGTGTGTATGTTGTTTTGTGTCGTGTCGAACTTGCTTTCCTGATTTAAGATATACAGTTAAGTCTAACTGATACAACTGAGTACATGTATGTAACTGGGTTTGAAAAACATTTGGTTGACGTGTGCATCACTCATTAATTTTTACAAGAAAGAATCACGTGAGACTGTCCTAAAGAATAGAGCAATGGAAAGAGCTTGTTGAAAGGTCACCGGAGTTGCCCAAACTGTCGTCCACACATCGAAAAGCACGGCATAGCATCTAATGTAAAATATTGTTTAGCAATCATAGTAACTATACACACAAATGTGATTATTTATTTCGAAACAAACTATTAATGTTAAATACAACGAAATTACTTTTTTAATTCATATTTCACAAATATCAAATAACTAACTAAATGTGCGCATGTTTATTATATAACGCATGATGTTAATACGCTTAAATCAAACTGCTCAACTGTATAGCCTTCTACTTAACCTCATACCTGATTTTCAACCATAAATTAATATCGTTATCCAATACTCAGTAATCAGTGTTGGTTTGGAAAAATGCAATATTACTGGCAAATGCTATAATTACATTCGGTTATTATCGTATTTTAACGCCATATTATGCTGTTCGTTGAGCGGTTAACTTTTTTTAGCACGTCTATACTAAATATAACACTTGGATTTTCGGATCAATAACTAGAATTAATTAGCTTTAATTTGTTTCCTCAAAATGTCGTCACAGTCTTAATACGACAATGTACATTTATTACACACCGCATATTGACGTAACCTCTTGTTTAACAAATTTAGAACAGTGATATCTACAATTATAAAATTGCATACATATTTATCATGCCTGCATTTACTTTATGTGATATATACGTTTATGTTTACAAGATTTCATAATTTCAGATAAATGTTATTGTTATTCATAACGTTCCTCGTTGAGTCCCTATGTGAAGAAACAATACTACTGTTGCAAAAAAAAGACGCATTTTGAAACACTAGACCTTGATAACGACCACAACACAGATTGAACATGATCAAGGAGATTCCGGAGTAACAGTGGAATTTCATCAACGTCGATCACGAGTTGTAGTGAACATTTTCCATGTTTTGTAAAAGATCAAAAGTGTTTATTTGTCAAAAAGATTGTGATTACAATGCTCAATCAACGAAACCAGCCAATAATAAAATATTACACATGCAATAACAATATATCATAAAATTAAATGGCATTACACGACCCAGTATGATTTTGGCAATGCTTTTTATTCAAAAGTTTAATTAATAAGGTACTAAAATTATGTGTAGACGAGTAAATTATTACGGTAACCTATTCAAAACTAACACTGTACGATTTAAGAAATCAATACGTGCTTCTCTTGTTCTAGTGTATTGATAAACTCAGACAAAATAATCTGATGTTAGAAATCGAAAATATACAAAGACAAAAATGCCCTATCGATTCTAAAATCGGTTTAAAGCCCCAATATTTTACAATACTATAGCAGCAGTGACGTTAAGCTTATTACGTGCTTATCACGTGTACCAGGAACATGACTGTGTGCGGTTGGCAAATTTAATTGTGATAAAGAAAAAAGCATGCAAGTAAAAATGTTATCTCATGTTATAAATGTATTGCTTCAAAGCAATAAGGAATCATAAGACGTCACACAATTTGCCTCGAATGCTTGTATGTGAGCGAGAAAATAAATGCGAAATGTCAGCCCTACTTGATGTATCATTATAACTATGTCTGTATCGATAAATATGAATAAAAATATTTTAGTATCTCATTCACATTTCTTTTCTTTACCTTAGCTTTAATCATGACTTTATGATTTTATTTATTATTGTGTATTACATTATAAATTGGTTAATTGCCTTATATAAAAGACAAGCTGGCATTATGTTCTCTTCTTTTCGGAGTTTCGGAGTTGGTACGTCATTAAATTGCTTTTACGGCCGTGAACAGCTGTATCAGCATATTTGTCGCTTACACTCGATTATCAAATGTGCCCTAGTGATCTGGTTTAACCCATTTATGCCTAGCGTCTAGAAAAAAGCTTTGTCAAACGGCGTAGACCCAGATTCATGATGCGGCGTCTCATCAGGGTCTGCGCTGTTTTCTTAAAGGAATTTCTGCAAGAAATATTCTAAATATATAAATAAATATACTAGACATCCCTAATTTTGGAAATAAATTGATCCAATTTAGAAGGATAGGAGAGTCTACTAGGCATAAATGGGTTAACAAATGCGTACCATAGCCAGCAATAGTGCCAATAAAGACTACTCGATGTCCGTTAATCTAGTTGACTCAGTGCAAACAGTTCATTCTATATGTACACTTAACGGTGTATGAGTATTGCCCAGATATAATTTACGTAATCTTCATTGTCGTCTGACACTGTAATGTTATAGTTTTCTCGTCAGGACTATATTAATGTGGCTAATAATTTCTTTATATGATGATCTTATGACGCACAAGAGGTCCGCATTTTCACGTTAATTTCCAGCTTTGAATGTCCGATTATATTACTGTTGTAGTAGTAATATGTTTCTTGCAGAAATGCACGCAACAGTTTTTGCTATAAATATAGTGTAATTTTACGGATTGCGCATGCTTAGAATTGCACACAATAGAACGATTATTGTGTTTAGTGCATCCTTTTAAGAGGAGCTTTTTTACGCACACAAAAAAAAAACAAGCAAACACAGACGCTTTTCAAACGCTCACTTCTTTTTGCAAAGTCATACAGCAATGTTTGCTTGAGACCCTTGGCTATCGATTAAAAGTAATTGTCGACTCGGTCTGCCTAGTGATCGTGGAGTTCAATACCAGTCAGAAAGTTGCTACAGAAGGATTCAGATCGCAGTGTGGCTAAGTTCTGACAAAAATCCTGTGATTAACCTGCGCCCTAGTTTGTAAGTAAAAATATTTCAAGGTTAAGCCGATTTACTTTTTATGGATATTATAAAGTATCCATAAAATTGTAAATGCATGAATGTTTTATATGAAAATATTGGTATGTTAAATATTTGGGTTTTTGGTTGTTTGAAAGCAAAGTTATATTGCATTTGTATCACTGTTATTGTAAATAAACACAATTCTATCAACATGAAATGTTTAAGCATTACTCTATTGAAATTACATGCATTGAGGGAAACCTTTGCAATGGTTCAACACAGTTATAACGTTTTTAAACAGTGTTTGCAATACCGGTGATCGTAGCGGTACTGATTTATATATAAAAAGTTAAATGCGCAGTAAAATTGTACTCAATAATTATTTTAGCCGCGCGTGTTACAATGTGTGTTATGCCAAAAGGTTTCGTTATATCATTATAATATAATTATATTATATCCTGTGCAGGCGTGTCTAGAGCTCTGCTGGACACATGTTGCCCTAGACCCAAGTTACAATGACTCGGCTAAAAAGGTGTAAAAAGTATTTATCATTATGTACTTGTGATAAGCAAGTTGGGCTGCGGTGGTGCTCATACTTCGACTCCGTTCTAGTAGGATCTGTTTTAATATAATGACACATACGTTTCAGATTTATCGATCTTGATGCGTGTATCCACACGTTTAGATCGATTCGAGTAAATTTGTTTTATATTGTGATATTGTTTTATATAAGTAATGCCAATAAATAATCCATTAGCATATGATTAAGATTTAGGTTTAAATACGGTAATTTTTGGTATCATGACCCGTATTCACCAACCGATTCTTACACTTTAAAATGCCGAGAAGACTTAGACAGCCCCATCCCCCCCCCCAAAAAAATAATATATATATATATATATATATATATATATATATATATATATATATATATATATATATATATATATATATATATATATATATATATATATATATATACTCAGTACTTGAATATATACAGTCAACCATTGGTAATTTTGCCATAAACAAAACTTTCACTTTCTTCAAGAAAAATGATTTAGGTAGAGATTTTCTATGCCAAGTTTGACTCAGAATTAAAGCAGCATTTGAGTATTCCAGTTTAAAGAATTTTCTTTATTCTTAGACTTAAGTCTAAGAATTGTTTGGTAAATACGGGCCCATGTTTAACAAAATGTCGATTGCTATGTTTTCAGATACATTTCTTTCTGTATTTTTTAGGTCTAATTGATAAATAATCGTTCTAAGTAAACACACAGTCAACGGTTGCTGGTAAGAACGGCTGCTCTTGCAAATACAAGTCGCGTGATTCGATCACTCGTGTTTAGCGATTAATCAGAGTCATGGTAGAATTATTCCCCTTTGTGGAAAAATACATTGCCGTTGAAAAATATGTACTACAAGGTCGAACATTATTTCTAAAAATTAGGATCTTGTCGTTCTGATATAGCACACAAGCTTCTGTAAACGCAATATAAATAATAAAATTAATACATGAAACAAGTAATTGTTTTAATTGTTACAATAATAAAAATTATAATAATACGAAAATTATTATTATAATAAGTAGTAGTAGTAGCATTAATTTACTGTACAATCAGTACAATGTGTTGCTTTATTAATAAAGTTCTTGATTTATTCATTTAGATTTATTATGGTCAATGGGGGATTTGAGGATTTTTATTGCTTATCATTTAAAACTTCCAAATACGTAGTTTTTAATGAGAGTCAATCGCTGATTGGTCCGAAATGTTTGACAAATGTATAAATGTAGTTATGAATAAAACAACTATTCGTCAGATTTTCCAAACAGAAAGTCATATTTTTAAATTGTATGCACTTTTTTCAATACAAATTGCCTTATGTTTATTCAGGCAAAACATTTAACACTTTCTATCCAATTCACAGTAGAAAAATGCTGTTAATACGCTTTGAATTCACTGAAAGAATTTCCTCCATTGGTCATAATAAATCTTTATGAATTTACGTCCATATGCAAATGCTGTGCACATTTAGTTAAACTTATGATACCGGTTTTCAAAATTTCTAGACGAAATGAATTATGAAGTTTTTTTATACAATTATTAGCACTTGTATCAAACTGTCTGATTACGTTCATGATCAATGAGCTACACAATTATTATTTTATGTGTAACACAACTTCATCCCTCAAATCAAAATATAAAAAAAAATGATTAATTATGTGTTTGTAAGTCAAATTAATCACGATTGAAGCCCGCTGGTTTCCTTATTTTATGTTAAAACAGAAACAAATGATTGTTAAAAAGGTTTTATTTTTTATTCGAAATATTTGATTATACGGTTAACCGATTAAATTTCATTCCTTTTCATTTAAAATGCGTAGATTTTATTTTATGCTTTCCGGTGGTTTATAGAGAAATATCAGTGAATTAAAACTGATAATTTCACTGTTTCAAACAGTGAAAATTATCAGTGAAAATTATCGATAATTGTCAATGTTTACTGTGAAATGACGTCATTTTTGACGAAATGACGTCATTATCCCAGCGAAATGCTTTAGTTAAACTCTTAAACAATGTATATAAACGGTGAAAAAAAGCATAAAATAAAAAGAACATTTGTTGGATTCGGTGGAATATCGATTTTAATTCACTCGTGATCATATAAAAAATAGATTTTCACTCGTGGCTGCGCCACTCGTGAAAATATTATTTTATATGATCACTCGTGAATTAACATCGATAATCCACCGAATCCAACAAATATCCTCGATTTAATTAATTGCCTGAGTAAAAATCAAAAGTAATTTTAACGATTATTTTAATAATTAAAATGATAATTACATTAATAAAACAGACAATGAAATAAACTATGGTTTTATTTCACACCAATGCCATCAAACACAGATGACAGATAATTGAAGCGCAAAATGTGGCTGCAACAGGGTTTGCGACACTGATAACGTTCAAGACATTGCAATGCGTGTCCCTTTGGTGCAACACGATCTGATGACCTGAACGAACTCTACCCTATACGATATATATATATATATATATATATATATATATATATATATATATATATATATATATATATATATATATATATATATATATATATATATATATATATATATATATGTATATATATATAGATATATATATACATATATATATGACTAAGCGCAAAAGTATGGAATTAGTATATGGAGGTAGAATGAGACAGATATATATTTATTAACCCACATGATTTTACAAAGCAAAACGAAAAACACGAAAGAATCATATAAGTAGGTTTTTAATGCTATCGGACTTTCGTATAGTACATGTATTTCATGAGATTTTGAGATAACATTATCAGTGTCATATAGAATGTTTTCATTCGTACATATGATTAAAAACGACATTAATACATAAATATGAATTATTAAGCTTGCTGAATAAAAGGTTACTTCCCAATCAAATTCAGATACTCCATTAATCAAAGACAAAAATAACTAAAAAATATATCGCATTTTAAGTAAGCACAAAATTCCAAAAAAAATATAACGAAAACAAAATGTGTACGCAAGTAATATGATATTTACTAGTATTAGTAACAAATCGTTTCTCTTGTATGCACCCAATAGTAATACTACGCATTTGGCGTTTGCTCAAATTAAAAATTGAAATGATAATACTTCCTTTTAATACCTTGTAAATATGTAGCTTTAATTCAAGTGTCCTCATTTTACCCACGTCGTATCGCCAGTAGAAATTACGTGGGAGCTCGACAGACGCCCCGAGGGAACGGTGTTGTATACACACTTGACATCATTGTAATGTTTCAAGTTGGAGTCGAATGCGTTCTGTCTTTTGCCGACGTATTCGCTTTGAATGATGATCAGCTGGTACTTGGCATAAGGGTGGGAGTGCCCTTATGATCTTGTAAAATAGTACATTACATAACGAGAATTATACATATTAGTATGTGTAATTCAATAGTAATAAACATGGTTTCGTTGTAAGAACGGCGTTTTCATCATAAAAGACTTCAACAAAAAAATTGATAATACTACCGCGGTTAATGTATTTTAGTAAAAGGATACAATGTACTTAAATTACAATATAGTTCATAAACTTTACTCTAAATTCCCATTTTTTAATTCTCATGATTAACGCTTCCTATGATTTTGATATAAACATATCGAAGGGTGCAAAGAAAGCATTTTCGTTATATATAATGAGATATGTGGAAGCATTCGCTAATATCTTGGAATTTGATTATTGTCCTGCTTGTTGGTTGATATATGTGCATGTTAGAAAATAAATCTTCATTATATACAATTGGTATTATACCATATGTGTCGAGCGCAGCTTTAAAGTCTCACATGGTTTCGCGGTCTCATTAACGGACAGCGGAGTTCCCGGCAAACCCAGGGAATGCGCAAAACTAATTAGATCATTGAAGCTAGGGTAGACCCTACGTAACGGTCTATTTTTGGAATAGGGGGCTTAAATCGGTTCAATGGTTAACTTAAACTATGCCCATAATGAATCGCAAGCATTTAACGCGAAGTAATAAATATAAGTATAAAGCCTTTAGTATCTTCCCAAATTGTAAAACTGCATTATTTGTTGTATGTGTAAATTGTTTACAAATAGCAGGTCAGATATTGAAGTTGAAGGATAAATGTGCAAACGATTATAGTTTACTTTTGAAAATGACAAAACTATGCACTGAATATATTAATATTTTCAAAACAAATTTTTACTTAACAAGATTTGCGGGAAGACTCCATGACTCTCAAATATATAGAATGCGTTAACATATTAAGCTTAACCCATTTATGCCCAGTGGACTCTCCCATCCTTCTAAATTGGATCAATTTATTTCCAAAATTAGGGGTGTCAAGTTTATTTATTTTTATATTTTGAATATTCCATAAAGAAATTCATTTAAGCAAACAGCGCAGACCCAGATGAGACGCCGCATTATGCGGCGTCTCATCTGGGTCTACGCTGTTTGCAATGTCCTTTTTTCAGGACGCTAGGCATAAATGGCTTAATATTTCATCATCATGTAAGTCTGGTTTTGTTATGTGCGCGACCATCAGTATATTGGCAAATAAATGTCAAGCAAATTAGACTGTCGAAATTTCAAAATTTTGAAAAAAACATGTATCCAGTGAATCAACTTAAATGTTTCACCGTATCACTCATGTTAAGTTTTTCAGATTCAATATCGTGCGTTTGTAAATATGTCAAACAAAGCACGTTGGTCGCTTTGGTGACATAAATCAGCGATTAATAAACGGGATATTCTCTCGTATAATGATTGAAATTAAATATGGTTTCGGAATTAAACTTAATTTTAAAAAGTGCGAACTCAGACTCCATATTATAAGTATTAATGGTATTTGTATATTCGTCGACTTATGTTTAAATGATCACTTACATTTCACCATTAAAAACAATGATTGCCTACACTCGATTGAAGTACAAACGTGTACCTCTATTTATACCGTCACAGTAGCTCTGTTTATGCAAGGAGCATTGTATTGGTAATTCAATGTCTTTGAGAAATCAATAAATCACGGATCAGATTGCATTTTGTTTTATTTACGGCAATAAAATCCATTATGAAATATTTTTCAGGCCCCGTTAACATAATGGCTCCATTGTCTGATTTCCAAAAGAAGAAGATACTGAAATTATTCACCATGTTATACGGTAATTCCTGTGTGGTATAAATCATCTCATATAGAAGTTGAATATATTTCAATTACAGTTTTGCCAAAAATGGCTTTATGATAAGAATAAACCAATATTCTTCTCGAACGAGAATTGTATTACCAACATGTTAACTGCGTCATGTGAATATGGGTCATATCCCATATGAGGCTGAGCGATTGCACGGGTTGGTTTGTTTCTACGCCTGCCCATAGAGCCATAAGACCCATTTTCATATGACGCGGCTCATATGTGAAAACATCTGACGATTTATAGCCAATATGAAAGATTTAAATTTGAATAAAGTTTTATAACAGCCTTAATTACAAACCAAAATATTAGGATTTTCTGTAAAAATCATTTTATATTCGGCTTTCATATACATCTATCGAGTAAACAGTTATTGAGATCATACTGGAACATTGACATTAATTTGGTTTATATCGTTTTTATGTTAAACATTGATTTTGTCAAATTTCATTGGACGAATATTGTTATATCGTCTTTCTTTGCTGCTTGTTACTTGTTTTAAAAATATTTAAGACGTAAATGCTATTGTCTTTGCAATTTTTATTACGCTCTCTTTATGTGTTTTTTTTTCAGATAGTAACAAAGATGGGGTGATTGAAAAGCAGGATTTTGACATATACCTTCAGGTATCTGTATCTGTATACAAAACGTCATGGTGTTATATGCTCATTATAATATTATCGGATACAAATATAGGATAAACGTTTTGGCTTCAGAGAAATAAAACTTAAATAATAAAAACTGCAACGTTGATTTTATTTTTTGAACTAGACGAGTTTTCTATAAGTACGTATATACGACAATTGATTGTTTTAAACGAAGCAGGTAGTCAATAAATGTAATCTCATAAAGTTTTTTTTTAACATATTTTTGTGTGCTTGAGACATTAATTAGTGTTAGAAGAGGTTGACATTTAAAGTCAATGTCTTGATACAATTTATTTGAAAGCATAAAATTAAAAAAGTTAAGATTATCGAAATGACTAAAAACAAACAGGAACGATGTTTATCTTGTCACAAACACTCCAAAATGGCGTGAAATAAAGAATACACATTTAGCAAACGTTCAGATTCAATATCATAAGGCAACTTTATTACACAATGTGGTCATATATTTATGGCAAAGGATGAATTGCAAAACAGTGAGGCATAAAAAGCTATTTTCATGAAGCATACATAAATAACCATCGCACAATCATGAATAGAACTGAGATCCCCACCTAGAATGGTCATTGCAAAAGCAAAGAGGGTTTCAACCGATTTCTCGGGGCCCAATACCTCACACTTGGTTCATTCATGTAAAGTTTAAAGACCAATGCTAATTGGTTTTATAGCATTTCGACTTAATTTAAATAGCAATACAAGAAAAAACATGTCAATTTAATTATCATTAAATTAATAACCATACTTTACATTTAACTACTCGATTTGTATATACAGAGGCACGATGAAATGAAACACAAACGAGTATCAACACGATTTCGTCATAATTTAAAAGCTTTAGAGACGTAGACTCACGCAGATTAACATTCAGACTAAACGAATACTGGTGTCTTTATCAGATGTATAATATTTTGGTGTTTTGCTTTTAGTTTTCCGAAACGAAACAAAACAGTATATTTATTAGTTAAAAGTTGTATATCTTGCGAAAATATCACTTAAATACTAGTGTATTTTGTAGACGACCATATTAAATGCTGTATCATACTGTTTGAAGTCCGTTGCCGTATTTAACAGCTTAACACTTTGGACATTTGAATAACGTAATGAATTTAAACATCATATTGTATTAAAGATAGCATATACATATGAACGTACTTCATTTTTTTTTAATGTAAAAAATGTATGCATCATATGTTGCGTTGGTGGATTTTAACGTCGTTTTTAATGTTAGAAGGTATATATTAAATGACTTTTTATGGCGGTTGTGGTTTTTCGATGATGTGTAACGCACTCGTCGATTATGTGAAATTACGGGCTCGTGTAATAAACGCTGCACAATCTTGCGTGCGGTTAACCTATAGGAACACTACAGTATAAATCAAATATAGTTGTTTCCCTGTAACAAGCTGTAAGTTACATGGCTGATTTTTCTTATATTACCATCATACTTAAAATGGTACTATGGCATATTTTGACTTGAAGTGGATTTGATTTTATTGCATAATACTCTTCACATTAACTCTGAAAAATAGGTGTCACCTGAAATGGAAAACTTTGCAGTTCAAAACACTTAAACGTGAACTATTTTTTCCCGTGAGTGATTCAAACACGATTTCACTTATTTAATTTGTATTGTTGATTTTCGTACGATACAAACCTTTAATAATTATGTTCTGTTCTGTGCCTCTGAAGAGAGTTAGCGATGTGCTACAGTGGAGCAAGGGCAGCGAGAAGTACGTGAATGCCCAAGAGACGCTGGACATTGTCTGGAAGGGACTCGTCGAGTATGCGGACACAAACAAGGTGAGCTGGAGCTTGCTACAGCATCATAAGAACACTTTCAGCTTGTATTGAATAGAGACACCTTCCCAAATGGACCGATACAGTTACAATTCGAACATTTGCCATCCAGCGAACGTCCAAATTATGCCAAGATATCAAATACTATTTGAATATAACTGAAAAGCAACCAACCGATTCGAGCAGATTTTAAAAAAACTTCATAAAATATGTAAGAAATAATGCCTTTGTTAATTGATACGTTTGAAAAAAGTAGGTATTGCCTAATGGAGTTTATCATCAAAAACTGTGTTTATTTCGCAAAGAAATGGGTACCTGAAAGTTTTGAGATCACAGGCTTTTTTGAGCACAATCACACTGGCCGCATAGCATTTAAGGTATTGCGAAATTTATCGACATCAATAATAACGCGAAATAAATAGCGCTTATTGAATGGTTAAATAAATAATGTAAATGGTGTGTCGCCTCTGTCAGGACTCAAAGATCACTGAGGAGGAATGGTTGCGAATGTGGGGCGACTGTCTGGCCGATATCGAAAAGGGGCAGTTCCCTGCTTGGCAGAAGAAATACATGGACCTCATGTTCGACGTCAATGACAAATCTGGTAAACATTCAGATGTGTTGTTTGTTTTTTATTTGATGAAAACAATAAGTGATTGTGAACAGGTTGAGATTTTGATCCTGTATTATATAAGCCATAATTAAATTAAACAGTTGAATATTGGTGTTCATATAAATGAAACAAACATATGCTATTTTAAGTCTACTAGAATGCAAAATGTGTATAAATTTGCACCGAGAGATATGGTAAGGCGTCTTTAAGTTAGTTAAAGCACGCATATGATTTTGACATGATGTTTTCCAAAGGATATACAACAGATTTATTCAGATTTGTTTCTGTTTTATGTGGTTCGTCTTTTCCGTTGTGTAAATGTGCCTTTTTTAGTGAATAAATTGGGATAAGTTTGACCATTTAGTGAACTGGTTTAAACTTCCTAATATTTTGCTTTGCATCGGCCTTTCCTTAGCGAGGATCAAAGTTGAGTTCATTGGATTTTCTGGTTTGCTTAGTTTTCGTTAATTTTTGTGAAATATGAAACTATACCGTGCTGTGATTATTCCGTTTCTCTCTTGCTGATATACTGATAAAGTTGTAGTTTTTCATTATTTCGATTTAAATGGAGTAAGTTTTTCGATCACTCTTGATCAACTTGCAATATCCTAAAACGGTAAACAAGAAGACATTTTTGTTTTACGATCAAGTGACATAAGTTTTGAGATGTGTAGCGGCAACAAGTGTATCAGCTCAATGCATGAACAAATAGACAACTAATGCACATAGTATGCCATGAATCAGTGGTTACTTTACTTCTGATTCATTTAATGACGTTTGCCGTTCTTTTTTTATGTTATTTGCATTATGTGTAACTGTTGACTTTAGGTGATGACTTTATCGACTGCAGCGAATACACGACGTTCCTAACGCGGTTTGGAGTAACCGAGAAGGCGTGCGGCCAGGCATTCCAGCAGATCTCTGGCGTACGTACACTGTTGGTACACTAGTGTGGAAAACCTATTCAACTCTAAATATATCATACATTTATAAACAATGATCAGATAGATTAATTTAAGATATAATACGTACATAATTTCAATGACTTTCTAGTCAGGGTCTTTTTTCTGAGTGTAATGCATGCCTGTATGCCTTTACCTTGCGAAAAAAGAACATAATCTAATGACATGTAAAGTCAGCGTGGAATCAGTAGAAGCTTTATCTTGGGATTTAGTTGTATATGCATTTCGTCAAGAAACGTTGTGGAAAAGTCGATCCAACTGAAATAATGGCGGTTAGGTATATGAACCTGTGGGTAGGCGCCCTAATGTGCGTACTTAAAGTTATTTATCATTAGTAAAGCATTCAAAACAGCAACTCATCATAATCGGCTTACGGAACGAACGCAAGAGTTCATGTGTCAAGAAAACACTTTCGGCATATCTGAAAATATTTAGGTTTAATAACATGAACAATTTAATTCAAAATAATTCACAAATATAATACAAAATATTAACTTTTCCAGTTAATTAGTAAGGTAATGAGTTATATAGACAACAGAGAAATGTCTGCTACTTTTATTTATGTCATTATTTTTATAATAAAACAGTCAAAATATGACAGTAGACTTATATCGGTCTGCGCTGTACTTACATAAAAAAACTAACATCGCGATAAAATAAATCATGGTAATCCGATGTGTCCAGGCATCAGCTTGCTTTTGGAAAACCCCACTAATGTACCGGTACAAGCAAAACTGAAAAACGTGCAGTCCTTTCAAATATGCATGCCATGATATACTTTATTATTTCGATGAAAAAAGGTTGATAAAATAGTTCATTGTTTGTAACGATATCAAAGATAAGTCTATTATGTCGAAAAACGGGAGTTTTATTCAAATAATAACGGTCAATATTGTTTGTGATTTCGAAAAGATCATAAATCGGTACCCTACGTTTTATCAGCAGATAGGTGGCAGTTTATTAAGGCAATCTGATTCCGGGATAAGTCTGTTTACTGATAAAACATACCGCAATGAATTCATGGGGCAGGATTAGTAAAAAACAACGTTCACCAATCGTTCACTAACAAATTACTGTTTCTTACTCTTTGTTTGTTAGTGGAATATATGCGATTTATATTTATAACTTCTATTA
Source organism: Dreissena polymorpha (assembly GCF_020536995.1). Lineage (NCBI taxonomy): Eukaryota > Metazoa > Mollusca > Bivalvia > Myida > Dreissenidae > Dreissena > Dreissena polymorpha. The sequence continues at coordinate 1,428,881 of NC_068363.1, read as the reverse complement.
CGATTGTGTTCGATTACCTACTCTGCGATTCGACTGCTTCGAAGCAAAGCTCTAATTGCACTATAACCCGCACAACAACACGTATTATTCGGATTGAATACATATGAATCAGCTACTAATGTTTGACATTGAAACCTCTGCATGGTGTGACTATAAACCGTTAAAAAGGTAATCATTGTAAGGAGTGTTTGATCTCCTCGCAGTTGTTATCTAAATAAGGGGTAAACTATATCAACTGCATTCATAGGTATAATCAAAGTTTGTGTATACTTTCTTCAATCATGTAAAGCTTAAGTTTGAAAATATGATGTTTATTCTTTTTATTGCGTTCAGGGTAAGAACATCACTCGTGATCAGTTCGCGAGCTTGTGGAGAGGCTACCTAACGTCCAACGATCCCAAGTCTGCTGCAAACTACCTGCTGGGATAATCCGTATATACAGTTGATTCCAGCAAATGACATCTACATTTTTATTTCCATAGGACCAATCTTTATAACTGTTGTGAACGACAATATGTTTTATATTATCTTTGTAGAGTAGTATTAGATTATAAAATGGTTAACATAAATTTATGGATCACATGTTTGCTCAAATTCTTATCTATTAATGAACAGTTTCTTTTGGGTTTGAAGAAACAATTTGAAAATCGCTTTCAATATTCAATAAATGAACATATACCTATTACGGGTCCGCTCAATTTGTGTTATTGTTGATAAAAAACTGTTAATGGAACTATTCTTTCTGAATGTATATTTTTCAAAGGACAAATTAACATATATAATTGAATAAAGTGAATTGAACATTTTAAAACAGTTCGTTGTTTTAGAATAAAGTCAACAGTTTCTGACGTATGGTCCATCGTATTGTTATCGCCATTTTTGGACGACATTTTGATATTCTGTGTATTAACATATTAAACTTACACTTTGTCCTATAATCTGAAAGTATTCGTTGACCTCCGGTTATAGACATCAAACTCTTCAAGCTGGAGCGGATAATTAAACACTTATGATCATTAAAAAGCATTGACGGCCATCTAGGCGGCCATCTTTAAAAAAAATCTTTCCGGAGGTCCGATTTTGGTAAACTAATGATGTGTTATCAAGGACATTCTATCCTGCAAAGATCGGTAAAAATAAATATTGCAACAATATTTTGTTGGTTGAAAGGGTACTTTAATATAATGACCTGACTAAAAGGCTCTAGTTTTTTTGTGTTTTGCTCTTTTGTAAAATTATGACATATAATTCACAAACGCAGCGAATTTCTTGATGAACGTTATCAATATTGGCTAAGGGCAATAACTTTCTTCTAACTTTGTTTCGCGATGAACTTTTTAACTAGAACAAATATGCGGTCATACAATCACCCGCATATAATGGGTTAATTATTCTATGAAGGACCACTTCATGATATCTTCTGGTTATAAATGCCTAATGCCTAGTAAGTTTGAAACTCTTCACCATGATAATAATGAATATAATTCATTCACAAGTTATTAATTTAGTTTTATCACGGTTTGTTTTTATCTGTCTAACGGTCTGACATTTATGTAAGTATTCTCCCAAAATTATTTGAAGATTGATCTCTACCTTCGTGCTGCACTTTACACATTTAATGTTTCCTAAAAACATTAAAAGTCAATTTTTAAAGCAGTATTAAAAATTGGTTTAAAAGACGTTATTTACAGATTTGCATATTTATTTTTATGTAATTATGTAATTCAATGCTATGACTGACATCTATATAGTTATTGGAATAGTGTATAATAATTTGAAAAGTAAATTACGGGTTACATAATTAAAAGTACATGTCCCGAACACAGAACCTCAGGAATCAATTTCGTAAAAACAACATAAATGACATATAATTCGGTCCAGAAATGTTTTGTCAGGATGAGAAACCTTAAAAAATGCAAAGCATTGTTCAGCAAGTTTATTGAAGGCAGCTAATAAAAATGATTGTTAACAGATGGGATCTAAATGTTAAATACAGAAAGCCATTATGCGCACAACTTTAACACAAAATGGGTGTTGTTGTTTTTTCAAACAAGATGAAGATGAAATTTAAAGTGGCTGCATTAAAAAACGTATTAATGAATTGTTTCATTTCATATTAAAACAGTACTTAGGCAGTACAAAACAGTAGCCCCTTACTTGTGAAAACCCGTTTTATATAAAGATTGCATTTACCAATAAAATTGCTTCATAGAACAATTAATGCCCATTGTCTAAGCAGTATTCACATTTAATATAGTTAATATAAGGCATATATTTGTAGAGATGTAATCGGATAATAATTACACTTAACTTAATATGCATCATACCCACGGTGACTTAGTTCTGTTGTTATGTTGACTCATGTATTACATTAATGCAAGGAATATCGAGTATTGGTGAACATTTTACATTGCAATATGATAAGATATGCTTTAGCACATTATACCGTTTCCGGCAAAAATGATGAATCGTTATATTCTGAACATAATAACAATGGAAAAGAACTTGAACTTAAAGATGGAAATTAAGATCTCGGAGCATGAATGGAATGTTATTCAAGTGGATCTAACGTGAGAATATCGCCTTTATGGTTCATTTTTATTTGATATTTGTTTTGCTTAGATAGGGTTATTAAATTTAACACACAAACATGACACGATTTATTGCACTTGTTTACCCCATTTCACTTTAAAGCGACCACTCAAAAGAGACACGATATAGTAAGCTTCATTTGTTATTAAGTTTGTCGTTTAGGAGACTTGCTTTCAATTTCTTAAATTACGAAAGGTTAAGAGCAGGTTGGCTTTTTAAATGATGTCTGTTTGTATACGTAAACACGCAATAAATGCAATTGTCTTAAAATCGAAACTTATTAAATTTATTCATCAAACAATGTAATTGAGATCATATGTGTCGCGTTCTGAGAAAATTGGGCATAATGCATGTGCGTAAAGTGTCGTCCCATATTAGCCTGTGCAGTCCACACAGGCTGATCAGGGACAACACTTTCCACTTTAGTGGTATTTTTCGTTGAAAGGAAGTCCCTTCCTACCGAAAATCTTGTTTAGGTGGATAGTGTCGTCCCTGATTAACCTGTGCGGACTGTGCGCACTGGCATTATGCCCAGTTTTCTCAGAACGCGACATATACATTTAGAGCAAAAGCTTATTTATATAACACAATACATATTCGGTCTGAATACTAAAGAAATGTGAAAGCATAGTTTGTACATGCATGTGCGCGCAAGTAAGATTTTCTGAAACTGAATCATAAAAGCACACCGTAACAAGATTTTAATTTCCCTTTCAGCAAATTATGTTATGGAAGTTGTTAAAGAATCAATGTTCATTTGCGAATGTTCAGTAGCTTATGAGTCTGCTTGGATGTTAAGTCATAATTGAATGGCATGTTACTTATGACGTCAGTAAATGCGTTTCGAAACTATGACAACACAGGCATATTAAACGATATAGATCTAATCACATATTAAAAAAACAATTGAATATATGATAGCTATCTGCGACCTTGTAATACTAAATAACATTTAACTGGTCTGAATCTTAAACAATGAAAAGATACATTTGATAATATAAGTCCAAAATAAAATCATATATTAGTTGTAATATCAGATAATTTATCGGGGCGTGCAGTATAATGTATACTATTAGATCAACGTACTTGGAAAGAAAAAATCATGTCCACACTTTTTTGCAAGAGATGCCCTCAACATGCTGTTTTTTCCGTTGAATACATTTTATTTTCATTGTAAAAAGGTGTGTGTTGGTAGAGGGCATCCCACTCCATACCTTACAGAGTTTACACACTATACATGCATATTAGAATACATCTTATACATTTTACCGTCAAAAGCTTTAACATGGCAATATAAACAACATTTGCAAAAAAAGAAATATTTGACAATACCTGACTTCTTATGTCTCTTTTCACAAGAACTGGATAAGTGGTGGCAATATAAACAACAATTGTAAAAGGAATATTTGACAATTCATAACTACTTTTAACAACTACTGAAAAAGTCTTGACAAAAGTACCCATTCATTACATAACCTCAGATTATTTAAAAAAACAAAACATGTAGTACAAGGCCATGTTAGGACAGGTACAATTTTGCTGCTTTAAGTGTGTGTCGCCATTATTTTGTTTCAATATTTCTAAAACTATTTGACAATTTATTCATGCAAATTGGCGTAAACTCGTTTTGGTTAATTATTTCGTTCATAGTTTGTGTACCCTTTGTGTGAGCTAAGATGAATCGTAGGCTACTGGGAATAAAAGGCTTTTAAACGCTTTATAAGTGCTTAAGCGTGATATTTTTGTTTAACTGCGTTAATAATTCCTATGAAAAATAGGAAATGATTGAAATTCAATACTTTTCAAAACTCATCATAACAGTAAAAGGTTGAAAGTTCAGCGTTGCGCATCAAGTAACCAACTAAATGAAGGCGTGTTTCAAACCATGATTTAAACAAAAGCTGCGTTTGTGAAACACAATGCGCCAAACTGCGCTTTGAAGCCGCACGACAATATTTGAGAGAAAACAAGGCCCATAACTTAGCCAACAATCAATGTAACAAAACGAAACTCACCTGTCATGTAGATAGACTCAACTACCCAAACTCAGCTAAATATCTGAAAGCGTCCAGTATAAAGAAAGCGGAAAAGGTTATAATACAGATACTTTCTAACTCCAAGGCCTAATAACTTCGCTAAAAATCAATTGACCGGAACAAATTTCACACTTCATCCGTTTGTCATTTAGGTAACCTTACATACACATTATCAACTCAACATATGAAATCGTTGCGTAAAACAACTCTCAAAACGGTTATTTTAGAGGACATTACTAAGTCCAACCCCAATTTCTTCGCCCAAAATCAATGGACCGGAACGCATTTCACACTTTATCTGTGGATAATGAAGGCATACAGTCTAACCTGCCGGAGCGACCGCCTTTGAATAGCGACCACTTGTCAATAACGACCACATCGATTTCTCCCCGAACGATTTCACTATATATGGAACCTGCGAATAACACCCACCTGCCAACAACGACAAGCGACGTCCATTTTACATTCCCAAAGTCGATTTTGATAGCTTACAACGACCACTCCAATGACCAGCGACCACCATTTTACATTCCCAAATTTAAAGTTGATTTACTAACAAAATCGTTTTAATACAAATAATTTTGATTTGACAAAACAGCATACATTAACTTATTAATACAACGATACGATATTTTTGCAGCATTTTCTATTAAACATTGTACGTTCTCATCGGTTTGCAAAAAAAAATAATCTTGTATTCCTTTCACAACCGTCAATAAAACTAAGGCCGCCATGATGCTGTGATAGTCACGTGATAAACATCTGACCAGTGCACTGGTCGGTCGTAATGGAGATATTGGCAAGTCACAGTTCACTTTACTCGATAGCAGTTGTTTTTTTTAAACACACATTGCTTATGGGTAGCCGCCTGCTTCGTTTATGCATTTCACAGTTTGTCAAAAGTGTAAGAAGAGTTGCTTTTTTATTTTAATGTATCGCGATTAAGGTACTTATTGCCGAAAAATATCAAAGAAAAGTTTGGGGCTTACACCAACAAATTAATGAAATTTACGGTTTCGTTACAATAACGATGCCAACTACGCACATACATTTTGATATTCATTCCTTACTTAAATTTCTCCGTGATAAGACGTGCATAGATTATAGATTAAAGTAAATTGTCAGTAAACGTTAACCATTATGGCATCCAAGCGCAAGTTCTTGAACTTGGATGAACGCGTACATTGGTAGTTAAGGTACCTGTTAAAAGCCTACTAGCATATTTTGCAAAATTTCAATCGACCCTGCCAATAAAGACCACATGTGAACAAAGACCACAACGACCAAATGCCTTGAGTGGTCGTTATTGGCAGGTTGGTACTCACATACCAAAAATTAGCCTATTATCTGAAAGCTTTGCGTAAAACAACTCCGGAAAAACGATTATTATAAGTTCCTTATAATAATCGTTTTCCGGAGTTGATTTATCAAAGACCCATATCTTCGTCGCGAACAGAAACGAATTTCACTCTGTATCTGTAGGTCATGTAGGTCGACTCATATACCAAAAACAGCTCAATATCTTAAAGCGTTGGGTAAAAAACCTCCGGAAAACGGAATTCCGGACGGAAAGACAGACGGACACGGACAGACAGACAGACTACAGGGGAGCATACAAATCAGCTAAATATCTTTAAACCGTTATTATAGAAAACAAATTTCTGTAGTTCATTTAGGTAGATGCAAATAGCTCAATATCTGATAGCTTTGCGTAAAATAAAACATGGAACACGGTTAATATTGACAAAATTGCTTTAAGTCAAAGGCCCATAATTTCGCCACAGATCAACGGAAAGGAACGAATTCCACACTGCATCTGTTAGTCATTTATATAGACTCACATACCAAAGTAAGATCAATATCTGAAAACGTTGTGTAAAACCATCGGGAAAACGGTTATAATAGAGAAAAGATATATACCCACTTTTGTCTCACATCTCCATGCATTTTACGTTGTATTAATATTAGCTCATATCTTGGATTATATCCTTTAAAAAAAATTACTTCCATTGTCGAAAATAGCCCTTGTACATAACGAATGAAAAATAAAATGTATCACGTTCTAAAGCTTATTACTTCCCTTGAAAAAAATCTGATCAGTCAAAGGCACGTTTGTCTTAAAAAATCAACGGACCGGAACGAATTTAATACTTCATCTGTAGGTCATGTAGGTCAACATACATACAGACGGACACGGACAGACGGATTGCCTGACAGATTGACCGACTGCTCTACTATGCCAACATATTGGGGCATAAAAATCAGCTTAATATCTGAAAGCTTTGCGTAAAACCTCCGGAAAAAGTTATTATAGAGAAATTGAAGATATATAAGTTTAATAATTCAGTCATAAAAATATCAGATAAACAGAGCAAATATATAGGTTGATAAGTCAGTCGCTATGACAAACAGTATTATACAGAGATTTTTTAAGATCAAACACTCTAGTGCAGAAGTAAGCACTTTTTTAAGTTTAATTATTTTAATATAATGAATTGCTATTTATTGAGGTGATTTAATGCATGTAAATTTGTACAGAATTAGTTTTATCAGGATCATTACATATACATAATATTTTTTTTTGACTTAATTTGATCATAAGATCATATGTGTTTGCCTTAATTTGCAGAATAAATTGTAAACAATATAAACATACAAGAGAAACATTTGACAAGCATGTAGATTTTGAAGAACAAGTAACATTATATAAACACTTGTATTTGGTTTAATTGTGTAGTTTCCATATAATAATATACAGTGACACGCATGTTCATTTTGTAGAAAAAAAATTACAATAATATAAACACTTTAATCTGGTTTGATTTATCAATATAATTATATACACATGCAGCAGAAATAGTGAATTTGACTAGCATGTTACTTTTTTCTAATAATTGTCTAACTAATTACATAGGCAAAGATAGAATATTCTAGGAAATATATATGTTGAATTCGACACTGTAATTGTATTAAACATCTACATTTTGCTTAACATATAAAAAAAAACTTTACATGAAAGCGAAATTCGAATCAATAGTTTATAAATATATATATAAGGAAAGGGTAGCTGAAAGGTGTTGTTATTGAAAACATACAGATGATCTCAGGTTCAGCACTTTAAATACCTTCGAAACATTATTTATTTCACATAAACTTATTAGAAGAAAAATCATGTGTAGACGGTTGACCTGTAAAACAATATGTAATAGTACGACATGATGACGTCCGCAATATTCTTTTAATTATTTTATTTGTTTCTTTTTATGAGACAACAAAACAACAACGCTTCAATTAATAATGTTGCTACTGCCTTGAAAAGTGATAAACTCTACAAACTACACATCATGTTAAAAGACAGATAAACAAGTACAGTTTTAACTGTTTAAAATAATTAATTTAAATTAGTTTTTTCTCTATCGTAAATACTAAGTTTTAAGTACCGGACACAACATGAAGACTGCACCGTCTCACGTGATATGATGGTTCCCACAGCTTGTTGTGGTTTTCGACCTATATTCGTTTCGTTGCAGTTCTCCATTTCATTCTTCGATTTTTATCTTAAGTTAAGCGATAAAACCGAATTACTGAACCTTAAGGGGAAACACTACAGTTTTTCACAAATCGGCTACTGGCTGCCGGGGTGGGGGCACTGTCCGTCCTCACTGCTGACACAACGTCTACACCTGAAATCATACAAAACATATATTCAGTATTGTTTGGGGTAATTCTTCCAAACAATACATGGATAGCCATGGTGCAGCCACGTGCTCTATATTCTTATCATGAAAAATCAGCCAATTTTGGGGTCTGAATGTCACCTGTTTTGGCGGCCATTTCCGTGATTTTCAACACAAATTTACCACTAAACTGCAAATGCCAGTTCATTAAACACTTTCTGTTTTACTGCATCACTAACCAGATATTTGACCGACACCGAAGAATCCTAGGGTCATCCACGTGGATTTTCACAGAAATTCAGTTGAGTGGAGGCACCTTTAAAATTCATGCAAAATTAGCCTTTGGAGCTAGAAACCAGCATGTTCGTATTTCATGACCTTGGCAGCCCAGCAGAGACACTGGCTATGCACTGGACACATTTTCGAATTCACTAAGCATGCATTTCAAACCACCACCACTCAAATCTGATACATGTACTTTAAACTTGTAAAACACTGTTATTGTTGCTCAGTTTCATTGTATCCCTATTTATTAGAAATTTCTCCCCTGCCAATTCGACACTAAGGCTAAAAAACTGTATAGTGCTACCATAAGTTTTCATCTGTTTGCATCCTGTAGAACAACAACTCGTAGGCATGTCTAAAAATAAACTTGTCAAATCCAAAAAAACTTGTCGACTACGCTCTATTTCATCGGCCTTTGTTATGCTTTATGTTTACCTTCGTGCCCGTACGAGATCAGATACTTGATTGTGTCGTCACGCGTGAATTGGTCCATACATGAAGTCGTTTTAACATTCAAAATCATTCTTCTTTTGATAACAAGGGACGTGGCCATGTTAATAGGAACATCGCAAATCCATGCGCGTAGCCGGAAAATTTACAATGCTTGATATAAGGAAGAGGTGTTTATATATATATATATATATATATATATATATATATATATATATATATATATATATATATATATATATATATATATATATATATATATATATATATATATATAAAACTTTCTTCAGATAAGCAATAAAATTATATACAAATGATAAGTCCGTATTGATTCAGATGATTTACACTACACTGCATTAATGCTTACAAGAGGAAATACTTCTGAAGAGCTCTGCGCATGCGAAAAAACTGCACATACAACAAAATATAAATCAAACGCAAACAACTTGCATTTGCAACTGATCCTAGCTTTCGAGTTTGAGACAAATCCACTGTTTGCAAATCAATTTCTTCTAGGACAACTCTGATGTTGAATCCTGGAGCTCGCTCGTTAGCTAGAACAGGTGGAATTATTTTGTTAAAATCCATATAATGCTTGTGATTTCATGTCAGGACAAAATTACTATGTTGAGTCCGCAGACGACACTTCTTATAATGGAATTGATATCCTTAATTATTTATGTTATGTTTAATATGCAATATAATGGTGTTGATAGGTACTTAAACGTATGTATTTGGTGACTAGTTGCGTACTACGTTGACGGTGGTTTGGCTAACACGCTCAAGCCGACAATGTTTATGCTTTGACCATTCTAAGCTGCTGTTCTCATCTTTTCTCGAGTTTATGTTTATCGGTTAGTACTGTGTTATATAGCATGCTAGCACTAATGTATCTCATTGTTATTTAACATAGTTGTTTTCGGCAGCTTAACTATAATACTCACATATGTACACTTTTCCAAATCCACCTTTTAGTTTATTTTCCGTCCTACAAATACTCTTCAACTGATCAACCATAATGTTGTCAAGCTTAATCAGTCGCCCGTCATGCAAGTCTTTTTTAATTGTTTTTAAACAAGAACTCTACGATCTTAATTGAACAATGGATTGTCCGCTGTAGGTTGCCGCCGCATTTGTGCAGGTGGTTCTGGTGTTTGGTCAGTTTCCATCCTAAACAATAACGCTTTATCACAAACGTTACTAATACCCGCATATATTTGTCACATTAATGGCAGAAATTGTATATTGTCAATGTAAAAATATATTGAAGTGACCTCTATTTCAAGTGTTAATGTAATCGCTTGATATATGTTGCAATGATTCACTTCACAAATAATAGCATGTGATATGACAGCCACGTCTCTGTCTCAGTTCAAGGACACATTACTCAGGCATAGGTGTACCATTTTACTTAAAATGAATAATATTTCACATGCATACTTCATGACGTTCACAAATCTCAAGATTCAGGTCAATCGCAAGATAAATTGGTAAATGAAAGCCATGCAAATTGCTACGTTCGAGCTAAAATAACACAGGCATAAGTGTGCGATTTCGATAGAAACAATTGTATTTCGAAGGTAAAATATATGGGAATTGCATACTTTAAGATTATATTTAATCGCTTGAGAAATAATTAAGAAGTTCGATCCTTTTTGTATAACAGTTCATATAGCAGCCACTCTCATTTTGGCTTTGGTTTTATAAGACCCGAAGACATGGTTTCTAAAGAGCATGACCAATAAATGGAATCGACTAAGTTATTGGAAAGATAAACATTCTGATCGGTTGCATCGATAATAAGGCACAAATGTGGACTATAATGGTAACATTGTTTGTCTAAATCTGGACCATGTGACATACTTTTTAGACGCACTTGACCTAGCGTCGAACCTGTTCCAGATATTGTAAATAGGAATAGTTTGATCATTTTGAATTAAGACTGATTGACAAATAGGGTCTATAGCGTGGTTACTACTTTTGTCAATAACATTCGACCAGGTTACCTAGTTTGAATATGGCATGTGACCCAAATACTAGTTCAGCCATAGTATTATGCATAAAAAACATTATTCAAGTTTAAGATGACATTGTGCCCAAGTTTAAATGCACGTGACCCAGATTCGAACTCGTACTGGATATTGTCAAGATTTTGACAATTTGTATCAATAGTGAGTCATAAATGTGGCCTTTAGTGGTACCATGTTTTTTGAAGATTTGCTATCGTAAACTAGGTTGAAGAGCCTCGTAACAAAGATTCAAAATTAACCAAGACAATTTTTAAGATAAACAATATGACCAAGCTCCTTCCAGATCGAGCCGTACATGTGGCCTTTTCCAAAAATCGAGTTTGGATGAACAATAAAACCTCTTCAGTGGTAACAAGCTAAAATTTTACGACATAAAGAGAACGCCGCATACAGCCCACAGCACGACGATGGACACAAGGTGATAACAATAGCTCATCTTGAGTGCTCTGGTGAAATAACAATTAAACAATCTCATGGTATCGTCGTAAAAATGGTAAAACATAAGAAATACACTTTTCGTCGAAGGTTGAATGTTTTTAGATGTGGGTTGACTTATTAGACAGAGATATAATCTCTATTTCCGTTTATAGCATATGTTTTATTGTAAAATAAATAACCAAAACAGCTTTCATAAGAAACCTTATCCTCGTTTGTAAAGTGACCTTTGTACATACGTTCCTGCTCAGATAGCGTTATATAAGCAGTTTGCCATGAAATTGCGTACAGGCGTTCAACACAATTTCGATACGCAAACGAAATGAAATTTTTTGAGACAAATTAACTGATACCTGCTACATATTAAATACTTCAAATCAGGTGACTTGTCAGTCTGAATTCAATATGTTAAGTATTTACCAATTAAAATGTTTTCGTTCATTACTATTTTCTAGTAGTTTGTCACTGGCCTTTAATAAAGACTAGCGGACAAGAATATATTTCATGATAGCGTTTCTGGTACATTTCAAGCTACTGTCCGAAACAATTTTTTGTATATATTTCGAACTCGCCTGGTAGTGTTAGTTTGTTCTCATAGCCTCTTAACAAAAACTTATCTTGAGCTATGCGAGTTTTTGACATATTGAATATATCGGTTGTAAACTCACAAGTATCTTGTTTTCTATGCTTATACGGCATTATTAAATACACGTTGTTCTTGATTGTCTTTGCACAATAAATACATTGTTACCCATTATAATAAATTAAAAACCACCTTTCGTATATTATTGAATCGGTTACTCACCTTTCAGCCGGGTGCGAAGAATATTCAGCATTCTCGATTCCTAACTCTCTTTCTTTTAACTCGAGCTCTCGAATTATTACTTTCTGACCGTTTTCCTCAAGAATTGTTTTGAAATCGCAATACGTCTTTTTGCCGCTTTGTTTGATCTTACCGACAATACTGCGCTTTTTCGTGGACCTGTCGGCCACTCTCTGAAAATACATAATGTCAACAAATTAAACACTTTTAATGAGATTAAATTGCCACATGTAAAAGCAAAAAATATATTTTGGCAATGCAATGCAAAGCTATATCCAATTGTGTTTGTATGCATCCCATTGACGATTTATTCTTTTAATACCACTCTTGTCAAAAGCAAGTAAAATAATTTTGAAAAATACCGTTTGGCTATAAACGCTATCTCACAGAAGCACGTTAAGTGTTCCCGATTCATTAAAAATTTGAAATATTAATTCATAGTTACACCACTAATGTATTGTGTAGCCAGGCTTTGTGAATGCATTGTATACCCGAATGGCACTGTAATCCTCATGCGTTAGAAATCCTTGTTCTCGTAGTTTCTCCAGCACCTTTTCTGGGTCCATCTCCTCAACAATTTTCTTGTGAGCCCTGTTCAGGACGCTTCGACATATGTCATCAGCTGTAATTATTATAAATATATAAACTTACTGGAGATTTGATACAAAATGATACAAAATATAGTGAGTAATCGTATTGGATCTACAGACATGAATTAATTATTATAGCGAGTACACTTTCGCAAAGTTTATAATATCACAGGGTCAAGCATTTTTAATTCATGTATATATGCACATCTCAATAAGCAGTATAGTAAAATTAATAATAATTATCACTATAATTTTATAAGCATTGTTATATTTAAAATCATAATTGTTATAATCATCATTATTATTAGTAGTAGTATTTCGTAATAATAATTATAATACTAACTGGTAGTAGTAGTAGTAGTAGTAGTAGTAGTAGTAGTAGTCGTACTAGTAGTAGTAGTAGTAGTAGTTTCAGCCGGGTGCAAAGAATATTCAGAATTCTCGATTCCTAACTCTCTTTCTTTTAACTCGAGCTCTAGAATTATTACTTTCTGACCGTTTTCCTCAAGAATTGTTTTGAAATCGCAATACGTCTTTTTGCCGCTTTGTCTGATCTTACCGACAATACTGCGATTTTTCGTGGACCTGTCGGCCACTCTCTGAAAATACATAATGTCAACAAATTAAACACTTTTAATGAGATTAAATTGCCACATGTAAAAGCAAAAAATATTTTTTGGCAATGCAATGCAAAGCTATATCCAATTGTGTTTGTATGCATCCCATTGACGATTTATTCTTATTAATACCACTCTTGTCAAAAGCAAGTAAAATAATTTTGAAAAATACCGTTTCGCTATAAACGCTATCTCAAAGAAGCACGTTAAGTGTTCTCGATTCATTAAACATTTGAAATATTAATTCATAGTTACACCACTAATGTATTGTGTAACCAGGCTTTGTGAATGCATTGTATACCCCAATGGCACTGTAATCCTCATGCGTTAGAAATTCTCGTTCTCGTAGTTTCTCCAGCACCTTTTCTGGGTCCATCTCCTCAACAATTTTCTTGTGAGCCCTGTTCAGGACGCTTCGACATATGTCATCGGCTGTAATTATCATAAATATATAAACTTACTGGAGATTTGATACAAAATGATACAAAATATAGTGAGTAATCGTATTGGATCTATAGACATGAATTAATTATAGCGAGTACACTTTCGCAAAGTTTATAATATCACAGGGTCAAGCATTTTTAATTCATGTATATATGCACATCTCAATAAGCAGTATAGTAATATTAATAATAATTATCACTATAATTTTATAAGCATTGTTATATTTAAAATCATAATTGTTATAATCATCATTATTATTAGTAGTAGTATTTCGTAATTATAATTATAATACTAAGTGGTAGTAGTAGTAGTAGTAGTAGTAGTAGTAGTCGTACTAGTAGTAGTAGTAGTAGTAGTAGTAGTAGTAGTAGTAGTAGTAGTAGTAGTAGTAGTAGTAGTAGTAGTAGTAGTAGTAGTAGTAGTAGTAGTAGAAGTAGTAGTAGTAGTAGTAGTAGTAGTAGTAGTAGTAGTAGTAGTAGTAGATGTAGTAGTAGTAGTAGTAGAAGTAGTTGTAGTAGTAGTAGTAGTAGTAGTAGTAGTAGTAGTAGTAGTAGTAGTAGTAGTAGTAGTAGTAGTAGTAGTAGTAGTAGAGTAGTAGTAGTAGTAGTAGTAGTAGTAGTAGTAGTAGTAGTAGTAGTAGTAGTAGTAGTAGTAGTAGTAGTAGTAGTAGTAGTAGTAGTAGAGTAGTAGAAGAAGTAGAAGTAGAAGTAGTAGTTGTAGTAGTAGAAGAAGTAGTAGTAGTAGAAGTAGTAGTAGTAGTAGTAGTAGTAGTAGTAGTAGGAGTAGTAGTAGTAGTAGTTGTAGTAGTAGTAGTAGTAGTAGTAGTAGTAGTAGTAGTAGTAGTAGTAGTAGTAGTAGTAGTAGTAGTAGTAGTAGTAGTAGTAGTAGTAGTAGTAGTAGTAGTAGTAGTAGTAGTAGTAGTAGTAGTAGTAGTAGTAGTAGTAGTAGTAGTAGTAGTAGTAGTAGCAGTAGTAGTAGTAGTAGTAGTAGTAGTAGTAGTAGTAGTAGTAGTAGTAGTAGTAGTAGTAGTAGTAGTAGTAGTAGTAGTAGTAGTAGTAGTAGTAGTAGTAGTAGTAGTAGTAGTAGAAGTAGTAGTAGTAGTAGTAGTAGTAGTAGTAGTAGTAGTAGTAGTAGTAGTAGTTGTAGTAGTTGTAGTAGTAGTAGTAGTAGTAGTAGTAGTAGTAGTAGTAGTAGTAGTAGTAGTAGTAGTAGTAGTAGTAGTAGTAGTAGTAGTAGTAGTAGTAGTAGTAGTAGCAGCAGCAGTAGTAGTAGTAGTAGTAGTAGTAGTAGTAGTAGTTATAGTAGTAGAAGTAGTAGTAGCAGCAACAGCACTAGTAGTAGAAGTAGTAGTAGAAGTATGTTTATTAGTATCATTCTTTATCATTATTATTATTATTATAACAACCTTAATTTAAGAAGTCTTACTTAATCTCTGTCCGTTCATTATGTTGTAGATTGTGACCAGTAATGCGCATCAATGCATCGTTCTGAAAGAATGATATTAAGGATGGTTGACCTATTTGCAAATTCATTTCAAACAAGAAAGAAACTAAAGAGCTCATACAATTTATATGGGTAACATACATTGATGCCCCGCCGAAACATGTTTCTACACTTTATTTTCACAATGATCGCAAAGGCTAATGGCATTGTTCCGCTAAAATTGGTCGCAATCAAACTTAAAATCAACCCCACATTCAGCTTATTAAGCTGTTAAACTTGCCACGAAATAATAAAACAACAATTAAAAAGTTTAGTTCGCAAATTTATGAGACCCATGCATGCATTTAATAGTATAAAAATAGTCACAAGGCCATATTTCGGCCAAAAGTGGTCGCAGAAAAAATGTCTTTCCTTCTTAACATCTTAACATCTTTACATGTGGGTAATTCACATGTACAAATCTGAGTGAAATCTGTCAAGCATATAATAAGGGTTAAATACGATCCGTTGTGGTAACATGGATTTCCAAAACTTAACCTAGAGATATTTTTAGACGAACGCAACCTGCATTCAAACCTGACTCAGATAAAAAGTGTGACCAAGGTCCATACAGATTAGTTTTACTTGTGGCCTCTGGGTGCTTAACAGGTTTTTCAAAGGTTTGATCCTTTTTATCTTGTTTTTAGACGCACGTGACCCAGATTCAAACTCGTCTTTGATATTGTCTATGTAAACATTAAGACCATGATAGAATAAGATTTGAAAAAAAGCTGCTAATATAGTGGTAGCGAGCTAAACATTGACACATCACACCAGACGACGACGGACGCCGCACATAGCCTTCTCAGGGTCATCACGAAATGTTAAAGGTGAGCTTAAATAAATACCGCTCTTTAATACAGAGGGAAGTGGTGCATCTACATTTGCAGTGTGACATCTTAATTGTAAACTATGATTTAATTTGACAAGATTGTATGTATAAATAAATATGTGTTTGATTTATATAACTGTTTCCATTCAAATGTCATTTTTGTTCAAAGAGATGTTTTAAAGTATATGTTTCATATTACATTTAACTATTTAGATTTAATATTATAAATGATTGTAAATGAATTTGCAAGATTGAAATTAATAATCGTAATGAAAGAGGATTTTGTCTTGTATACCTTTATGAGAAATCATTACTTTTGTTTGATAACTTTATTATCTGAAGTGTTCTTAACTAGTCTGATCGAAACATGTTTACCGTATGTTAAAATGTTTCATTGACATAAAGCTTCATTAATTAATGTATTTGTTTCAATTTACAAGAGTATATGCTGCTAATAAGACTGTATGAATGAGACTTAAACGCTTTTCGTATTGCTTATATAACGAACAATACTTATCTGTATTCTTAATATAAAAGAACATATGTATAACTTTTCCACATATAATTGTCCCTACTAAACGGCTGATTTTGGCATGTATATTGTCTATTTGAATTTGAGTTTATTTTGAGAATTTTCTAAAATGTTTCATGCAATTAACATTCGAACTTGAACTTTGCCCTTAAGTTTAGCTACAAGCACTTCAAGTATTTTATAAATTTAATACAAAAACAGTGCACATAACATACATTGAAACGTAAATACTCAGCATCCATCCAATTATGAACATGTAAACCATTTTGCCAAATGCTTTGATAACATCCCCAATGTGAGCCGTTATTGCAAGAAATAAAACAGATCTAACGTTAACAGTCTAGTTACTTAAGTATGCAGTGTTTTGTCACGGATTGTATAAGTCAAAATGACGCGGTGCAGTGGAAATATTCTTTGATCACGTTGTCCTTATTCACTATCGTGAAATCGGGGTCTGACGTGAATTTAATAATTGTGCGTGATATTTTGTCAAAGAAAAGACATGTCAACAGGTGAAAGATCATTACCCAGACACTTTCAAAAGTTGATAAACATTATTTCATTGGAATGAAACTGTTCGTGCCCTGAAGTTTTTATGTCATAAAATGAACGTTTAAAAATGATGGATTTAATACAATTGTATAAGTCCTGCAAAGATGTCGTCTTTGATTAATTTCAACAGTTAATCGTATTTAATAAGATATTTCGCGTTACTATATACACATTTCGATGTCATTAATAAACCTTTAAGATATGTCAAAAGCAGATAATTCCTATAATAAATGAGACAACAACGTACCGTGTAAAATATTTAAATAATTCGTTGACATTAAAGAATGTGAATTTGAACCGAGTTACCATCCCCAAATTGCGATTATTAAATTTTTTGTACAATGTAAATTATAATGAATCCAAAATTACTTCATAACTAGACACCTCTATCGTTTTAAAGTTCACTAAATAATTGTAGAAAGAAAAAAATAAAATAAGATTATCTTCATTTAGTTATTTTAGCTAAATACTGTAATAAGTCTAATAAGTGATTGTTGAATGACTCACACGTCATTGTGTGTAAGCTCACTTGATAGAACGCAGTCATGTTTTATATAGCACCTATTGTAATTAAGTTCCAATGTATCGATCCTGATACTGACGTTTTTCATCCGCGTCGTGTATTATATTTAGAAAAAAAGAACACCGGCCGGTACGAAAGACGACCCCACTGAGGGGTTAGATTTGTTGCACTGTGTTGAAATGGGAGGAAGGGCAAGACGTCAATGTTCAATTAATTGTCATATACTAATATGCTGATATTAAATAAGGGATCTTTTGATATAAAGACGTTACATTAAAAACGACGTCTATCTGTTTAATCTTTCTCTAAATGGCTATTGACATTCAACAGTTCAACAAAATAAAACATGCATGTATTTTCTCACCTGCAAAGGATGTGTTACTCAAAACTACTATGTGTGTGAAACTATATTATTTGAGTTTAATTGATTGAACTTCCTGCACGTTTAACTTTGAAATATGAAAAGCTTTTGACATTTGCATAGTTTAAAATGTCACTTGTAGACATATATTGTATAAAGGTATAAACGTCAACTATCAGAACTGTAATTAATTAAATTGTACATATTTAGTTGAAACTCACAAGACTTTACATGGCTAAATACAAGCATCTCTTTCGTGTGTTCCATCAGGTTATGTCTTAATTGTTAATGGTTAGTACGACAATGCTTTAGACACACTGAATTACGTACCTCAAGAAACATGTCCAAATATAACGTTCCCATGGTTAGGATATTTAGAAATATACCGAATGTTGGTATACTCAAGAAATAATTCGTGTACGTTTTAGTTTGTTGTCGAATAACCCACGGTCGGAAGTTTAAATGCGTATGGATTAAATCATGAGTGCGAAGCACGAGTGATTTAAAACCAATCATCTAAACTTCCGGCCTTGGGCTATTCGACAACAAACTATAACGTACACGAATTATTTCGATTCTAACACGGTTTTACAAAAGATTTATACAATGTACCTTATTACAAGTAAAAACATATTAACAGTGAATTTGAAAACCGGAAAGTGAAAAAGCTGCCCGTTTGTTGCAACCGCGACTTTTTCTATGATGATATATATCTTTGAAACTTGATACTGAAAAATTAATCTTGAAGAATAAACGGATAAAACAATGTGGAGACATATGTCGGCTTCTTAAGTTATGTTTTCCAGCAATTTGTAATCAATAATTGTTTTAAAGAGTTAACAAATTATATTCATTAACTATTTGCTGACTTTATTATGAGAAGAGTGGTCAAAAATTACCACTCTTTAATTATTTGTATACGTAAACAAGTATAACAAACAGATTGAAACATTATTCGTTTACTTCATCGAATAAAGCATTGCTAGTTTCCACGCCGCATGCAATCATCGTTTTATAGCATTCAATGTATATTTGATATTAAAATAAAACCTTATGCTTTTTATATCAACGTCTGTTTTGTCGACAAAATATAGGGCAAATAAAGCATTGCGTCTGACATTATTGTGATGTGTCAGGCGCACAATCCGGGTACAAGCCGGGTACCAGCTATATGGTACAGGGGAACACAATAATTTTAAATAATGGAACAAGCGACATAATGTATTACCATACTATGTTCATGTAGTAAATAATGTATCACTTAATAAATATATATAATAATTTAAATAATTATGTTTTTATAACGTACTTAATGTTCTTAAATAATTATCAAATGCATACCTTAATAATCAAATAAATGAAATTAACATCTCCTAAACACGATCCATCCCAAACTTTTCACAAATATATTTATATGAATCCATCAACCTTAACACATAGATCATTAGCACAAACTGTTCATAATTATGTTAACATGAAAGAACATTACTGTTCAGGTACACGCTATAATAAGTACAACCTATATTCGGAGATCATAAAATCAATCCGTCTTTACATGTTCATAGTCTGACACATTATAATTTAAAATTCTTCATTCTAAAATGCACACACATTTTCCGTAATGTGCATAAATACCATCCATTACAGTTTATCGGAAAACGAAAGAAGGAATAAAACACATCTTGTAACATATGCTGCGTTCTATTTATATTATAT
Organism: Dreissena polymorpha; assembly: GCF_020536995.1. Taxonomy (NCBI): domain Eukaryota; kingdom Metazoa; phylum Mollusca; class Bivalvia; order Myida; family Dreissenidae; genus Dreissena; species Dreissena polymorpha. Next base: position 1,408,904 of record NC_068363.1, on the reverse strand, counting down.
TACATCCTTGGCATTTAGTATAAAGTTTTGTAACGGCGTGCTGTTCAGAAGTTATAAGTACTTGTCCGATGCTCTGTCTCTTTCTTTCAGTTTTGATCAAATGACATGCTTAAACTTGCAACAGAACGGTATGCATTGCAACTCTATGGTAGGCCCGTGATTCATGCGTGTTACTGACAGTTATATTATGTGTTTGCTAAATACAAGTTAACAGTTAATGTTTGACGCTTGTCTGTTGATTGATTCTTATTAATATTTGCCAATTGTGAAATGCCAATGGGAATCCATCAAACAAATTTAAAAAAATGATCTCACATTTAGTATAGATATGGAATACAGCCCTCCATACCGACGTTACACAAGATCAAGTGTCAAGCACGCTTAACAATGTCTCGTTTCAATTCAAAGTGCAGCTATGTATTTATAATGTGTTTTGTTATATGTCCTCAAATTTGGAATATGCGCTATACTGATTTGGATTCAGTTTACTCAAACTCCTTCTGTGGTGTACATGTTTAAATCCATTTGAGTCCAATGAACGACCAGGAAGAATTTCGCGTTATGCATTGCCTTAATGACAATGTAGACTGCGAACTGTATTTATCATAAAATACACTTCAAAAAATGAAACCGATTGCTTTAAAGAACAATTCAAAACAACATAAGTCTGATGTTTTATGAAAATTAACACAATCTTTATTATTGATATTAAAATCTTATTGCGTGGATTTATTGTATAGGCTAGATCTTCATCATGAAATCATGAGCTTATAGTAAGTCAAAACAGTAACAATAACAGGTTACATGATATTTGAAGTTTTAAGTTAGTATTTGATGTAACAAACAAGAAAACTCCAGAAACTACATCAGTAGAGTAATTGTTGTTCTTACCCACTACTTTTATGACAAAACATATACTATACATATAACATGATCAAAAATGGAATCATCGCCTTGGAACGGTCAAATCAAAGCATTGGGATTTGAACCGGTTTAAGGACTAGCAGAACCTCACACTTATCCCAGAATTAATCACAAACTAAATGCGCGTATTCAGACAGAAAATACATGAACGCCAAAACGTAACGCGCGAATCGAATATTGCACCGTTTAATGTCCAAGAGTCGTAAGTATCAAAAAGATAAATTTAAATGATAAAGGGATAGGTTTACGCACGTAATTCGGGTAGCAATTCTTCCATGTGAAATCAACACACGAGTGTTTACCTGTCTCGCTGAAGAATCAAATAATGAAACACAGTGTATACCATTCATGTACATTAGTAATAGCAATTATTTTGTTGTCCGTGCAAACAAACCGCTGGTTTAAAAATATTTCACAGTTAGAAGCGCGTATCCCATTCAGAAAAATAATCGAATCGGACGTGCAGAATGTATTATACTTAAATCAAAATATCCGCAATATCGTTTTTTATACAGAACTGAAGATTTATTCATTGTGGTGCCATTAATTTAACAACACAAATACGATTCGACATAACTCTTAAAATCCAAAATCGCCGCCAGATCTATAAAACAACGTTTGAAACTATGGTAGTTAAATAGCACACTGTGTCGAATTAGGTAACAATTCTAAACATATTCTGTTTTTATGGTATTCATATTTTTTCGACTTACTTCGATTTAAAACTAGTTCTACAAACAAGCAAAGAAAACTTCATTTTTAAAGGTAAAATCACCACCTAGGTAACGATTTGACACAGCACCGCATCAAGGATGATGTAAAATACGTTTACCACTTGATTCGGTAAATGCGAAACATTTTATTCCGTTTTATATGTTAACAATACACAAAATGAATGTTGTAAAAATAAGTAACGATATTGATTAAGTTACATGTAGCTGCAAATGGTTATATGTAAGCAGCTTACTAGTATAAAACTAATAATTCTCCACCTATTTTTCGCTAGACATAGAAGCATTATTCGATGATCAAGTGCCTTAAACTTTTGGCAGAACATATGCATACATGTTTGTTAAGACATATTTCCCATAGCTTGAGAAGCTTTTAAGCCTTTTTAGTCAAAGACATGAGCGTTGTCACAGGCTGTGAGAAATCTAAAATTCTTTAAAACCGAACTGAACGTTAAATTTAAGCAATCAGGATATTTAACCACCTTATGGTAGGATCCAATCAAATGATACAGAAAAATAACGTAGGTTTTTATTCGTTGGCGGGTATTTCGCGGGAACCGCACAAAAAATTATTGTGTATTACCCCTTGGTCCCTAAAAAGGTCTTTGTATCTTCTGGTTAAATATAAATGTTTTGCTCGCAACAAGGCCTTTTGTGGTTATTTCCGACACCCTATATGCGTCTGCAACATTTTGGTGCATTTAAATGGGGACAACGTTGAAAAATGAACGTTTGGGCTCCGTTTATTAAAGTACGGTACTTTTGTCGAAATCTCACTGCCGAAACCATGTTTAGCATTTAAATGAATGTTACGTGCTTAGATGTTTGGAGAATGTATATTTTTTACTGCAATTATTGGAAAAAGACATATATTTTTAAATGATACAATACTTGCAAAATTTGATACATATGAAAGGCATGATCTGAAATATTAACTTTATGATGCTATATTCTTAAATCGTTTTCTAAAAAGAAGGGATGTAGTTGACACGTGTTCGTAATTTCATTTCATCGTTCCTCAAAAAGTTGTAACTCTGTTGCTCTGGTCGCTTTCCTACCATTTAGTAATTGAAAACACTTACTTTAAAAAACATCATGAGTCTGTAAAGTATAAGCATGAAAGTAAGTATATAAGAAAATAAGTTCAAAAGTATGAAAATAAACACAATTTTTTGTTACGAATATTAAATAATCTTATTGTATGGATTTATTTTATACGCTAGATCTACATCATGAAATCGTTAGCTTATAATAAGTCAAAACAGTAACAATAACACGTCGACATGTTATTTGAAGTTTGAAGTTTTTAAGTTGGTACTTGATGTGGCTAACAATGAAACTACAGACACTATATCAGAAGAGAACTTCTTATTCTTATCAATTACTTTTATAACAGAAAACAAACTATAAACATGAATGAAATCATCAAAAATGTTCCCATTGCCTTCGAACGGTCAAATAAAAAACATGAACGCCAAAACATGACGCGCGACTCGAATATTACACCGTATAGTGTCCAATTGTCGTAAGTATTGGACATAAATTTCAATTATTAGGGATGCGTTAAAGCATGTTATTCCGGTAGCAAGTATTACCAGTGAAATCAATACACGAGTGTTAACTTGCCTCACTGAAGAATCACATAATTATACACAGCGTAAACCATTCCATATAAAGTAGTAATAGCGATTGTGTTCGTTGTCCGTGCATAATAACCGCTTGTTTATCGATATTTCACAGCTAGAATCACTGATCCCATACAAAACAAAATTCCAATAGGAATTGCAGAATGTGTTATACTATACTAACAATATCCGCAATATCGTTATTTATATATAAATAAAGATGTATTAATTGTTGTGAGATGCGTATATTCAACAATTTAGATATGACTCGCAAGTGTAAAGGTTTGAATGTCAAAATCATTAATATTGCTGTGTGCATTGAACGGTTATAGTATGAAGTCTGATCTTAGTGTGAAGTATAATGGTCCCATTAAAAATGTTTCGGGCCCAGTAAAATGTTTCGCATTTACCAAATCAGGGTGGTAAGCGCATTTTAAATCATTTGTATTATGTCCTGTGTCAAAATGTTACCCAGATGGTCACTTTCATTTAAGAAAAAAAGTTTCCGTTTCTCGTTCGTGGAACTGGATTTAACGTCTAGTTAACGTGCAATCAAAAAAGCGACGTAAGTTTTTATAACATTAAAACATAATAAGTTTAGAATGTTTACTTAATACGACACAATGCGTTATTTAACTAGCATAGTTTAAAACGTGGATTAATATATATGGTGGAAATTTTGGATTTTTGGAGTTCTGAGAAAAATTGATCCTACTAAATAGTAGTGAACATTGTTTGCTTTCAGTGTATCAAAATGTTTTTACTACACTTATATGACAAAGCGCACTAACGTCTATGTTAATGAAATTACAATGTGAACCCAGCAAGAACCCGTCTGTAAACATGTTTCATTAATCAATAGAAATCGAAAGTAGACACTGCCCGCGTCATTATAGCCTTATGAGAAACGAAAGTAGCAGGGATAATTCGTTTTTTTTATGACATTCATTCCGTTTTATATGTTAAAAATATACAACAATAATGTTGTAAAAATCAGTTTCGTTGTTAATATGCATACCTGCAGTTACAAACGGTAACATTTAAGCAGCTTACTAGTATAACACTTAAATTACGCGTCCTTTTAACAAGTGACATAGAAGCATTATATGATGATCTAGTTACTACAACGTTTTGGCAGAACAAATGCATACCTGTTCGTGAAGATCTATCTTCCATAACTAGAGGTTATTGAACGCCTATTTAGTCCAAGACATGAGCATTTTCACAGGCTATGTAGTGAGAAATTGGTAATTCTTTACAACCGACCCGAACTTTAAATTTAAGGTCTCATGATATTTAACCACGACTTATGATGTAATTAACGAGATTGCATTGTGTTGTGAAGGATAATCATTAAATCAAAACGACCTGGCATTATGTCAAAATATTGTTTTAGCATTACGTTTGGTCAATGTGTGAATTGAGCTCAGTGTTTTGTCTACGAGAAATTTAATTATATATGTTATAGTATTATTTCATCATATGCTAGGAATATGTAACTCTCCAGAAGATCATGTTATGTTGTAAAAATGTTCAGTATTAAACTGTTCTTAAACTAGAACTTACATTAAATGAACTTATCAGTGTATGTATGCTAAGAAAAAAAGTTCATTCAGTTCAAAATCGCTTCTTCATATGCTTAAAACACGTCACCTTTAAAAAACATGTTATCATGTCGTAAAAACAAGATTATGAGGTCATGATTGTAATAACTCAGAACTCGTTGGTGGGTAACTCACTTTATTCATAGATTCACACAGATTTAAAACTCAATACAAATAACTCATGGCTGCTGCTTTGTCAAGACAATACTAGTTGTGTCCTTTCCATTACAGTACATCGCAATGTTGATTTCTTTCTGATCTGCTCTGATAATTACAGATTTATTACCATTTGATGATTTAAATTATTGCATTGAACATACCTAGGCCAAGTTTAAATATGTTTGGTCAATTTTTGGTATAAAACAAAGTCATCGGGTCAAGTATTAGAAGAGCCTTATTACCACTTTTATTGCTCACCCTTTATGCAACGTGTTAAGAATGTTTAAAGGGTTCAATTTGGGTCAAATATTAAGCAATGATAACAACTTAGGTCACCGCCGGCCAAAGTAGCATATTGGTGATTTAAATCGTGTTGAATGATGGCAATACATTACACTAAGCCGAGATGTAATAACAAAACATAAAAGTGTAAAATACATTTACCGCATAGCATCGCTATCTTTTTTAACACAAGAAATAGAGAAAAATAATTCATTTGAATTGCACTTTCATTTATCAATGAATAAGAAACACTAGAGCAACAGAAATGACAATTTTGTAGCCATGATTAAAGGAAGTTAATGCAATTATTGTAGTGTGTCTGGGCAAATTTAAGCCGACACAGTAATTGGGGTCCGGTGGAACGCCACAAGGGACATTTGTAACAACTTTAAAAAGTCCTGGTTCGGTTATGTGACAACTTTAACCGTGTTTAAAATGATCTAGCCCGAATAATTTACATTAAGTAAATCTTCTTTAATAAATATTTGTTATGTAGAAACTGTGTTGATTGCTATAATTAATCCTCTACCCGTTGAATCAAATAGGACTTTAAGACTTTCGTGTACATATTGCGAACGTTTTCACGATCCGTCTTCGTTATGACTAAAAAACGTTCACGTTGCACGAAAAACTTGCATGTTTTAAACCATTGGTATTTATGTTGCGATAGTATTGATATTTCGTTTCCGAGAACTTCTTTCAGCTATATTTAGTATCGACGAGATGTAAAAAAACATGCAATACTTTATGAGGACTTCGAAGAACATTTTAAACTTATGCAAGTGGCGAAATATATACATTCATTTAAAATGAAATATGCGAGTGTGATCCTCAATGTAATTTATTTGTTCATGTAGCAATTTTCAATATTGTCGTATATGGTGATCAAGAAATATGTTGCTTTTTGTCCCGAAGGTTTAACCCGAGTTAGCTGCGTCGTCGTGGCCAAAACGTTTAACTGTCAGCTCATTCATTTCTTGATGATGACTTCAGAGCCTAACATGATATAATATACATTCCAGGTCATAGTAATACATCTCATGAAGAAGCAGAAATGTAATGTGTTAAATTCCCGATTACTTATCTTTAATGTACATGCATGTTACTTATTTTCTATTTATAAAACACATTTGTAATTTTCATTTTAGAATATTTAAAGAGAACATGTCTCGAAAATAGGTAATAAAGTAACACACTATCCTAAACATAATGTGATAATATTTATTGATCTTTAGGCTGTCCGGTTATGGCTGTGGTTGTCGCTTTTCACCTAGGCGATCAATTTAATTAGCGTTCCCGGAAGCATGTGCGTTTTGGACCATACCGGACAGGTGGGGTTTCCTCCGGATACTCATGATCCCCCGACCCCACAAAACACAAGACCACACTATAATTTGATAAATCTTTCAGTAAACACGAACTAGCTTAAAATCGCAACTATAATTCGAAATTCGTCCCAACTTTGGTACTGGGACACACTCCGAGTCGGTGCACAATGCAGGATCTGCTCGATAAGGACCTCATAAACTTACAAATAAACACACACACGCACACGCACACACACACGCTCACATACGCACACATGCGCACACACACATACACACACTGAGACAGACAGACAGACGACCAGACATAGTCAGACAGATTGACGGACAGAAAAACAGACAGACACATTCAATTGACCACCTGTTCGGGTGGACGGACGACTAGCGCGTATCCATAACTTGTCTGTATTTCTTTTAGGGGGATGAAATCAGCAAACAACCATTTTCATAAGTTTAATTAATTTGTTTGCAGTTTAATTTCTTATGTACCAAGAGGATTTTAGTCACTCGCGACAAACGAAAAATGCCTTTAAATAATGCAACAACTCTGATGCAGTTTGTGTTACGCGCGACGGATAACGAGAGTACAAGTCATTTTATTATGTATGTTTTTATTGATATTTTTCTATTCGGATAAAAATTAAACACTTTAAATTTAACATGTGATAGCTGTGATGCCGTTTATCAATAAAACAGATAACCGCTTAGAAGAGTTTGTCCATTTCGTCGAAGTGATTATCTCCCCTAAAAAGTTGAAGGTGGGTAGAGCATTCTCAAGTAAAATCCATTTGGTTTGAAACGTTGTTTTATTAAAAGGAAAGTCACTGCAATTTTCTACCAAAATATCGTTTTATAAACTGTCAACAATAATAAGCTCATCCGCACAGGTTATGCTTATGCCTGAATTTAGACGCATGCATCCGAAAAAAATCATGATAGTTTTAGTGTACTTTTGAATAAAATTACAGACTATTATAGACAGACAGGCATATGAGTTTATAAAAACAATCATGGGACATTAAAAAAATATAACGTTACTTTATTTGTCATGTAAAGCCAATGTAACCTTATAGGATTTGAGATATTCTGGTCCTTACTGAGCCTTATCAAGCAAATATCGGGTGCCACAATTAGTGAATCGGATCGATTCTGCAGTTTATTATGTATTTGTACTATAATTACGAAATCACGTGTAATTTTATAGATAAATAAAAAGGACATTTTAAAACATACTACGTCCGTCTTAAGATGTAATGTGACCAGAGTTATTTTATTAAGAATATTTGTGATCTTTAATTGGACGGAAAAAAGCGCCTATAATAACCGAAACCTCAATACATTTCCACTCCATTCCAGTTAATATCCGTTCTTGGCCCAACTTATCCCCAAACAAATATCAAAGGAAAAGAACTGTAGACTTATTGGCAATTTGACAAGATTCAATTTAATTGTAAAATTTAACTAATTAAAATTCTAAATCCTAAATTAATCAATATTATATATCACTTATTAAATTTAAAGTGCATCAGTTCATGCATGATGTCTAACGAATTCATACGTAAACTTTCAAGATGCCGGATAAGAATATCTCAATGATTGATTGACCTCAATGTATGGCATATTACTACTTACTCAGATAGATTGTTTGTTTGTTTACCGTTGCATTGCAGAGCTCGATCCAAGATCTTTTGGATCGTTATGCCTTCCGTCACACCAGTCTCTGTGGCAGAAGTAACCTCGTCACGTCCTTCCATCGTGGCCGACTCTATGAGATATTTTCCTTTGATCAGTGTAGCGTCGACCTCTGTCACACCAGCATCTGTGGCAGAAGTAACCGCGTAACATTCTTCCATTGTTACCGATGCTGTGGCCTACTTTACTTTTATCGCTAAAACAGAAATTTCCTCTCAAAATTGTATGGCAGAAACAGCGGTGTCTCGTCCTTCAATTTTGAGCGATTTTAAAGTTTGTGTAATATTGATCGTTATCCGTTTTCTTTTCCGATCCAAGACAAAGCACAATTTGGTTTATGATTTAACCAGATTGATCCTTCTAGAACATGAACGTTAAAACATACAATTGTTATTCTACCTGGTTTATATGCGAGGCGGAAATAAGAACAGATTACCGGAAGAAACTCATTAAAAAACAAATAAAGCTGAGCGTCACATGTAAAGTTTTATTCAGTTAACATAATAATGTTAAGGAAATTGTCGACGTTTTCTTTAATAGAGACAGTGTCCATACTTTTATTAGACATGGAATTAATAAGGTAACTCTTCAAACACATGTTAATACAAAAATCACCGAGTTTGCCTGCAGTAAAGTCAAACAAAACGAACACAAAGCATTTAACAATAAAACGTATTCAAAACATTAACGCCTTAGTCGTCTGTGTTTTATTTACATATTTTTGTTCAATGAGTTTTGTTAAGTTTAATGCTTCAAGACAAACATACCTTTAAGGAATGCGGGTATTGGTATTAAACGAATTTTATATTGTTACAACATTATTATTTTTGACAGGATAAATATATGTCGATGATTATTCATATATCCGATATGTTTGAACCATCCCAAAAGTAAGTTTATCGTCAAGAACAAACCGACATGAAACCTGCAATGTGGCATTACGTCGGCTTTAACTATTTAAATGCAGCGCATCTGATACAGCGCATCTTTCGAATGTTAAAGCAGGGCTCTCCATGAAAGTGAATAGTGGGGTAGTCGTATCAACTAGATACGACATATCAAAAAGTGTAATGCGGTGTAGTCGTATCTTGGGGATACGACATACCAAAAGTGTATAGCGGATTAGTCGTATAATTTAGACACGACAGACCACAGCTGGAATAACAAAAAAATGTTTAAAATTTGTCCCAAGATACGTTCTCATGATAAAATTAAGTTGGCCGAAGAAACATTTAAATTCAGTAGGCGTTTAAGACTAAAAGAATTTTTGAATGACTTAAATAACCCTGATACCCAGTCTACTTTTATTAATAATGATGAAGACTTTCAACAGTCATTATTCAATAAACGCGTATCTACGTTTTCTCCTTTCGCCGGTAGAGACATGTACCTTGACTTTTATATCACAGCTATCACAGACGAAATATTACAGTCCACTAGTAAAAAAAAACCACAGTCTAATAATATTACTGAGGAGGAACTAGGTTCACTTCGAAAACTGTCCCAAGATGATGGCAGTGTTATCAAGAAAGCCGACAAATCTAACACTATTGTGATTATGAACAAAATAGATTATAAAGTTTTACGTCAACTTAACAATGAAATTCATTACGAAAAACTCCCCAGCGACCCCTCAGAAAATGTTTAAAAAAAATGTATCATCAATTGCACTGCAGATATACAAAATTCATATGCCAGCATTGTAAACGAATTTGATGCGTTACCAAAGGATATAAGGTCTACATTTTTCTACATTTTACCAAAGATTCACAAAGAAACAAATAAAAATCTTCCGCTGAAATATCCCGGTCGTCCAATAGTGTCAGCATGTAATTCACCTACTGAGAATATTTCGAAATATATAGACTCTATTCTCAAACCATACATGTTTGAATTGCCGTCTTTTATCAAAGATACAACGGACTTCATACAAAAGCTCAAAATTAAGACAGTCAATAGTAAAAAACCTACCTCGTCCCTTTAGACGTGTCATCGCTTTACAAGAACATCCCACACGACGATTAAATCAAGGCTTGTGAACAGTTTTTGCATAATAGCAACATTAATAGCAACATAGTTTCTAAGTTGTTCCGACATGTACTTGAAGATAAATATTTTCAATTTGATGATGAATTCTACTTACAAAAAATGGGTACCGCTATGGGTAGTCCAATGGCGCCAGCATATGCCTCACTATTTATGGGAAAACTTGAAAAAGACTTCCTTGAAATATGCGAACATAAACCGACACTGTGGTTTCGCTTTTTAGATGATATATTTATGATTTGGGACCACTCTTTAGAGAAGCTTGCGTTGTTTATTGAAGCATTAAATCGTTTTCACCCCAACATAAAGTTTACGTATTCAGATTCTAAGAAAATCGTGTCTTTTCTCGATGTGGCTGTTTCTTTTAATGACGACTTAACACTTCAAACAGATATACACATAAAGAAGACCAAAAACCACCAATATCTTGACTATATGTCACCCTAAACAGTGTAAGGACGGGATACCATACAGTCAGGCGAAGCGATATAGACGTATTATATCGGACGAGATTATCCAGAAAAAAGTTATCGATTGTGCGTTTGAAAAAAATTCTGCTCTATCTCAAGAAAACGCATTACAGTCCTGCAATAAAGCAAAAACAAAAGTAATCCCATTTACAGTAGAATATAATGCGTCATTGTCAAACATAGGAGCCGCAATAAACAAGTATAGGGACATACTTAACCTGTCACAGAAAGAAGAAGAACGAAGTGTGTATGAAACTTATAAGCCCATGCTGGCGTTTAAAAGGCCAAATAATATAGGAAACTACATTACACGTGCTCAAATTACGAACAGTTTGAACAGTTCACGTGCGTCCAGTTCCTGCGGAAGAACACGTTGCTCCCACTGTGAATCCATACACGTCGGAGAAAATTTTATAAGTGCAGTAACAGGCGAGCATTTTAATTTACAGAAGAATGTGAACTGTGCATCTAAAGATGTAATATACTTATTCTGCTAACGATGCCCCGTTCCCGCAACTGCTTCCTTTCTCACTGCAACTTCTTTTATTCTGAAACTCTACTCTTCCACTGCTATCCCTTTCCTTCTCCACTTATTAGCTCTTATGCTATCTACATTACACTGTTATACTTTTTGTATTATAAGTTATATTATTTTTACATTTCTAACCAGTATGCAATTATCTATCACTGTAATGTATTGTTCGTAATTTTGACATGTTTTTAAATAGTTGTTATACGTTTGGTTTTTTACACCATTACAGCAGCGCTTCTAACTGACAGAAGAGAGACATAGTATAGGCCTCGAGCTTCCTTCTCAATTCTGTCCAATTGTATTGTACAGCCTTTATGTAAAGCAATACTGCAATTCTACCTGCCTAGCATATTGCTCAAATATAATATGTATGTTTGTATTGTATTGCTTAAATGTACTTTCAATGAACTAAATAAATAGTGTTTAAACCAATATACTTCATTACATGTAAACAGTGTAAGAAGCAGTACGTTGGACAAACCATGCAACCGGTGTCAAAGAGAATGAACAGTCATTGATTTGTCATAAGAAACTTTTCTGACCCTGAATTTTCAACATTGGTCGCAACACATTTTAATGAAGATCAGCACAGCACAAATGACTTTTCCTTTATGCCAATAGATGTTGTTAGTAACAACATAAATCGTCTGTGTAAAGAAACTTACTGGATACATAGATTTAAACATAACACCCTAATGGTTTGAATAACAAAGTTCTTTTTATCATAAAAGACTAGCTCTGCAATTTATTAAGCTAACTTTTGTTTTTTCCTATTCGAATTTTATATATAATTTTATAGGAAATTGTGTATTCTTGAATCCGAAAGTTAAGCTTCATTAAATTAACGTTAATTTTATTGACGTACATTTTCCCGCAATTTAATGTACGTTAAGTCAATGACGTAACACCCGCTTTCTGTTATTATTTGTGTTATCCTGATGAAGGCGTAAGATACGTGTTTTTGTTGGATTTATCATACTATGCTGAAATAACAAAGTATTTAAAACAAATAGTACTTTTTTCTTGGGTCCATTTTAGGGATTGGATGCGGCGCTATATTATATGCCCGGAAAATGATCAGAGGGTTGAATAAAAAGACCCCCCCCCAAGCTAATTTTGCCGGGCGTTTTATTTTTCTGACAATGAGGCATTTGATAGGTACATGAGTGGATATAAAAATTTAGGTTCCAATTTTTGTATAAACGTCTAAGAACGTTCTTTCGCAAACATGTCGGTGTATCAGAGACTTCAAACCTTTGAAAACAGGCCATCCCGTTACGACGTGTCAAAGGAAAACCTGGCTAACCAAGCGTTAATCTACGACCCTTGTGTAATTTCCGACCCTATTGAGTTGTACAACACTATTTTTAATTGCGTTCGATGCGTGTTTTGCTATGCGCACATTTCCATTTGGGCAAAGCAGATGTGAGACTTAGGCATCGACAGCTGTGTCCCGTTTGCACGTTTGTGTTCGGTTGGATCATGAACACATAAGAAGAAGTAAGACTCAGTCATCGACGGTTCCGCAGGGCTTGTCCTTTTGAATTTGAATTTCTTGACAATGAGTTATTCGATGGGTACTTGCAAAACGAGTTTGAAAAGCAATATCAAAGAGAGAATTATGGAATTGTGGAAACAGAAAGCGATCAAGATAGTTGTTCAAGCGATGATAACCAAACATGTTCAAATAAATATGTTGATCAAACCAAAGATGATCAAAATAATGACGAATACGATGATTATAGTGATTTTGGATGAACTGCTTACGGCGAATATTGAAAAGTCTTGTACTCGTACCCATCCCAAATCTTATCGAAAACAAACTGAAAAGCAGCGTAAAAAGGCTGAACAAAGGCGTTCGCAAAGGCAACTTTCAAAACGAAGAACAAAATACGCAATGCAAAACGAGATTAACAAATATACTGCCAGGACAGAAACGACGATGATAATTACATTACTCTAAAAGGTTCCAATGATCAAGATGAAAAAATAAATGATAGAAAAATGTGTTGGGTTTGCACATTCAGTGATATCGATGATACGATAGAAGATCAGTTTTTCGAATCTAACGAACGGTTTTTGGAGGAAAATATAAAGAAGAAACCAACAATCGTTTTGCGGACGAAATCAATGGCGTCGATCATGAAGAACAAAATCAGATTGAATGTCTACCCTATTTTCAGTCGTCATATGAACATTTGATGGACGAAAATTGGGATGAAGAGGCCGACCATATTTATTTTTCTGACTATGAGATATTTGACCGATACATAGATGAATATGAAAAGCAACAAACATGTATTTGTAAAAAAAAGCTGATAAATACGTTACCGAGTCAAATAACATTCGTTTTAGAATACGACTGCAGAGAGGTGTATCGTCAATATCGCTACTACTCAAAACATTTTAATATAAGCCATCAGAACATGGATATGCGAAATGGGTAAAGAAGATATGAGACTCAGTCATTGACAGCTATGGCATGGTTGTACATACATTTGAATGGAGTACTACTGTACTTTGTCTATGAAACGGAGACATTATTATTGTAGTCTCCGTATCGCATGTTTCTAGACCACGACTTGCTCAGGTAACTGCCATATTACCGCCGATTCCAGAAGCCGTCGTCAGATTTGTGATTAGAATAACTATCGCCGTTACAACTGAATCTTAGTTGTCATCTGTGTCGTCGCTGAAAAGAGTGAACAGTATTATCCGTCGCATCTGTTTCCGGTCACTTGTCTTGTCTTTATTATTCAACATTATAGGATTGATCGATAAATACCATCTCTTAGTTAAAGTTTCAGTTTGACTAATACCGAATAAATGGTGACATTCGTCTGACACATTCTATTCGTACCCGGTATGTTGTGATATTGCATTAAAGGACATAACCTTCCACGTGACAAGAGCATGTACAAGCAGCTACACTTAAGTCATTCACAATACCAAACGCTATTAGTCTTGTTTTTGTTTGTTTTTGTTAGCAAGTGTAGCCTGTGAGTGAATGTGATTGCTTAGTGTCGCTCACTTGATAATTTCAGACAACAACCAAATGTTTCTGAAAGCTAAAAACCGACTTGAGAGTTGAGACACTTTTTAAACTGACCTCAACGATTGCATAACCAGAAAGTTTGGAGCTCCAATATCGTGTCATCAATGAAATTTGAAATAGTTATAGTTAAAAGTATCTTGTGATAATGCATTGTAAACAATGTTTTTCAGTTTTGTTATGTTCACAAACTGTGAACAAAGATTTATCAATAAACAAGATACATCGTAGCAGTGACGAAGCAGCTTTAACTCGCATTTTATATAAGCCCGTAAACGTTTAGCTTTGAAACTTGACATAAAAATATTTAAATTTCCGCCTTCGACCCAACCAATTGATGTTATATATGTTTTGTTATTTACTAAGCAGTTCATACCACATATATTTTTAAGCAACGTTTAGAAAATAATTTGAATTGTTTACTTGGAAATGAAATTATTTAGTTGTTTATCATGAAAATCATGAGTAGTTTTGTTCTCTGTTTAAAGCTTAAAGTGCCTTATATTGTGCACTCAGCTATTTTTGCGACAACATAGTAATTATGCTGTAGCAAGCCATAAATGAATATACACTTAAAGGCTCGTCAAACACTTCACTTTTATATTTCTTATTTCTAAAAACAGATCAAGACATTGCCATTAAAGTGCGCATTGTTGTTTAGGAGCAATTTCTACAAATCCTTGCATTAAACTACTATAAGTCATGCCGTTCTTACACTTCTGGACCGCGCGGCTTCGGTTTCCTCGTTCTGCACGAGCAAATGGAAGCATGCAAGCAATTTTGATTTCGTTTTGCATACCCCTATATACCTTAATTCGTGTTAATATCGGATAAAAAAGGGTATGGAGATACTTTTTAAATCGGAGACACCGTAACTGGCCATATGTGTGAACATATGTGTGAGTGTATATATACATACATATATATATATATATATATATATATATATATATATATATATATATATATATATATATATATATATTCACACATATGGCCAGTTACGGGGTCTCTGATTTAGAAATAGGTTATGGGGTTCCCACTTTAAATACATGTATCTCCATACCCTTTTTTATCCGATATAAACACGAATTAAGGTATATAGGGGTACCTACTATTATTATTGTATATAAATACGTCATTTATTTAACGTCTTATACAAGGAAATATATAGCGAACTTATTTGCGAGGTATATACAATTTCAATTTCAGACCTGATTGTGGTTTTCGATTTAAGACCTTATTGTGAGATTTGATTGCATTACCTCCCCTACACCCCCCTCATAGTAATTAAAGGAGCCTAGATTGCGGGGTTGTATATAGACCCCGTTTTTTATATTGACCTCGTAAGTACAGTCTGAAAACTACAGAGACCGCGTAACTGGCACTATGTATTGGTATATATATATATATATATATATATATATATATATATATATATAACCCAGTCGATATTTTACGCGTTTTAAACGGTGATGTGTTAGTAATTTTTTTCTATCGAAGCTCCCAAGTATGCATGACAAACACAAAATCCGAAATACGTTTTGGAATCGTTCGATGCTTAATAATAACTGTTAAATAAATATCCTCCACGTCCGAATTGTTGTCCTGAAAACCAGAGAATCTAGGTAGTTTCGTCATTGAGATTACGTCACATGAGGTACGTCATAAATTGCGTAATCAATTGAATAAAATAAAAGTACGGAAAGCTAGTTCGGTGTAAATTTTAGTGAAGGACCAAAATAGTATGATATGTGATATAAACGATAACACACGGCAGAGCTGGGCCGGACGTCTAAAATCGGCCCTAGCCGCATAATGGCCCTCGGGCCGTTATGTCGGCAGCGGGCCGATTATAGACGTCCGGTCCAGCTCTACCGTGTGTTATTGTCTAAATAACATGCACTATTTTAGTAATTTTTTTTTCCAGTATATATTAATTTTGCTGTAATAGATGTTGATTTAAGGTAGCTTTTAAATCGGAATATCTGAGAGGCAGCATGGGAGCCCATTCCTTACAGGGACCCTTAACTGAAATTACGAGCGCAATTAATACAGAAGTGTAATGGAAATACATGTACTTATCTACACAGATTCTACAAGCTATACATTACTTGTTTGATATTACTCTGGTTTGTGCACGAGCAAGATTTTCTTCTGGCCGATTTGTATTTGGTTTAAATTTTCTTAGCCTATGGACTACATCTATATACGTGGACTGGAATGACATCCCCAGATGAGTATATTTACCAGTGCGATGACTTTTTCTGTCACCCATACCGCGGACTTACGCTCCTGGTTCTACGGAAACCGACTTTTCTTAGATTGTTTTTTTCGACTATATTTTTCGGTGTTGTTCGCAAATTCGTCGTAGTTTACTAAATCGCTGGTCTACGCAAGTTCTAAATGTGCATTTTGCTGTTGCTTTTTCATGTTTTCGTTTTTCATCTTTGCCCTAGACAAGTTCATGCCTACGAATCCGTATAATGAGTAAGGTTGGAAACAAATAAGCAATTACAGATATTCTTACTCGCTATATCATGGATGGTGATTGGCTAAGTCTACAGTGTACATTTTTTGGACAAACACAACATTATCCTTACTAGTAAAGTTACAAACGGTTATAAACAATCGTAAGCGAATTATGCTGTTATGTTGTTCACTTGACTTTTGCCTTTTTTTAGTCCAGTTTATAGTAAACAAAATTCAGTTTGATAAATAAATGAAATCTTCAAATTGTTATGCTGTAGACTGTGTTTTCAAAAGGCAATCAAAGTTTTATCGCGACAATGAAATATAAAGAAGTAAAAACTAAACACACGCTGTGTTACCGTGTGTTTAGGTTAGTTGCCTTATATTCTCATAACATCTCGTGGAACTACTTTATGAAATTTATATTCGACAGTAAATATATTTTCATAACCTCTCGTGGAACTACTTTATGAAATTTATATTCGACAGTTAAACAGTTGCGTTAACAAATCCTGACTGCATTACTTTAAACACGTCGTATGTTTTACTTGATGTGTGTATGTCTATTATATTGCGTATTTCACAACCGGTTTAACGTTTAAATATTATCGATCAATTACGTCGTTGTTTTCTTTGAAACGAAAAAAAACACAATACTGCGGCTGCAAAAACAACGCTTTTTGGCAAACTTGACTTTGCTTATAACAAAAATCGGAAACAGCCAAGGGAATACAATCTCAAGATTTACTGCGGGATTCAATAACGGTCCATCGCGTCATCAAAAAATAAATTGCCATTGAGCAACATGATCAACAAGAACGACCGATATTGTTCGCACTTATATATCATTTACAAGTAAGCTTCTTGAAAATTAATGTAAATATTCCCAGTAAATAATTATGATGAAAAAACAAATATAAATAATAATCAACAAAGACATGTTTACATTATATTACAAATCAATGATATTTTCCTATTAGGCGTGTTCATTGTATGCTAAATACATTGTTTAATGTTAAATTAAAGTTGTATTTTATTCATTACCATGTGTTGTCATTCCTTACCTTAGGCTCCAATTATAAACAATTTTAAAAAAAGTAAGTTAATCTGTTCGACAATCTTTACAGACATCTATGTAAAATGTGTGCCTTACATTCGTTATTACAACAGGCAAAGCATAGGTTCATAAAACACACAAAAGAAACAGAAATTAACATGGCCGCCGACGTTTTTTTAATCGATTAAATGTTGATAAATTAAACTTACACAAAGATAAAATGTCCTTAACTGTAATCGCTTAATGGTCTGTAATGTGTTCAAAATGAATAAACATAGATCCGGTTGTGAAGTGAGCAATTATTGGTTAGATTTCGCAAGCAGATCGTCGCATTTTGAAATGTAATATGTTTTTCTATACAAATGTCTCGCTGTTAACACAGGCTTAACGTTTTACACCTTTCTCTACAAATTAATATTCACAAAAAATCCAGTTTATACCACGTGAAATCACTTAAAGAATGTCCTGTGCACGCCGACATGCAAATGATCCGCACATTTTGTTTTTCTGATGAAACCGTTTTCAAAATATGTTGACGACGATTCAATAATAAAGATATTGATAAAAAGATCTATACGCTACACACATAACAATACTTGTGAAAGCATAATTATCAATCGAAAGTCAGATAATAATGATTTATAATGTGTTCGGACGTCAAATGAACCATATTTAAAGTATATTTTGTGTCCAAAATAAATGGTCAAATAAATTTATTTGTTGAAAAAGAGTTGTGTTTTTCCCATTGCACCATTCAATTATACGTTTATACAATTGTATATATTCCTTTTACTTTTAAGTGCGCCACGAGAATGTATAATTATTGATAAAAATCAGATGTAATTTAGAAGAATATATGCGATAAAACAGATATTAAAGTAAACTATAGCGGTTATTGTTAATTGTTGAGTGTGGTCTCACACAAATGCCATCACACATACAAGGCAGAGAATCGAAGCCCAGAGGGAGCATGCTGAAACATGTTTTGAGTTGTTTGGAAAGTTCAGAAGTTTGTCCAACGTCGTGTTGTCGGTTTTGGACTGACAGAATTGTCCATCCACTTTTACTCAAAACTTTTCTTCAGTTGGGACACCTTACTCATAAAAGCGTTGAGCGCTTCTAACGGAGCGTCGTAAATCGATTTGCAAATGTTCGCAGTATCATTCGCCTGGTAGCCACACGATCTGGTGACCACGACGAGCTCTATTCCAGACGCTATTAAAAAATAAAACAGTCTAATAATGAAAGAATAAAAATGTGTTAACGTATTAGCGGCAATATATTTAGACGGATATATTAAAACGAATATTATTTTAAAAACATAAAATACAATCTATTTAATAGAAAATATAATTACCGTATAAATAATATTTTCGTTCATATTATATATGAGTTAATCCAGATGATAAGTAACATTCCTCAAACTATAATGAACTTTTCTATGGTTATTCATTATCAAAATTATGTATCAAAACTTGTACATGTTCGAAGAGTATTTTCTGCATTATTACGCTATCAGTGTTATTTGAACTTTTGTTAGAAATCTAATCTAAATAAACAATTACACAAGAACCTGAATATGCAGTGTTAACCTCTGATTGGAAGGCTTAACAAAGTGTATACGGGTGCGGATTAAATTACGTTAGATAAACACTAACTTCCAAATATGTTCGCGCATTTTATGGTTGCATAATATGCAAACAAGTCACATGAATACATGATATGTTTGCATACCTTAGTAAAATTCGTTTATCCTGAATGCACGGTAAGTAAATACTACACATTTGCCACGTTGAATGCTCGAAAATATTGTTTAAAGTAGTAAAATTTCGTTAAAGAACCTGGTAAATTTGCAGCTTTCATTCCAATGGCCCGCATTTTGACCCAAAACGTAAAGCAGTACGGGATATTTTCATGCAAGGGAGCTGGACAGACATCAGGGCGTATGTTGTTCTTTACGCACTTAACATCGTTGTATTGATCAAATGTGGACAAGGCGTTCCGAACGTCGCTAACGTATTCCCTCGGAATGTTTATCAGCTTTTAACCCACATACTTACAGTTTGGGCATGCTGCAAGATCATGTAAATAAAAAATGATTAATTAATATTTCACAACGTCCTCTCTGTGTAATACCGCGGTTGTGTAAGCGTGGTTTCTTTTTTAGAACGATGTTGAAATAATAACAAATATAGATCATAACTATAAAAGCATCATAATAAGACAACGATTGTTTAATTCCTTAGTGCTTGGTTTGCTTTTAGAATCAATGACGACCGAATCAAATAACAAACTCGCTGAAAAACACTCACTTGACAAAAAGCCGTTTGTGCATAAGTTATAAGTAAAATTCCATTTTTTGAAATCCCTTGATTGTCGTTACCAAAAGCATAAGACATTATCATGTACATGCAAAATGGGCCACATGACGAGTTTTCGTTCTATTAATGAGAAACATTGATTCAAACAGTGATATCTTGGTAGTTATTATTTGTCCTATTAATGTGTTGATATATGTGCATGTTATAAAACATATACACATGATATACACTATGTGTCGCGACTTAGGAAAATGGTTCTTATACCATATGCGACAAATCTAGCTACATACCAACATGAAGATTTGCGTAGATTTGTCATGAGCTACACTGGCATTATATGATGACATTGCTCCTGACACGACTGCGCAAATGTTCTGGAGATACGCTGGCCGTAGATGGCATTAAACCCATTTTCGCATGACTAATATCATAAAGTAAAAATGTAACTGCAGAAACATAATCAGGAGAGCAATTCGGTTTACAGTCAATTAGAATTGTTCAATAGACGATATTCATCCAACGACACACTAGTAATATGATGTGGTATATGGTCAACTTTTTTGCACGGTGAATTAATAGAACAGGGGGCTTTAACAAGATTGATGGCTAGCCTAACATCAAATTTAGCCAGGAATTAAACACACACAAAATCACTTGTAGTAATATATAAAAGGAAGAAGTTAAAATGTCACTATAATTTAACATTTTATAATAAAATTTAATTGTGGTTTTGTAAATTATTTATTAAATAATATGTCTAGCAGTTGAGTTCTTGTTTAGTAAGAATAATAAATAAATAAACAACAAAAGTTTTAAGAGAATATAACACTATTTTCAATACAATTTATTACTTACCAAGAAATGTGGGAAGACTCCAGGACTTTGCAATATGAGCTGCTGCAATAACACATACAACTAAAATCTTCATCTTCTTTTGATATGTATAAATCCGATCATTCGTATGCTGTAAATAAATACATTAAGCAAATTCAACTTTCGAAATTTCGAAACACCGCGTGCCTGCAGTGACGTGAATACAAGAATGCATCCGGGTAATCACCATATTTTTTTCATGATTTCACGCGTGTAACATCTTAAAGCTACAGTATCGTTGTCTTGGAAATATTTTACGCAACGCACGCTTTTTGTCGATTTGGATCATATAATAAGCAATTCAGCATACTTGATATTGTGTCATTTAATAATTAACTTTACTAAATGCTAATATCTGGTTTTCTAGTTAACAGTCTGATAAACAAAGCAACTGTGTGAAATCATACACCTTATTACAACTATTCGCGGTAGTGATTTATTCCTCATTTTACGTTGCATTAATCGCATACTTTATATCAATTTCAACAAGTTCATTACATATACTCCGTTAATTTTAAGTCTAACGATACTGCTACCGTCCTGTTTGAAGAATCGCTGATTTTCTGAGTAGAATATTATTGTTAAACGTATCGTCATCCTTTGCGTTATTGTTTGAAAAGTAATACATTTTCATTGTTTAGAGATTGACAAAGATAGGGTGATTTAAAAACAGGATTTTGATATTTACTTGTAGCTGTCTAAATCTATAAACAAAACAATAAGCGGTCAGTCCAGTCTGCGCAACAATACAGACAGTCAGGAGCTACCATGTCCAGTCTGCGCAATCATGAAGACTGCCAGGAGCTACCATGTCCAGCCTGCGCAATCATGAAGACTGCCAGGGGCTACCATGTCCAGTCTGCGCAATCATGAAGACTGCCAGGAGCTACCATGTCCAGCCTGCGCAATCATGAAGACTGCCAGGAGCTACCATGTCCAGTCTGCGCAATCATGAAGACTGCCAGGAGCTACCATGTCCAGTCTGCGCAATCATGTAGACTGTCAGGAGCTACCATGTCCAGTGTGCGCAATCATGAAGACTGCCATGAGCTACCATGTCAAGTCTGCGCAATCATGAAGACTGCCAGGAGCTACCATGTCCAGTCTGCGCAATCATGAAGACTGTCAGTAGCTACCATGTCCAGTCTGCGCAATCATGAAGACTGTCAGGAGCTTCCATGCCCAGTGTGCGAATCATGAAGACTGTCAGGAGCTATCATGTCCAGTCTGCGCCATCATGAAGACTGTCAGGAGCTACCATGTCCAGTCTGCGCAATCATGAAGACTGCCAGGAGCTACCATGTCCAGTCTGCGCAATCATGAAGACTGCCAGGAGCTACCATTCCAGTCTGCGCAATCATGAAGACTGTCAGGAGCTACCATGTCCAGTGTGCGCAATCATGAAGACTGCCAGAAGCTACCATGTCAAGTCTGCGCAATCATGAAGACTGCCAGGAGCTACCATGTCCAGTCTGCGCAATCATGAAGACTGTCAGGAGCTACCATGCCCAGTCTGCGCCATCATGAAGACAGTCAAGAGCTACCATGTCCAGTCTGCGCCATCATGAAGACTGTCAGGAGCTACCATGTCCAGTATGCGCAATCATGAAGACTGTCAGGAGCTACCATGTCCAGTCGGCGCAATCATGAAGACTGTCAGGAGCTACCATGTCCAGTATGCGCAATCATGAAGACAGTCAGGAGCTAACATGTCAAGTCTGCGCAATTATAAAGACAGTAAGGAGCTACCATGTCCAATCTGCGCAATCATGAAGACTGTCAGGAGCTACCATGTCCAGTGTGTGCAATCATAAAGATACTCAGGAGCTACCATGTCCAGTATGCGCAATCATGAAGAATATCAGGAGCTACCATGTCCAATCTGCTCAATCATGAAGACTGTCAGGAGCTACCCTGTCCGCCATAAGCGGTCAGTCCAGTCTGCGCAATCATGAAGACTGTCAGGAGCTACCATGTCCAGTCTGCGCAATCATGAAGACTGTCAGGAACAACCATGTCCAATCTGCGCAATCAAGAAGTCCGTCAGGAGCTCCCATGTCCAGTCTGCGCAGTCATGAAGACTGTCAGGAGCTACATGTAACATGCCCATTCTGCGCAATCATGAAGACTGTCAGAAACTACCAAGTCCAGTCTGCGCAATCATGAAGACTGTCAGGAGCTACCATGTCCAGTCTGCGCAATCATGAAGACTGTAAGGAGCTGCCATGTCCATTGTGCGCAATCATGAAGACTGCCAGGAGCTACCATGGCCGCAATATGCGGTCACTCCAGTCTGCGAAATCATGATGACTGCTAGGAGCTTTCATGTCCGCAAAAAAACCACACGAGGATTGGTGGTCTTAATAGCTGTGGGTGAAGCTCCTGACTCGAATGCGGTAACGAGCAGGCTGGTCTAGAGCTCAGCCGGCTGCATATGACCCATTTTCCAATAAACCTGAATTTTCTCTTTCAAATATTCAAGAACGAAAATATAGAATGCATACTACTCTTGGCTTAACAGCAATCAATCTTCAATTAAAAACAGCACAAACTGGTTTTCTGATGAAAATGGATCAATATACTTAATATTATAAACGTTTATAAGTGAATTAACAGAGTTTTAGAAAGAGTGTGTTGCAATTTAATGTATATATATATATATACATATAGCAAACACATGTCATTGATTAAATTCTTAATTTCTTTAAAAATATATAAGTTTTGATGTTATGTATTTAGTCGTCACTAAATAACTGTGAAATCTAACTAAATACATTTCAGTTTTTGTTTGATCATATTTTTATTTTAACCGGCTGTAATAATAATTTGTATATTTGAAATAATTTTACCTTGAAACTTGTTCTTGCACTTGAGTTAACTAGTACTGTTGTATGTGGCTAAATATAGACATTGCTTCGTAATGTGTCCTTTAAAAACCGCATTGCTATGATATATATCTTGAACTGAATAAGGCTAGGTGTCCAAAGCTTTTAATAAAGACTAAATATAGTACAAGTTACGGTTTTTTATCTATATAACAGAATTGATTAGTTTAATGGTAATTTCATTGCAATATGCTCTCTTGTATTGCTATTTAATTTGATTCTAAATGAGTGTGCTCCTCAAAAGCAGTGCGCCGTGAGAACTTTGCAATATGATGAACCCAGTTTTATTCATGTTTTGCGTTTGTTGTGTATTTGTGGGGTTTGTCGAGCGCGTTTGCTGTGTTTAATTGTGTTCAATTGGTTCATTGTCATTAATAATGTTTTGATACCTTTAACGGGTTTGATCAATTTGTGTTTCGGTTGCTGAAGACATGTTAATGGAACAATACTTATGTTTTCTGTTTAATCCACAAAATAAAGTGAAATGAACCTTATAAAACTGTTCGTTGTTTTAAAACATTTCCGTGTCCACAAATGTACAATTTACTGATGTTATTGCTTGCGTGCTGAAGAAGTGTGTGACGGAATAGTGTGTATTAAGTGGATGATTGTTACTTTCATATAAATACTCAATCGTTATAGTTCATAATGCTTTATGGTTGAAGCTGCTATATTATGCAGGCAATTGTGACAGCCGTGTACATTTGAGGCTGTATTAAAATAATGACATTCTTTACCCGCTCTCTGAAAAAAGTACATCTGACTTACGTACGGCATTCAGTAAGCAACATTTATATTTGTGATTGATATCGCTTTGAAAGCCTTGGCTTGCCCAGGACCAATGTGAAAATGTATACGGACCGCCATGACGGTAATTTATTTAAACAATGCAACAAACCCAACAAAAAACATCTTAACGTCGAATAAATAGTAAATTATTATTAAATCAATTAACAATTATCCGTAATGGAACCCATATCATTAACCATCAACGTCATAGATTAAGTTTATCTTAGTTTTGTTTTGTCTTAAAACGTGTGCCGAAGAACTGTTGAAACGCTGTTGTTAAATAGCTACAGATCATTTTTAACAAAATGCAACTTGTGTTACCGATATGGCGCGTATCAGTTTGAAAATAAGCAACGCAACATAATTTAAGAATGATACTTAAATATGTAACTTAATTCTGCCGCGGTTCGATCGCAAATAAAATGTGTTTAACAATGAATTTGTGTATTATCATTTAGTATTATAAATACTTAAGTTTTATAAAAAGGTCTTTACCTTTCTCCTGAATATCTTTTTTGGAATCAATGCTTGTCCAAAACTATTATGTGTCGCGACTCTTTTATTCTGATTAAAAGTCAAATAATTAATGGGTTTTATGTTTCTAAATTTTGAGAAAGTGTATTGAAAATGTTTCTGATTAAGTGTTTATCAGTTTAAATTACCGCTCAGTCTGGACCCTATCAACTTTTGGTTATCATATACATCAATTTTAGTATTTAAAATCATGTCAAACGTTTGATATCACTTCTAAAATGATACGCTTACAGATTACATCAGTGTCGTTTCTGAATATAAAAAAAACATAAAAAGATGACAATGATAGATTTTATTATCATACATTCTTATGTATAATATGCTTGAAGTAGGAATGTATGAGAAACCAATGGCACGTCGTATTGAAAAAAAAGACATGGTAAGATACACAAAAGTCGAATCTGGGTTAAAGTCAAAATACCGAAGATAATTAATAGTTTTGCAAGATCATAAACTAGCTTGTATCTTATCAACTACTTCGCAAAGGGTCTAGTCAATTTTCAGTTGAATTTGATCGTTCTACAATGACGGGCTCGTTGTTTGCGATCTGTGGTTATCTGGTACTTGTCTTAAATGGATGGATAACTTGTACGTCTGACAACAAACGGTTGGTTCTGCACAGTGACGTAGATATTGCTGCAGCTATTCAGACGCTGACTGCACGGCTTGAATCAATGTCAACAGAAATGGGGCATATGGCATCGGAGCTACAGACTCTAAATGCACAGAATTATCAACTGGCATCGGAAGTTCAGACTCTGAAAACGACATCGTATGGTGGTAATTGTAACTACTGAAACTATTGTTATACTTGGTTCTGAATCAGCGATAACGTTTCTTCATCAAGTCGATCACATATTTTACAAATATAAAATGTATTTAGAAATATGTGTTAATAGTAATGTGAACTTTAATATATTTGGAAGGTTCGGTGTACACCAGATGGGGGCGAAGCGCATGCAGCCAAAACGGATCGGAACTGATTTACGCGGGGTAGTGTTATACTGTGTGAGTCAATCAGCGGGCTGAGTTTAGAGGACTGACGGAACTTAATCTCCCGATTGAACACGCGTGGTATGCATGGGCGTTTGCGGTATTGGGTGGGACGGCACTGTACACATGATGCAGATCACCGCCCTATCCAAGATTCCACTGAAAGTATTAGTAGTCCTACGAGGGGTAATGATTTGGTCCGGTATATCCTTTAAGTCTCATTTAAACGAATTCAATACTCAAATTAGTAGTTTAATATTGCATTTCCCAGCAAAAGAATACAAAACGGAAAGTCTTTAGTAAATTTTTGCCACAAAACTATGCGCGCTGTAAGAAAGGATGTTTTAAAATCGACATTGACTTGGATATACCAAGTTTTTCCGGAATGATCGCGTTCACTTATCGGACATGTATTTGGATTCAGTGCGCGAGTGTTTATTAGAAATAAGTTTTAAACATGTCGTAGATTTTGGGGAAGATAATTGAAATTATTTTGTGGTCGAAATTCTATTTCTTGGAAGTGACCGGAAGCATTACAATGTTAAATATATAATTATATTATGATATGCATATGTCCCGGGGCGGTCAATTTAGCATTTTGTCATCGCGTTCAATGTAGTGTTATACTGTGTGAGTTTTGCAGTAATTATTTCAAAATTAAATTGGTATGGTATGGGTGTTCTAGTAATCGCTCGATGAAACGGCGACTTGGGGCGTACCTTAAAAAGCTCTATTTTGCTTTGGAAAATATTGTGGCATTGCGAATAGTTTACAATAAATTTCACTGGACAGTATACGGTACGCCATACCAAGAATGTGTTTTGCCGGATGCCTTGGCCTAAGCGATTGCGTCAGTATAATGATACCTACGCATTTCCGAACCAGTTGAGATTTCTTTGAAAAAGGAATTTCATTTATAAATTTCAGCGCGTCGATGAGCTCTTGCGAAATAGCATGGAATTCGATAAATATATGGTGGCGATGATTGCATAAACGAGGAGCTAAATCAATAGTGAAACCGGGGTTAGGTCAGTACTTCCGGTCGCCTCCACGACGTGACTTTTAGTGCTAGTCTTTAGCTTTGGTTTTATTAAACACTCGGGCAAGACGGGTGATAATAATATTCCGCCATTTGGTCAGTAAATCAAATTTATATGTATGTATTGAATGTATGGTAGGCTACTGTAACTGAACGTTCATGAGATAGACACACGTAAACAGATGTTTTCACTTTGTATTCCAAATCATTTGAACTGGATGAATGAATCGAATCTTGGTTCTTGGGTACCGAGCTGCTTCCTGGGATAATACAGAATGTGTTCTGAATCAGGTATCGCACAAAATATCACAGTAAGGTCTTGGGAAAATTATCAAATAATATTTACTGAATATGGTATTATCAGTTCCCGTTATAATGTATGAGTATATTGAGAACTCGTTGGAGAATGACCAGTTCACGGTCGTGAAAATATTATAATTCGAACATGATGGCATTTTGTTGTCGAAATATCAGTATCGCAAGAATACAATCAGTCGTAGTATCAAATCTGGTGCGAATATGGTAATAGTATACGCAATTATTTCTCACGGTTTTGTTGGAGTCAGATAATTATCATGTCACGCGATTTGATAAACATAAACCAGGAGGGTTTTTTTATAATCGTAAAACAAATATTTTGTATAAGACCAGATTATTAAAGGTGTGTGGCATATAACGTATCAATACGATTTCTATAACTGTTCCACGTCTCGTGTCGTACAAAATGAGCAAAGAACGTTTACATTTTAAAGCTTAACAATGAAAAAACTAAAACATGTTGCTTTAAGAAGGCCTGTTTAACACTAATTAAGGATCAAACGGTGGCATCGTTACACAATTATCAACTGTACATGAAACATGTTTTGCATTCACTAGTGACACAAGTTTGAGATAAGCAGCTTTGAAAATGTTTTAACCGTAATTGTTTAGGAAGCGGACGACGACAATGAGTGAGGTCTGGTATTGTAATG
Organism: Dreissena polymorpha; assembly: GCF_020536995.1. Taxonomy (NCBI): domain Eukaryota; kingdom Metazoa; phylum Mollusca; class Bivalvia; order Myida; family Dreissenidae; genus Dreissena; species Dreissena polymorpha. The sequence goes on along the minus strand of NC_068363.1, from coordinate 1,380,528 downwards.
CGCATGGGGGGGGGGCGGGGTTAGAGGGTTAGGGTCAGAATAAGGGTTAGGGTTACGGGTCGGGTTTGGGTTAGGATTAGCCCTAACCCTAACCTTAACCCTAACCCGACCCTTACCCTATAACAGGTCATAGGGTCACCTATGGGGTTACCTCCCTATACCAGGCCTCGCTCGTTGTTGTTGTCCGCTAATTGTTTCTAGTAAATGTTAATCGTGCAAGCGAACGATCGTGCTGAATAACGCAAACCCATTTTAACATTGCAACCTCACAATGCATACTTAATAATATATTTATATGGCGACCTTATTACGAGCATCCACCTCCCCACGTTAATGTATAATATGGAATATTCCTTTTGTGGTACTAATAATGCAGAAATAAAATAGGCATAGGGCATGATTAAAATAAGACAATATTGAGAGAGACTCGTGCTTAGAAATTCACACCATGCAAATATCAATGTTTTTGTGTTAAGTACTAGCAAAGGTAGCTGTTTATGTTCAAAGGAAACACGAAAACAAACAAACGCTTTTTATGGCTTCATTAAGTCACAACGCATCGTTTGCTTGGCTATTGATTACAAGTTATTGACGACACCAGTTGTCTCGTGATCGTTGAAAAGGTTGGCTCAGTTAGGACAAATACCATCTGATTAGCCTACACCATAGTTTTATTTAATCGGAACGTATGGGGTTGTTTACCCTCGAGATTTCGGTTAAAAACCATTGCCCGAGCACACTGCTTAACATAAAACTCTGCGTTAAAAAGCCGAAAACGGCCATAATACGGTCAGCCCGATTATACTGGGTTGTTCCATTTGTAATATAAGATACTTTGCAGTGTAGATGCAGTGCTTTGATAAAAATCTAGTAGTTTAAAAATAGCTTTACTTTATTATTCAAATGGCGTTAAAAACGCAATACACAATAATTGGACAACGCCGTGCCTAACGCTGTTAAAAAGTGGAATTTTTATTGGCTGACAGCATTTTAAAAACATGGCTCTGATTGGTCGGATTTCCTTAGCTTGCAGTAGCAAGTAGGTCAATCCGTTTGGAGATACAAAAATTTGCACAAAGAACGACCTTGGCATTAAGTTTGCTATTTATAAATGTAAACAATGTAGAATTTCATTAAAAAAAATATATGGAACAAGAAATGATAATTACATCCATTAATACTTAAATTTAATTGCATTTAGTATGATTGTTGTTTTTTTATTTAATCGTTGACCCTTTTGACTTAAAATCGGGCGGGTCAAGAGATACGATGGTATCGTGTGACATTAGACCCATTCCAGGCTGACACGGCTTAATTACATTTATAAATATTTACTAAAGGACGGAGGTCTTATGTTTTGGCGGTCTTCATTCTTCGACTTCGTTCTAGTGGTATCAGTTTTTATACTGACTTAGTCTATACATAAGCGTAAGATTGAACAGTTAAGATGCGTGTATGCAAATGCTTTTATCGAATCGATTGAATTTATTTGGTACTGTGTTATTGCACCGTTAAGTGAACGTGATGAACATATAAGTAAATGGTGCAAATTACAGTGTATTTTTTGTAAATTATGTGAGTATGTTTAATCAAATACAATATTTTCTCAGTTAATTCAGGCGAAATGTTTTACTATGTTATCTTCAAATTGATATTCTGAAATATGCCGCGTATACCCTTTGAATTCACTGCACAAGATATGTAGATGGTGTAGCGTAACGAATATTTGGGGCAACCTTTAATACAAATAATCAGATTAATTTTTTACCAATAACAAAACTTTCATACATTTTTCGAAAGACAGTCACGCCTTAAACGTTAGCAAATACGACAAGTACGACATGTTTACAACCATCATTTGTTTGCATTTTGTACAAAACGACAATAAGTGACCGACACTTCCGTTTTTTATCATACTTAATTGACATATGTCATAATTAGGGTCCAAACATCGGTTTATTCCGTACGTATTCGTTATATGGGCGTTGCATACCTCATATGTACGTTGCAATTGTTAGACACGTGACTTTGCACACAACATGTCAGAATTTGCACACGTTGCAATCGACGGTTTCATTGGTTATATTTTTTGTGTATTTGAGTTACTGGTCAGTAGCACGCACGAATATAGATATAGAAGTCACACAATTTGTTGTTGTCGCGGGGCG